>NW_024884711.1:34542641-35076260 GCF_019232065.1 Centrocercus urophasianus
ATATCTCTGATTAGCTAACGGCCACTGAAGCTGGAAAAGCTAGCCTTTACTTCACGTATTTTATCCTCCTTCAAATACACCTGCCATGATTTTTTTTTTTCTCATTTTTTTCTCTAATCACACCACAGAATACAGCTCCTGTGGCTCCCTGGAAGCCCCAAGTGGTATACTCTACCAAAAAGCCCTTCTGTCTTTAGCACAGAGATGTAGGAAGTGAGTGACCTCCTCTGTGCAGCCAGAGTGCTGCTGACCAGACCACTCCTGAAGGAAACACAGTGCTAACAGGCATACACTGCCATTGAAAGGATTTGGTCTGGAAATTATTTATTTACTCAGGGACTCAGTACCATATTAGCACTTATGTTCTAGTTCTGAATCCATTGATTATTCCCAGAATCCTTGCCTGCTAAGGGAGCAACAGCATTAGAAATGCTAAAAAACAAAGATGCTATGGAGTCCTTTATCCATTATATCTGCTCGATAGCTTTACTACACTGTGCTTTTAAAAAGTAAATGAAGTTGAAAAAAGAGTTCCAGACATTCCAACCACAAGTTTTTCTTGGCTTCTCTACCAGTAAAAAAGCTTCATCTAAAATCATGTACTATATCACTTTGTCAACTACAGTTTGGCACATGGTAGCACAACAGCACAGATACAGAAAGGCCTGTGCTCTCGGAGTGAAAAATCTGAGTCAGTTGTCGAAAGACTCTGCACTTTAAACCATTCAGTTCGTATTTCTGGTAAGTGTTGGTGCTCCTGGTGTTCACACAGCATTTTGTAGCAACCCATGAGACATGGTGAGCTAAAACTAGAGTCTGGTAGGGTATTGTAAATATCATTCTTCCCACTTGAGGATGATTGTGTGTGTCACTATAGGAAGAGACATTTCATTGGTATTCTGCTGGCATTGCAGGAAAATGCTACTATTACAAAAGCCTGGATCATAAACACGAAGAGGGAGGGAGAGAAGGGATTAGTTCTCATCTCTTAAGTGTAAAGAATACTTCAAAACAAAACTGGGAAATAAGGAAATACCAGTCCGATTAAAGCCTATTGAACTGAACGGAAGGATTTTCATTTATATTAAATGGTGTTGGATCTGTTCCTTTGTGATTCTGTGCTGCAGTTTCTGCCTTTTTGAGGAACGCAGCACTGCAATCATCTCAGTAACAAAAATACATTCCTCTGTTGTATTTTAACATCAGGGGTTCAAACCACAAGGACACAGTATTTCACCTTGACAAAAAGGTGCCCAAGTGAAAATGAAGGCAGAGCAGACAGGACAGCCTTCATAGCCATTTTTCAGTGAATCGTGACTGCCTAGAAAAGTATAAATAGGCAGTTTTATTTATGAACAGGAAGTTTTAACAAGATAAAAAGCAAACAGACTCACTCAGGGGTACAAAATTAACCTGTAAAACAATCATGTGATCACTTATGTGCTCGTAGAATTAAAATTAACATGGCACAACGCACTTTTTTTCTTCTTCCACTTGGCTGAACTGTATCTTCACAGAAAACACCAATTATGGAGGAAAAAAAAAAAAATAATAAAAAAAATCAAGCTAGCAGACAGTATATAGCACACTGATTATTTGTAGTATTCAATATTTTACACGGAACAGACTGCCACTTTCTGAAAGTCAGAGAAGAACTCAAGCTTCTTTGAAATGTAAAAGCTGCCCACAGAATTAAAAAAAAAAAAAAAAAAAAAAAAGAAAGAAAATCTATAGAATTGTTCTTTCTGTTTGAAGGTGCAATTTGGCTAAGGGAAAGACCTCATCTTTCATGCTCAATGAAGAAAATTCGAAGGTGCAATACTCACATTTTCTCCGTCTGTCTTCCTCTAAGTAAAGAAGATAATAGCCCTGCTGTTTTTTTCTCCCATCATTTTTCCAAGGGCTATGTTCTCTTGAAGCTGGGAATATTATCCTCAGCTGTTGTTTTTGTTTTGTTTTTTTTCTTGCCAAACCTACAAGTTAGAGCAAATACACACAAGAAACTGTCCTGAGCCAGCTGCATACTCACCCAAGATGACTAACTCAGACTTGTAACCCTGATTGTTTTTTTAACACATTATGCTAATTATCCCACAAAAAAAAAAAAAAAAAAAAAAAAAAAAAAAAAAAAATCAGGCAAAATTAAAGAAATTAAGTGCAATACATTCAGTGCTGTCAATGAATGTAGTCAAGTTAATGAATAAAATCATCAATGGAGTAGCCCAGAATGAAGATGCAACAGATGGGAAAGGTCCACAGTTTATCAGCTGGTTTCTTCAAGCGTTTCTTTCAAGATGTAGTTAACTACCAGTTCCCCAAGCATCTCCTATATCTAGCTTGAAAGAGTGTTAAATATCGTAAGCACCACCTGAAGCTTAAGGGATGATTACAATTAACTTCAGATGTGACTTTACTCTGCCATACTGGGTTTGAGAAGAGCATTCCAGAAAAAGCCACAGTATGGGTCTTCTTTTTGTGGAAAACTACTTATGTCAGCTTATGATGTGCCTGTAAAGCCACACACTCAGCTAAACTGATTTGCTTAATGTGAAATATAAGTCCACTTACAAGCTGCCCATATCTGACTAAATTGTATTATGATAAATTAGCCTGATTGGTGCTTAGTTGCAGGCACTGAGTACAAAGACAACTGTGTATTTGATGGAGCAACAGCTGTCAATGCCCCTGCAGATTTCTTGCTCTGCTAGCTAGAGTAGCAGCTGGGCTGCTGAGTACCCTAGATAACCACAGTTTCATTAGGAAGTTCTGCATTAATGGAAGCACCTCTTGACTACCTGTGTCTTAATCTGCAGTTGTTTATTGGAATTTTGGGCTGGACCATCCTTATGCTATTTTAATTGGTGAATGCGTCATTTGAAGACTGGAAATGTCTGCAGGACATACTGGCTAGCTTCCTTAATAACTTGTTTAATCTCTTTTTTTTTTTTTTTTTTTTTTTTAAGATGCACTACTAGAAATATAGAGATAATAAAAATAGATGGCTTATGGGGTTTGTTTTTAAAGGCAGGATTGAAGATGTATGATACAGAATCAAAAAGTTTCCCTGTCTTTAGTGATTGCCATGATCCAATCTATAATTGCAAAGGCAATCAATACAGGCTCCCTCAAGCAGTGCTCCTGAAGGAAGATATCTTTTGCCAAAGCATCTGGATCTAGTATGCAGCTATAAAGAATTACGCAACTTGCCAATAGAGATGACATTTCCATTGGCATGCATTGTTTTATTAGATGCAAATAGGTTTTCCATCCACAGGGCACAATGGGATGAGTTAAGGAAACATTTTCAGACTCTAAATTTCCTGGCTATTGTGAGCTTAAAGCAGATGGTGGGCACTTCAATATAAATTTTCAGAACAAAAGCCCTGATTTAATGTTATTTAAAAAACAAACAAACAGCTGCCTGTTGGAATTGCGTAACTTCTGTGACTGTGGCTACGTGCTTTGTCACTACATACATATCTGATATCTGATCTTCTCCATAATGCATCAGCAGGGTATATGAATGGGACTAAGCGTTCAGTGCTCACTTTTAAAGTGTTTGTTGGTAAAACAGACAGGCTTTCACATCTTCCAGCTAGGAATCACCTTACAAAAATTAACTACATTTAAAAACTTCACCAGATTTGTGAAGTAGATAAGGATTCAGCAACAGATTTATGAAAAAACAGAATCAGTGGATTTTTCTCCCATTTACTGCTTCCCAGTGTAGCACTGCCCTGTGAAGCATGTCATGGGACTTGGAGGGAGGTGTTCCGTCACATCTGGGTTCCAATGGACTTCACTCTCCTGAAGAGAAGTCTTTTGAAGAGAGATGCAAATTCTCCTATTGAAATAAGCAGAAGCCTTGTTTTAAATGTTGGTGGGACAAGATTTTGATTTTCAGGGCTACAATCATCACACCTACTTCGGCATTCTAAAAAACAGCTGCCAATTATCTGGGTTTTCCTTAAAGCAAAGGACCAGGCTCAGCACTTGACTTCAAGCCCTATTTTTGGATAGGCAGAAT
Organism: Centrocercus urophasianus; assembly: GCF_019232065.1. Classification (NCBI taxonomy): domain Eukaryota; kingdom Metazoa; phylum Chordata; class Aves; order Galliformes; family Phasianidae; genus Centrocercus; species Centrocercus urophasianus. The sequence continues at coordinate 34,546,669 of NW_024884711.1, forward strand.
TGTTTTGTGTAGGTGGTTCTCCCTCAGCTGACACAAGAATATGTTTCTATGAGTTATTTATCCCAGACTGTTCACTTTCAGACAGTGAAGTTAGACTCCATAAATTCCACCCTTAGTGGAGCACATGTTGGAGACATGCATCTGGGCAAGAATTGTAGAATAACAGAATCACAGAATTATTTCAGTTGAAAGTGATCATTAAAGGTCATCTGGTCTGACTTCCCTGCAATGAACAGGGACATCTACTCTAGATCAGGGCCTTAACCAGCCTGATCTTGAGTGTCTCTGTGGGCAGACCATCTGCCAACTTTCTGGGCAATCCATTCTAATGCCTCAACCCCCGTTAGGGTAAAAAATTTTCTCATTACATCCAATCTAAATCTCCCCTCTTTTAATTTGAAACCATTTCACCTTGTGCTGTCACAACAGACCCTGCTACAATCTGTCCTCTTTGTTCTTATAGCCCCCTGTAGATACTGACAGGCCACTTTCAGGTCCCCCTGGAGCCTCCTCTTCTCCAGGATGAAGCATGGCTGGGGATGGAATCAATGAGTTCTTCTTTCTCAGTCCCAGATTCAGTAGAATGTCACTCCATTCTCATTCTATAGAAAATACAGAAACTGCATTCTTTTATTAGTTGTTATTCACAAATTTGTTTCACCCACATATCAGTTTAACAAAATAAGGTTGCAATCCCAATGTTTCACTCAGTGAGATGTGTGTAGTAGCCAGAGCTCTGGGAGCCCATGTCATACCTAGCCACCCTTTGCCCCATTTCTCCCCCATTTTTGAAATCCAGCTGAACTTGTGGCAGTGCCCCATCAGATACGTGTGCTGAGGGGCAACATCCTGTGGGCCTCAAGGAAGGCAGGGAGGAAAGGCAGGAAGGAACTCCTTCAGCTCCATGCTGCTGAAGCTCTTGTGCTGTAAAACTACATCCAAGTGCCTCTGGTATTTCCTCAGCCAGCAGCTGCTTTTACCTCATAAAGGGCCTTGATTGCTTTGTTTGTTGAGCCTGGCCGAGTATTTGGCACCCCCATTATTTTTAACGAGGATTGTTATTTTCTTTGGAGCCGGGACATCCCTGTTGGCAGCCACTAACACCTTTCAGCCTAACTGCATCATGCTAACAGGCAGCATTAAGTGCAGTGTTTACGTATAGACAAGCACAGACCCTTCCTCAGAATACCTGCACAGACTCACAGAATCACAAGGTTGGAAACGACCTGCAAGATCATCTAGTCCAACCACTCTCCCATTCCTATCAGTACCACAAGCTACTAAACCATATCTCGTAGCTCCTCATGTAGGCTCCTCTTGAACACCACCAAGGACGGCGACTCCACCACCTCCCTGGGCAGCCATTCCAGTGCCTGACCACCCTTTGTGAGAAAAAGTTTCTCCTAATATCCAACCTAAACCTCCTCTCGTATAACTTCTGGCCGTTTCCTCGGGTCCTACTATTTGCCTGGGAGAAGAGGCCAGACCCTTTTGCACCACAACCTCCCTTCAGGAAGTTGTAGAGTGCAATGAGGTCTCCCCTGAGCCTCCTCTTCTCCAGACTGAACAATCCCAGCTCCCTCAGCCGCTCCTCATAAGACTTGTGCTCCAGACCCCTCACCAGTTTCGTTGCCCTCCTCTGGACACGTTCCAGGGCCTCAATGTCTTTCTTGTAGTGAGGGGCCCACCCATGCAACCTCACTGTTAAACAATACTAAAATCTGCATGCTGCTTGCACCTGGTTTGTGAAGGTGGTGATGAGTGTAAAGAAGTGCAAGCATACACATGGCTTCTTCAATCTCACAGGTGTTGCACAGTGCCAAAATTCATGTACGTGCCAGCTCTTTGCCATAGTGAACATTCAAAAGGATTGCAGAGGTCCAACTTTGGGGCAGGCCAGTTGACAAGAACCTCAGATATGCAGCATATGAGAGTGTTTTTGTAGCACTTCAAACCTTTCTCATTCCCATATTGTGGCCTAATTAGAACGTGCCAGGGACTGAACACACAACCCAATAGTCAGGGCCTTTATTTCAACATGATTTAAATGAAGACAACTGAGAGAGCATCTGAGACACAGTCCCAGCTAGGCAGCAGCTTAATGGCTTGACCAGTTGTGTGGTTAAGTGAACTGCACCCTCTCACACTTGTGAGTCATGCACTCCTGGGATATGGATTATTCTGCATATTTTTCCTCACTAAATGTTTGCTTTTGACAGATTGTTTTTTTCTCTAAGATGAAAACCTCTCTGTCAAAAAATTCCCAACCAGCTCTTTCACTAAGACAATCAGCAACTCAAATCAAAAGAACTGCGATAACCCCGAACCTTAGGACTGAATTGCCTTAATTATATATTACACTTGATAGAGCAATCAGAGTTGCTTTGATTTGGGATATGAATAGATAAGATCTGTATGAAAGATTTTAAAAGTCACTCTATGCCTCCTTTTTTTTTTTTTTTTTTTTTTTTTTAATTGACATTAGCTTGACGTGTTCATGTAAAGTATCATATTCTCTTCCTGGCATGACTGAACTCCAAGCTGCTCACAGTATTATCATTGCAATGATAAATACCCTCTGTGTTTAGAGAAAGAAACAGAGCAAGAAAAAAAACATAAAAACAGAAAAAAAAAATTGGGAGTACAGGGTTTGGTTTATCTTGAACTGAGTTTCTTCTTCCCCTATTTGTCCTTGATAAAAATAAGAACAGTCTATTAGAATATAAAATATTTACCTTAGATTTTCAAATCAAGTTTAAATTTTCAAATGCATTCCCTTCTTTGAAAAATACTTCAGTCAAATCCTATGATTTGACTGCAGAAGGATATGAGAATGCTTCTGTTCAATAGGGAGAATATGATTGAAGTCCCTTATGAGAGTACTGAAGATTCAAGGTGACAAAGCATCATGATTTTATACCAAACAGAAGTAGAACTAAGAAGTAGCACCGTCTTTAGGTCATAGTGCTGGCTAATATTCTGCAAAACAACTCTTTGTAAGGAAAGCCTGGTTTTAGTTAAAGAAACATCAAAATACATTAAAGAAGAGAGATTGAGGCATCAAGAGAATGTTAACCTGACAGCAGGCACTGTCTTGAAAATGGATTTCTGGCTTGAAGTTACGGTATTTACAGGCACGGTTTCCAAAATCAGTTTCTTTTTTTGATTGTATCCAGCCTGCAGATGGAAACACTGCGTATATTCCAACTTTGGGCTTCACCCTCTCTCATTCCCTCCTCACCCACGTATAGTCTGGGTGCTCCTGTTTTCCTTGCTCAGAGCTTCAGAGGCTCAAGACTATGGTTTCTCATTTAGCAGCCAGCTCTTACTGAGGCATGGCATGCTTGGCATTTGAAATCACATCTGTGTTATATCGCTTTATAACAGAGCACACAAAAAAGCATAACATGATCATCAAAGATGAGTTAGAATACTTCAAACTGAAGATAACATAAATTTTTATCAGTGCAAGCAATTAAGAATTGAAGGAGATTGCAAAAGGATGTGGTAAATTCTCTATTCCTTATAATCTTAAATATAAACTTTGTGTCTTCCTGAAAGATTTTCTTCATTTCAGCCACAAGTTACTGGGTTTGATGTAAGACTTATTGAGTGAAATTCTATGGTCAGTGATAAAGGGAAGTTAGGTAATATTCCAGATGATTGTAATGGTCCCCTCCAACCTCAGAATCTCTCCAGAATCTATATATTCAGGGCTAATTTATTAAAAGCTTGACTGTTGTGGGCAATGAGGTATTGCAATACTTCATGAGTTCTGTGAAAAAGGACTGTTGCCAACATTGCTGACTGCAGTCAGCATTTTTTGAAGATTATAAGTAGTGAAAATGTAAAACAAGCAGCCTTCTGATTCATGTATGCTTCCCCCCAATGCTTGTATTTTTCATTATCCAGCAACCACACACCTTAAAATTTGAAATAAAATATTAAAAATTAATATCTTCCACTAGGTTATGATACTTCTTCTCTGTCACACAAAATAGATGTCTCAGAAATATTACTTTACTTCAGCACAGTAAGCAGAGACATGCATCTCTGGCTGTGAAGATGTTGTCTGTAAGATCCTACTTGCCTAGCAGCACTGCCCAATCTGGAGATATTTAAAGAATCAGCCAATTAGAAGGCTATCAGTATTAAAAATTTAAATTTTCATTCATTTCGGAGATAAAAAAGGATGATAAGATACTAGGGCCTGATGCCAAGACAGTTTGTCAAGTGCTCTTATGCAGGTCTAGGTTCAGTGTTAACAAAATACAATCAGGCAGTCTGCTGCTTGCTGCTGAATGTGGTACCGTGCTCATAGGTTGACTTTTGCAATTTGTGTTAGGAGTCATTTTATTAATTGTCCTAATAAATGGGACAAACAGTATTTGTCAGTTTTGCCACTGATTCTGTAATACAAGTAGGACCATTTTTCATCCTCTTTGGGAAAAATTTGCCTACTTTCTACCTCTGGAGACAAAGAGACCATAGAGAGGTGTGGGACTCACCCAGGCACTCACTTTGGTACCCCCTCAGCATGTGATGATGCTGTAGCTGTGAGATCAGGCTTTGCCTTTTCCCTCACAATTCCAATGAGAGGAGTACTGTACTTGTGTTGAGCCTTGCTGCTTCTTTGTGTCAGGTGAGGTAAATCAAACATACTATACAGAAAACATTTTAAAACTGGGCTCTCCTTCATTCACTACAAAATCCAGAGCTGCCTCTGAGGTACAGAGTTCAGTTTTGCGACAGGAGAATGTGGCCCTTTGGTATCCTGTGTAACCTTCTCCAAACTTTCATCCAGTATTAATCATCCAAGTGCAATTTAATGATTTATTAAAAAAAGAACAAAAAGAATTTTTTCTTTTTTTTTTCATTGGTGGCTCCATGGAATTGTATTTAAAGAAAAGTAAGTAGTTCTTTCCATATGTTGAATGGCATTCAAGATCCACATGAGCATTCATTTTTACCTTAGACATTCATCAGGAATGTGCTGGCAAATATCACAGGCAGAAAAATTGTTGGAAAAACTGGTCAGGGATTTCTATTGTTCATGTGCTTTTACTTCTCTTTGCTGTAGCTCTTTTAATTAAAGTCTGTTACTTTGGCATCAGGGTGCTCCAATTTTACTAGAAATCGGGACACTAAATATACCATATATATTATAAAAGCGCACTCTAAAACATTAGCTCAGTGGTTGCATCCTTAAATGCCTACAAGTTACAGTGTGTCAGAAAAATTGGGTTAAAAGGGTTCTAGAAATGAAGCCTAGTCAAAGGGAAACAGCAAGAGAGCTTTATTTTACTGCCTGCTCTGACAGGTCACTGGATTTTGATTATGCAGTCAGATATGGTATTCTTTCCCTTGATAATGGAAGGTGGGTGGCTGGCTGGAAAAAAAGACATGCAAGGAGGCTTTTGGTCATTGTCTGCACTATTTCTAGTAATCCTCCTCGCTGTCTAACTCATGTGTTCAGGAAGGATTTGGGCCCGTGGGGTAAATGGAATTGAATTCTCTCAAGAGGAAAAAAAATGATAAGGAAACAATGTGTACTTGCCAGCATTTTCAGGGGAAGATGTTTAACAAAAGGAGCAGCGTGCATTCTGTATTAGATTACCACACTGCTGGCTGTGTTGCTCCCATTGCTGCCTCGCAACGCCAACTGAACACAATAGAGGAACTGTTGCTGCTCTCCCAGCTCTTGCTGAAATTTTACCAGCTGGATCTGAATACCACTGATCAAATGTCGTAATGATGCAAATCAGTCACCATTTAATAAACATACATTGTATTTATAGGGAGATAAACCCTTAACCACATTTCATTTATGGTCTAGTGTGGACTGAGAGAATGCACGTGGTGGAACGAGATCGATCAACTGCTCTGTAATGCACCTTTTTTCCTTTTCCTTTTTTTTTTTATTGGTCCACGAAACACTAAAGCAGTTTTCCAGACTTTCCTTCCGAGGATGAATTTTGCATCCCAATCCTTCTGTGGTGGAGGAAGAATTCATAGCATACCTGCTAATTCCAGAAAAATTTAACAGGTTAAATTAACATTAGATAATTTGCAACAGCTTCTGCTCTGGCAGCTTACTATTCCAGCAGCAAAAGCTGTAAGGAGAGAAAGGTAATACATTCAAATAGACTAATGTGGGTTTATTAGAAAACAAGGCAAACGAAACCAAACAACTAAACAAAAAGGCAAGTTTCTGAAAAAAAAAAAAACCTTCACTTTTCTATTACTCTACTACACAACTACTATACTCTGCTGTTCTTGTTCTCTCTCTCTACCTCATCTCACTTCAGGGAGATCACAATCTGCTTGGACCATGTGTACATAATCACAGGACCCTATGGCAGCTTCATCAGGTACAGCTGTTGCTTTTTAAGGACCAGTTCTGCCCTGCTTTCCTCCCATCCAGTTTAGAGGAAAGGTGTTAACAAACTGATGTACCAGCTTTGAGGAGCAACTTCAGTGGTCTAGTTGGCACAGAATGATGGGGCAGAATTTTGTATCCAACCTAACCAGTAAACAAAAACTCACCGCCTCAGTGGTCCACCTGTGGACAAATACGGACAAACTGGGCCAGTTCTTGAAAGCGAGAAAGATGTTGATGAGCTAAAACGTGATGTTTCCCTGTATTCAGAAGCAGGAAATTTGCTTCAGTCTCATGCTTACCATGGTCCCACGCCCTCAGCCTTCTCTCACCACTTTGCAAAGGAGCTGGTTCATCAGGTTGCACGTGTTTCACAGTGCAAGGGGGATAGCATCAAGATGTGTTTCCACTGTAGGAAAGGGTGTGAAGGTCTCCTCTTCCATTTGCATTTATCTGCTCAAATCTTTTCGATCGGTTTTACAGTTGTTTAGCTTCAATCACTCTAAAAATGACATTTAATATCTAATAACTCTTCCAACATTCCCACATTAATAAACATAAACAGTGAACTCACTCTGTTGTAATAATGATTTCTGGCATCATTTAAAAGTGCATATTATTATGCAAGTATTAAGAATTGGTACAGCTTTATGCAATGCTGGAATATATATCAGAAAACTAATTTGCTTGTGTTGTAATGTTAGGATTATCCTTCTGTCTTTTATGACTGCTGCTTCATCTGGAGAATGCTTAATGTTTTCTTGTCAGTGAGCGTTAACTCAAATGAATTATTCCAATCTGTTTACTTTGTCCCTCTCTAACAAATCCAAATTATAATTAAAAAGGAAAAAAAAAAAAAAAAGGAAACAGCATCGAAAACCAAGTATGACAACATTGTGTGGATTTTTCTACTTTTAAGTCCACATCAATAAGCAATTTAGCAATAGGAGAACTCTCAATGGGAGACCAACAGATGAAATTATTGTAGAACAGAGCCCTGGATGAAATTTTTTCTTTGCCCATGTAATTGCACGAAGCCATCCTTGTGTGAAATCCCCCATCAGATTACAGGGTTTGTTGTATGTAAATTGAAGACTAAATGCTTGGTAGCACCTTTCAGCTCTGCAGTGCTGGAAATGAGTTTTTTAATAGGAAATTAGATTAGTAACATTTTAGTCAACACAATGTGGAAAAACTGTGCATAAAAATGAGGAAATTATTCATGCAAACTGATTTTGAAAAACAAGAATGGACAATTGTAAAATTCTGTACGTTACTTTTTGCAAAAATACTATGATTTCTTTTTTAAACAAAGAATGGGATATTCAAACACAAATCATTTCACAGTCATAATGTAAATACTCTACCTTGCTGGCTGTACTATTAACTGAGCTTATGGGAAGCAACAGGTTGTGTAATTTAGTGCCTTTTGGTTTTAATATGATTTTATGCAGTTTTTCAAGGAACAGTGTGTGGGAAATTACAATGAACTCAATCCAGGTTATAAAATAGACCTTTGCAAACCATCAACCAGGCTCTAAAACTAGACGTTGCCATTTCCAGTCCTTGTTGTGCTATAGGTGATTGGATTAACCCTTGTAGAGTTTTTGCTACCTAAAGAGAAAAAAAAGGCTTCTTAGATTAAATTTTCCTGTGCAAATGCCAGAGTAGTTTCTGTAGCAATAAATTTCCCATCCTTTACAGCTCATAGGTATCCAGAAAATGACTGACCAGGTATTAATTAATTTTATTTACAAACACATTTGTTAAAATGGTACTTGCATAGGACTATAGAGCAGATCCCGAATGTACCGTACACTGACACAGCTGTGTTATAGACAGGAACCAACAGCTGGTAGGCAGAATGGAACAAAACGTACATCATCATTAGACACAAAGTTTTAGGCAAAGGCATTCCTGCTCCTAGGAGCCCTCTGGCTTTTAATAACCTGGCTACAGCTGAAGTATTACAAAGCTTTGCACTTGCCCCTAAGGAAGATATAAAATCTGATGTATACCATGAATAGGGTTTCAGTCTTTCGTAAGATCTAAGTGGGAATAAGAATTATGTTGGTGGAGTGGTGAGAACTAATGTCTTCTCCAGCTTGCAGAATGCTGAGGCGATAACTGTTCCGGGCTCCTGGCAATAGGCTGCAGCTCCTTGAAATCTCTTAAAATTCCTGTAGATAATTCTTCAGCTTCAAACAGCAACCATGGGAATGTATTTCCCATTCCCAGGGGAAGTGAGCTCTCTCTCTCCTCCCTCTACAAAAGCTGTAAAAAGCCCTTTCATTGAATGGAGAGACTGATGAACTCATTTTAAATGCCAAAGGTAGAGAGTCCCCAGCTATGGCTGGTTCCAGCAATATGCTCTGTATTTAGAAATGAGATATTGTTAGGACTAGGAACACATCAGGAACACCTATTGCAGAAATCTGCACCAACTAACATTAAAAAGTTACTCTCAAGCTGAGAAAAGCACCAATGTTTACTAGCTCCTACTACCAACAACAATGTTCTGTTTTATATAGGATAAAAACAAAGCACAGCTCTCAGTCCTAGGGGGTGACTAGAATCTAAACAGATCCCAGTGAAACAGAGAGGAAATAATGGAGTTTGGTAAGTCTCTTTACTTGTTGCATCATTAATTTGCATCTTACAAGCAGCACAGTAGAGTGAATTGCTAGGAAGGGTGCGAGTTTTGAGGTGAGGTTACTGTCAGCATGTTTCTCCTTTTTCATGACTTTGGGGTATAAAGAAAAAGAAGGTGACCAACCACCAGTGGCTGCATGCAGGCAGTTGATGGTGGAAAGGCAGCAGAGAGCTCTTCTGCTCACATTTTAATCCTCTTCCTCACCCTTAATTTCTCTTGTTATTTTTTAGAAACAAGCAAAAATGATTTGAAAAACAGCCAAGCAGAATAAAATCAGGCTACTGTGGCTATTATCAACACGGCTGTTATACCTCTGTGGCAGATGTCACTGCAGTTTTTAGCTCAAAGCATGAATGTGAGCCCATTCCAGTTCTTCATTGCTGTAAGATGTGCAGCTGCAAATGGACCTTCAGGAGCTAATTGGTATGGTAAGAGTGCTGCAGCATCTTTTGAATAGGCAGAGACAGCTTCCTCCTCTGGCCAGGTGTCTTTACACCAGTCACATCTGAGATGTGAAACCGTCAGCTTTTCAATTTCTAAGAAATTATTTTTTTTACAGTAGACAGCACGTAGTGGGCATAAATATTTTTAAAACTTTTCCTAGTTGTTTGTTTGTTTGTTTGTTTTTCTTCTCCAAAGCACTCAGGCTTGATGTTTTTCTTCATCTCTGACAGTACTCTGTGCCATCCTTGCAACTACCTAGAAGTGCATGCTGCACACAGAATAGCGATCAAAGCCATATTCTTTAGTCTGCTTCTGTGTAATCCTGACTCAAGCTTCCAGTCTCAATTTTTAAAACGTTATTAAAGTGCAAATTACAAAAGATAACACTACTTCCAAGGACAGAAAATATTAAAATAAGTTTGCCGTGCTAAAAGAGAAATATCAATCAACGGCCAGAAGCAGCCTAGGATCTGAATGAATTCCATGCTGTTTGGAGAAACAAGTAAATGAAACAGAATTAATCAGCAGATGTAAAAGAGAGAGTGATGCTGATACAATATGGAAAAGATGTACAAGAGGGCATGAAACAATCAGCATGTGCATCAAATCATCAGCTGGATACTGTACAGATGGAAAGAACTCTGAAAAAATGCTACAAGATACTTGAAGAGGGTTCAAGCTGGACGTGAATTAAAGGAAAATTAAAGCAATCTGTGCCTCTCTCTCTTGCTTGTATGTACATGCACACAACACACACAGCCTACTTTCAATAAATCCTTCCCCATCCTGGTTTTCTGACTCTCACTCTTCCTCTGCCAGGTCAAGACTGACCTTTGCAGCGGCCTGGAAGGCTGCGCTGTGGTGGCACAAAGGTGGCACAAAGAACAGATGAGATTTTTTTCTGTATTTGCATTCCTGACAGATTCCTCACAACTCCCATGAACCAGACTCAGGAGGGAACGATGTAGAAATAGTCAGGCATAGCAAGTAGAATTAGGAAATATTTTGAAAATAGACTTGCAAGCCAGGACATGCAATAACCAAATCTACTTTGAGTCTCAATGACACAAGTTCAAAGGTTTGAATTACTCAAGAATATCCTGTGTTTAGCTAATGCTGCTAATCTGGTGCATCTATCGTCTGGCCAATGTTTCTTCCTTTCCTTTCTCAGCATACCCAGCACAGAGAAATGCTATGTTACAGACACTCATAAACAGTCTGAATGTGAGCAAAACATCAGCACAGTTTTGGAAGGCAGGCCATATATTCACAGTCATGATGGGTTTAAATTTTGTTTTGTTGTTCTTCCTGCTGTTTGCCAGCAATAAATGGCAATTGTACTTTCCGACCATGTTCAGCTGGGCTCTACGCCATTTTCTGCTGTTTTTGATGGCAGAGTTCTCCAAGACATATATTAGAATATCTGGCCTATGCAATAACTCACAAAGGCTGCAGTCTCGTTTCCAAGGAGGCCCTGTAACAAGAGGGGAAAGCTTTTTTACAAAGGCAGCAGACTTCTACATGAATAATATTGAACTTTCCCATGGAATTTCAATAGCATTAACAAATTATTTTGATAAAATACCAGCAGGCTTTGCAGATGGGTTAGAGGAGAGAAAAATGTGCAAGCTCTGCACCCACTCCTCAATGTTCTAAGCTCCCTTACAGTCTGTCCTGTGATCATTCTTAAACACACTAATGTCAGAGTTAATCTCATAATGGTAATAAGTCCACAACAAATTACCACAGTAATGCAGTGAGCTCAATTAACTTTTAGATCTATTCACTGTGCAGAACGAAAGGTCACTTTCTATTAAAACATCTCCCTCCCACTTCCTTATCATCCTTTGCAACTTATGGGAGTTAATATTAGAAATCCTGTCTATGCTATGTCAGGAAGAAGACAGGATGACGAAGCCAGAAAAAAAACCTTATTCTTTGCTAACATAACACAGGCATTGCCCAAAGAGAACATCTGCCTTCTTTCATGAACACATCTAATTATGGCAAATTGTTAACACCTTGAAGAGGAGTTTCATGCAAGGGTAAACTTTAACATATGCCATTCTCACACGTAAAACATGCAGTACTTCATATTTTTCCAAACATATGCCCTTTTTCCTACAACAGTTTATCAAAGACCTTATTTTGAAAAGGACTTCAACCTGTTTTCCATTCCTGTGGATGCATTTCTCAGTGTTTGCTATTATTTGCCTGTCCAAATAATTCCATAGAAGAATCAAACTATGTAATCTGGGAACACAATCAGGAGATGAGACTGCAAGGCCTGCAAAACAGCAAACTGTTATTTCCTCACTCACAACTGCAAGTTTAGGTCTTTTAAAAAATCTCATCTTTAGCTTATTTGGGTACCACAAGCTGCCTGTCCACTTTGCAGCTTCTACTCCTCTTCCCCTTGAGATCCCACACTAAAGTCACAGTGAATAATTTGACACTATTATTGCCATGGCAACAGCCTGATGTCATGCATATACAGAATTATGATTGACATTCCTGCAATATCCAACAAAAGGAGAAAGGAGAGGAAGATGGAGACAATCAGACACGGCTTCAGTACTAATGGGAGAACAAAGTATCACTGGCACTGTAAATATTGCTTTAATTCTAAATCTGCCTTTTCCCATTTTTCACCATGCCAATATTCCTGCTCAAGACTCACACTACAGCTCAAAATACACATAGCTGCCACGAGGTCTTTCTGATATGGGCCTGGGTTTGGCCAGAGCCCAGTGGGTGCCTGTATCCTGACACACACTTTTCAGGGAGAGCACTGCACACAGGAGGACTTCTGCTGCAGAGGCCAGTCTTTCAAACATCACAGGTATGGCTTGAAATAACATGAGAGGCCAAACTGAGCACTTTTTCCCTTTGAGGAGAGGATTCACGTATTCAGCTGGGCTGTAAATCTTTTTTTTTTTTTTTCCTATGTTTATAAGTGTTCGCACAAACACACACGCAAACCATTAGGAATAGGATAAAATAACATCTGTTAACTGTTTCTGAAACGCAGTGTCTGCAGCACTTCTCATAAGGGTCTACAGTCAATACCAAGACGAGAATGGAAACAGCCTTTTATTCTAAATTTCATATGTACATGGAAAGCTGTTTTACACAGTTTTGGAAGTTCTGCGTAAAAGAGCTACTGTCATCCAATGTCACTGTGCTTACATTAGTAACAACTTTTAAACATGGAGTACATTATTAACAACGAAAACCATTAACAAACAGGCATAAAAGACACAGATATGTTTGCTGATATTTCACATATATTCTAGAAACGAGTTGGCGCAAAAATAAAATGTGCCAGTAAAAAAAATAGGCATTTTTAAAATCACGCAACACATGATTTTTCTTTCTTGCTTTCATTCTTATCTTTTTGTACATAATATGCTGAGATCCATTCTCAAGCCTTCTCACATCAGGATTTGCAGGCACTTCAGCAACCCAGCTATATTTTTACAATACATGAAGTTCAGACCAACAAACATAAGAACAACTGCTGCAAAAGAAATTCTCATATCCTATATGCACATTCAAATATTACTCATTGCTAGAGCAATCTTTTTCATTTTACTTATTTTTGGATACTGACATGTTTTAAGGATGATGTGTAACAGTTTGTCTCCACTTACATCTCACTCATACACTTACAGATTTATTTTTAAAGTAACATCACAATGCAACAGTACAGTATACAGAAGCACAAGGCAGTTGTCCACAAAGCTTCACAAATTGTAAAAAGAAGAAATTGTTTTCTTTTCAGTTATTTTTTTGATCTAAAGAAAAACTTTGATTTTTTTCCATCTTAATATTATGTCCTAAAACAAAGACAACTGCATATCAGATATCCATGGGATGACTCCCTCCCTAGTTGTCTTTCAAGACACAGTTGTCTTATGACCAGTTTCCTCTGGAAGTAAAGCAAAGCAGAACACACTTGTTTGTTTGTTCATAATTCCCCATATTTAATGAAATAATGAAATAGACTTATCAAGGGCTTGGCTGTGACTGAGTAAATAATCTCTCAAGTTATGTCATTTGCAATGAACCATGTCGTAAGATTATAAGGCAATTGGAACAGAATCCTAAGGATAACTGAGAGCCTAATATTGTTTTCCTCATGAGTCGGGGTAGGACTTGTTTAATAAGCTCAGAGTGGGGAGAGACACAAAAGAGTGCATATGTGCATAATAGGAGAGGGTAGTTTTTCAGCTTATAGACACTTAAATATTGATCAACAAAGACTGGTAATGACTCCACCATAAAACATCTCAAGACTGTGATACAGAAGAGAGCTGAGCCTTGTCCACTCAAGTGTGATTTGTAACCTCCTCTTCTGACCCAGGATGGATATGTCAGTGTTTTCTTCAACTTCAAATTCATTAATTTTATGCCACAAAGCTGAATGGTGGTGTAAATAACTCAATGGAAAGTAAAACATATTACAACAAATCCTAGTAATAAGCCATCAACCACTCTGGACTGGGCTACGGGACTTGGTAAGCAGGGGTGGCGTTGCTCACTTCTGCTATGATTGTCAAACGGTGGAAAATCCTTCCATGAAGTTAACACTTGAGACAGAACAGCAAAGACATAAGGCCCACCAACTCTTTGCCCGTATTGTTAAAGGCACTGAAACAGACAATAGATATATTCCTTAGTACCATCAATTTAAAAAGTTTTCAAAATATAAGTCTTTGTATGAAAATGTTCCTTATTGCATGATGAGTTGATCTTCATTTTCTTCACCTCAAGAATAAAACGGTCTTCCCTTTTCTGGTGTTTGTAATCTGTTCAGCCTGGCGACCTGAGATGGTGAAGGTGGCACATCTTGCCTGAAAGGACCTTTAGGTGGAGTATAATTAGGGTCCTGAATTTTCTTATATGAGTCATAATTGCTAGGCCCTTCAGAAGAAGTTTTTTTTTTCAGTTGTTGTTCTTTCCGTCTCTGCTCTTGACGGAGCAGTTCTTGTGTTTCTAGCATCACCCTGGCATTGAAGCCATGTCCCCCCATGTAGCCATTTCTTGATCCCTGGTAGCTGGAATATCTGGGATTATCCTTTGCAGTCTGGAACCCTTCACCCGGGGAATAGCTCTGCTCCCAGGAGTCTTGAGAAACAGAACTAGCATTTTTTCTGCTTTGCCTGAAAAAAGAGAAGGAAGAAGCTTTTAAGACAATCCTGGGAAAGAAGCGTGTTTCTGAAATGCTAGCAGGCTTCCCCAACTATAGTTTACTTGAAAAGCAATGTTCTTTTCTGCTCCAAAGAAGTAGCTTGTCTCTTTTGCCGGAGGAACTTTTCCTCTAGGGTTAAGCTACATTTCTGGGCCTCTCTAGTACGAATAAGTTTTCCTTATATATATATATATATATACATATATACATTTCCTCTAGTAGGAATAAGTGTTCACAATAAGAACTGTGAACACTGACACAGTGCTACAACAGTCATCACTTGCCTGAGAAAAACTTGCAACAATTTAGCCGCACATGCTGAAAGATTGCATACAGTGCTGTGCTTTCTAAGAAAACAGATAAAATTCAGCACTTGTAGTCACTTGCGAAATATTTGAATCCAGACTCATACTAGATTGAGGATGCAAGAAGCAGACCTTTAAAACATTTGCTCTAACACTGCACAAGTCATAAGATAAAGTACATTATTAGTAGGTCGATATGGATATTAGAGTTTCTTCCAAGTCCAGAATGAAGGAATTTTACACTATCACAACTGTTTCTCAGTTTGCTACAGCTTCCATAAAAGTAAAGGTAGATATAACCTTTCTTGCTTTTTTTATTTATTTATTTTTTTTTTTACTCCATTGCACAGACAAATAAATCAAAAGCATATAGGAATTACAATTTTTATCTTTTTTCACACTAAATCACTACATTATTTTGAAGACAGATTATGGTTTTGAAATAGCTCTAATTTACCATTAAGCTGCTAGATGCTTTTATGAATTTAAAATTGGATTGGTGATGATAAAGTATAGCAATTGGGTGCTGCAGCAAAACAGACACCCACTCTGAGATTAACCTTACTGTATGAGAATGAGGCAGTAAAATAAAATAGACTGCAATATTAATCAACAAGAAAATCATTTGGTAGTGTAAATATGGCATGTTTTTTCACGTCAACACACATGAGTCAATGGGGTCTCATGCGATGAATATGCAGTGTAAGGACAAGAGACCTGTAGAATGTCACTACCATTTGTAGAAGTAACAATGTTTGTGGGTATTTTTGCAGCCTTCCTTCCATGTATATAACATGAAAATGATTGTATCCACCTTTTTTTTGTAATGCATACAGAGACCCCTAGATGAAAACTGTTATTCAGGATGAATGCAAGTTATTACATCATAAATTATAACATAATGTAAATTCTTATGCAAATTTTTATAGCTGTTCTTGGTATTCAAATATCCATTTCTGCCAAAGAAACAATGTTTTTGAGCCATGTTTTATCACTCTCTGGAACAAGAGCAAACTGAATGAACCTCTGTAGGCTACGAAACTGTCAGGTTTCTGATCTAGAGCAAGATAAATTTTAAGTACTACAAAATTAACTTGAAGTTAAACATTGCTTTTACAGTTTCACATGGGACAAGAGGATGACTAGTTGAACTGATTTAATTTACTGACTGTTTTCTGGTACTTGTTCAAAATTAGTTGGCCCACTTTCATTGTCTTTCTGGGAAGATTCTTTACAATTGACTAAAGTGCCATCAGCACTGATGAAATAAATGTACAAAGAAAAAAAAAAGAGGCTCCTCCAGTCTCTACAAGATAAAAAGCAACAAATCTCCAGAATGAAGCCAGTACACAAATGTTAAATATTACAAGGCCATAGTTGCAACATTAACCCTGGGACCTAAGTTTCAGAGCAAGATCTCTTTACAGGTTGGTCATTGAGTTACAGTTTGTAAAGCTAAGTGTCTCAGCTTGTTATAGTAGAACTGTGGTATTCGTAGCACTCAACTTTAGCCTGAGATTCTAAATTTCTGTCTGCTCTAAGCACAGCTCAGAAATCCACAGTGCTCAAATGCAATCATTAAATTAAATTAAACATTTCAGACATAAATTTATTAGTAACATGCATTCTTACAAGTTTGCTAGTCATTTCTCATGTTGAAAAATGTAACGAAGTTCTCACTCGTTTCAAAACAAACATTTCTATAGCCCAAAGAATAATTTTCCAAATTTCCTGTAGATGAACATTCTCCGTACAACTATGGATTCCTACCACTAGAACTGCATTGTAACTAAATTCTAGTTTTTAAATGCTACCAGTAACTGAGCAGAACAGGGGAAGCAAGCTTAAAGAATCTGCTTCCAAACTGACACTACCAACCCCCCCCCCTCCCCCCCCCCCACTTAAAAACAGCACAAGCACTCATATTTTCCTACTCAATCTATTGCTGGAAGCAGTAACAAAGAAAGAGAATTTCTCAGGTTAAAGAACATGGCTTTTATATATGCAGTCACTTCAGAAATTAGATAGAGATAGAAAGGAAATAATAAAAATTATCAAAATAGCAAACCAATATTCTAAGAAAACACAATAACTACTTTTTGTTTTCCCACCTTCTTCCAAAAATAACAGGAAAATTTTATACTGATAGGTGTTACAGCACATGAAAACCAGAGAGATCTGCTTTATTTTCAAAGAAGGTGGTAAGATATGAGTTCACGATAACTTCAATGATGAAGCTCCTATTTGTTTCAAAAAAAATAGCTGTGATATACTTGCTAAAACATGCTAAATCAATGAAATTTGACAACCAAACTCTAGAGTAAAGAATTCTCCACTCAGACATCACCATTAATATTTGAAAATGAAAAGATTATTTACGTAATGCTAAACAATGATAGTTATTTAATTTAGAATACAAATTGGGTAAACATTTAATAATTCTTATAGCTAAATAAAGTAAAAGACATTGTACCAACTAGCTCATTTTAAAAACCTAGGGTTTTTTTAAACACTGATCTTTTTAGACAAAAATTGTACTGCTTTTCAGCATTCCATCGCCAGTGACCCAGTAACTTAAAAGAAAAAATATATACTGGAAACTTGGAGGCCACTGGTATTTTAGGGCAGAGTTTCCTCAGTTCCATATTTTGTTTTTCACAGTCTTGATTCTTTGCTTTTCTTTTAATTTTTGTTCTCTGTCAGCATGGCAATGATAGAATTTCTACCCAGTAAGGCATTATGCAACAGGAAAAAGAAGTCTGAACTGTCAAAAGGGGACAACCCATGTCATACTCAGAAGACTTCTGTAATTGCAGAAAATGGAACTTAATGAAACTGCCTTAGTTCTTCTGGGTGCTCTGTCATCCAATCTCACTGAAATAATCTCTGAAATAATTCTACTAAAACAAAAAGTTACCACATTTTTCTCACTTCACTCTTCCACACCAAATACATTCCACCGTCTATCAATGCCAAACACAAGTGTCTGCACTAAGCACAACACTTTCTATCCACAAACAAAATGAGCTCGAGGCTCATACTCAGAGCAGCTTCAGCCAGCTGCCGTACCTGGGTAATGAACTGTACTGGCGCTGAGCTTGCTGGAAACTCTCTCTTTCTTCTTGTCGCTGCCGTTGCATTTGAACCTCTACCGATACCGAGTGTCTGCCACTCTGCGAGTACGTCTTGGAGCTTGGCTACAAAATGAAAACAAAAATGTCTTGAACAAAGCAGAAAAATACCCACAAAAGGGTGATCATTTAAATTACTATCGTAAAATTACTGAAGTACATACAGTCATATTTGTAACAAACTGCGGTTCAAGGAGCTCTTTCATAAGAATTGCATAAAATTCAGATACATTATACTGTGTCCTGTGCTACAGACTCTGTTCCTGACTTAACATTTATGAGATACATCAGAAAAATACTGGTCCAAAGCAGGTCATTCTTTTGTAGAAACACTGAAATTTAAGTGAAGTCAGGAGGTAATCTAGCCATGCTAATGCTAACTTTCATACTCCACTGAGGATCTGAATGAGAAGGAAGCAATATTCTCAACTGTCATGTGCTCTCCATTAGCACTGCCATCTTGTTTTGCTGTTGTCCCAGATGCACACCACTTGTTCTTTGGAGATAGGAAAACATTTTCTAGTTTATAGTATCAAGAAGACAGATTTAGCAAGTCTCTTGTGGAACATGGGGAATCCTGTGCCTCACAGAAGGATTTAGATAACATCTTAATACAGGGACAATTTGAAACTTTGGGGCCAATGCCAAGAGCACATCAAAATGGATGGCCTTTCTGGGAATACACAGCATTACTGGAGAACACCTGACAGAATGGCAAATTTAAACTTGAGGTTATGGAAAAGTTTACCTTTGTAAAGATTTCACTTTTCATTTTCTGTTACTGTGTTATTCATATTTTGTGATTTCAAGTTGCAAAGCAAGGTGCCACAAAAGTGAAAGTGTTCTTCTAATCGCTGGTCGGGGAGCAGAACCACTTGCCTCAGACCTGCTTTTATTAAAGCGCTTTTTTGCTTTCTGGTCTGCGCGTTCCTTCACAATGAACATCTCTTTTGTTTAGAGTTGGTCCTATTTTTTATTTTTGCTATTATAATCTCAACAGCAGAAAGATATCATAATGGCTGACAAACAAAGATAAAAGGCTTTTCAAATTCTCCTTGCACTGAAGACAAATTTTAGAAACCAGAGAGTTGTCATTTGTGACATAAATTTTTCCTTTGTCTTACTATAGAGTCCAGTTCTTACAGGTAGCCAGAAATACAACAAATCTGAAACAGATTTGAACTTGAACAGAACTTTTAGAAACTTCATCTTCAATAACAGTATACTTCAGACATAGCATCAGCCACAGCTCAGAAGAAGTACAATTTAGGGAACAACTGCTTTTCCCATTAGATGAAGATTATTGTGTATCAGAATGTGAAAGCATAAACTATGAGTAACTTACTTTGGAGGATCCTTGATACACCACTGATGTATACTTCAAAATAGATTCACTCAGGAAAAGCCTCAGCAAAGCAATACTTCTAATGAAAAATGCTTTAGGAATGGTATGATGAGGCAACAAGATCAGAAAACAGAATTGTGTCAGCCCTGTGGGAAATTTTCTGAGATGAATAGTCTGTACATATGTATGTTCAAACCAACAACTCCCATGGAGGTTACCTACTATATTAAATAAGGGAAACCCATATGGAGCAACGTTTCAGTTATTGCATATGTCAACATTTCTAACTTTTTTACTTTATTGAGAGTCTTCCGACATTTGGTATTTTATTGAAGGGCTCGGCTTATGGAAGCAAGTGATTACCTGAAAATTACCAGATTTATTTCTGAATTCTTTACAGGGTGGTTAGAACCAGCTAACAGAAAACCACAGGGAAACTTAGTACTTCCCATCTCAACTACTCCATAAGGAATAGAAGCATTTAAACTAAGATTTTAGAGCCAATCTTATCATTGTGCGGTTCCCATTTTAACAGTGTTGGAAGACATACAGCTGGAAAGCTACAGCTATCTCAGTTGTGACAAAATGGTTACGACAAGCAAGATGAAATTGGAATTGTTTCTTTATCTGAAAACATTTTCACTTGTTTCAGTTCACTGTAAATATAGAATAAAATAATTTTATGGTACAGGGAATGGTTAAATTATCAAACAGCTGGAGCTAGAATTGATTTGTTACTTGATTCAGCAAGTGTCAACAAGACACTAGGATGCATAATCTGAAAAGTATGAATGCAGGTACACATATATATAATATGTGTGCATGCGCGTGCTAAGAGCTAAGGTTGCCAGAAAAGCTAAGGTAACAAAGGCTTTGAAAGAACCATTAGACTGTGAATGGACTAAGATCCAAACTTAGCTTCAGGGAGATTTTGTTTTAATGCATACAGGAACCAATGCTTCAACAGAAGCAGGAGCTGCCACCTGTCTACCCCTGTAGCACCTGTCCGGGTTTACTGGCTCTGAGGAGGCAAGTGTGTACTCTCAACTAGTGACAAATAATGTCACCTAATGGACAAGTTTTATGACTTTATGAGTCTAAGCACAAGAGTCTAAAATAAATTATCTGCTTTTCTGAAGGTACAAGTACCTGTGTGCCCTGTTAAAGTGGCTTAGCAATACTTAACATGAAAAGTAGGACACTTACTGAGAGTCCTGTCTAGACATTGTCAACATCTCCAGTATACTGCATAAAAACACTCCTTCTGTACATAATCACATGTTCCATAACATAGCATAGACAGGTACATTCAATCATCTTATTAATGAAAAGCCATTTCTTTAAAATCTTTTCATTAAAAATCTCAGTGATACCATAGCGAATGCCCTTAATTATGGTTAAGATGATATAAAGACTTAACATAGTCTTTTTGGACCACTAACTTATTTAGAAAAATGCAGCTCTCTGTGCAGTGATTTGTCTTTCAATATGCTTTCAATTAAATCACATGAACTGAAAGTACTTATGCAATCTTAAAATCTAATTAGTATGTTTTAAAAATATATATATAAACAGAGTCCAGTGTTACAATATAGAAACTGACATGCATACCTCATTTATACCAGCAAAATATAAGGTAATTTAAAAAAAAGTCGAGCTATTTACAGATCTTTCAATAGCAACAAAACACATGTATAAAGAAGACAACACAGTACTTTTAGCAGTGACATGAAATGGGTAACACAAGGCCAAGCACAATTATAGCAATCTGAAATCATCCAACAAACCTGGCAGCAGCTCTGAACAGATTGATAAGAACTCAGGCCTTGTTTGCAGTGAGATGTACGACGAGCATTGACCTTTTAAATCAGGATGTGGCCAAGGCCACAATAACAACCAAGGCTGCATTATACAAATAAATGTATGTTCATGTATTCCACAATACATTTAAGTGGCAATGATAGTTATTGCATTCAGCATTGTTAAACAGTGCTTAGCTTATAAAACTGTGTTTTGAGATACATGAAATTAGACAGCTCTCTTCTCAAATAGACATGAATTTAGAACTAGGATTGTGAAGTCAGACGTTTCTTCAGATTCCTCTTTTTATCCAAATAATACATTCTGCATTTTGAACAGAACCTACCCGTGGTTCATTCTTGCACTGACTGCTCTCAGCAGTAAAGGACAGCATGTTTGAGGACTAAAGGTCACTCCTCCCTTTTCTAGCTAAACTTGAGGCTGCCCACACAATTTCTTTATTCACAGGGTGGCATTTCTGCCCATAGAAATGAGCCTGCCTCTGGAACGGGCATGGATCAGAGTTACAGAAAGGAGACTTCTTGTCCAATCTTGGCCAATCCAGGGCACTACGTTTTATGGGAGATCCACTAGTCAAGGTAACACAAGATCCACCAGTTTAGATGGCTTCTATTTCATGGACTGCTGTCACGGAGTGAAAGTGGGAGAAGCGCTTACTCAAACTCATAGAACTTATTTATGCTGATAAAAATGTAGTTAATCCAGAAATGAATTAGGACTTTCACATTTTCCGAGTTACTTAATAAATAAATAAATAACTCACTATCTAATATTGAAATACATTTGCTATTTTTTTTTTTCCAGATTAAACTCTGTTTTTAACTAAGGAATTTTAAATTCACCTGGAAAGTCTGTAAACATGAGCCCCCCAATACCCCCCCAATGCCATAGGTTCTCACCATTCAGTGGTAATTAGAAATAGGTAAGATGAAATGATCTTGCCTGCTTTATGTACGTCTGCTTGCCACAGATGATAGACAATCCAGCAATTGTATATCAAAGTTTAGAATGATAAAAAACATTCCATGGATATGATGGCTGACCTGGAAAACTATTTTTATTTCCATATTTCTGTTTATGTTGCTATGATGAACAGAATGTACAGCAATATTTCTTTTAAAAATGGGCAACAGGTGTGTATTAATTCAAGTGCCATACAATAAGAAAATCCCATCCCTTTGTGCATCTTTCTTTGGTGTATATGTAGGAAGCTGAATGCCAAGGTATGGGACTAAAATTTCCATTCTGTACAACAGCAGCAGCAAAAAGAAAATCTTCAGTGTGGTAGAAACAAACCACTCAGACAGCCTTGACATTGTGCCTAGGTTATTTACATGTACTGCATGCCTGTAAGCTTTTAAATATGTTTGTTTACAAAATGAAATTATTAAATTTCTTTTTTTCCACATTTTCTATCCTCGTTTTTATGTTTCACATACAATAATAGATTGAAACTAGTGGGGAAAAAGTCATTTAAAATAGACAACAAAATTTTAGAGCCAAAATGCAAAGCTGGGCAAAAGATATGTGGTATTTCATGAAAGCTTCCGAGCTTTGACAAAGCATGGGTATAAATTACACAGCTGAGGAGAAACTAACTACAGAGAGGATGCCCTGCATAAGTTTGGTTTCCCTTCTGAAAGAGACTGGAACAGGAGAAACAGCAACTTAACTCTCAGCCTTTGTCCACGGTAATGTTCGATTGGATATCACCAAGTATCTTAATAACATTTCCTGACAAAAATTCTTGAAATGGATTGATACAAAAAACAAATAATATACTGTTTTTCTTTCTCATCGATGTGTTGAGTAATTCTTCAGAATTTACAGCCTGATATAAACCTTGCATTACTCTTTTTAAATATAGTCTGTTATTTGTTTTTCCAAGTAAGATAAGTGGAAGTTACAGTGATAAAAATTGGGCTTTTGTTTTTCTAAAGCAATTTTATATTATTTGGAATTCATTATGGATTTGAATTGGTTAAATACATGAATACAAGGATAAGAAACAAGTACCAGAAACAGATTTAAAAAAAAAAAAACAAACTTTTTTTTTTCTCTAAATCTGTCTTAGCCACAAATTCTATACACCAAAAACCTGAAAAACCAAGCGTAGTCCCTAGATTTCTGTGCTATTAAGACTGCTGGCATATTTTCTCTACAAAATTCATGCAATTATTTACTTTTCCCAAATTTGTGCACAGATTAAAAGCTATACTCCAATGAGTAAGGCTTTATGTTTGTTTTGAGTCAGTTAGATGTTATCTTTAGAATAAAAATATCTTTTTATTTGACTCCTAAATATTTAAAGTGGGGTTTGTTAAGCTGCTCTCTTGCTACCAGTTTTCTCCTACCAATCATATAGATTTGAGATGACTGGAGAAGAATGTATTTGTGAATGGAAGTTGTCACTTTCTATTTCTAGCACTGAATTTTGTATTAAAGATGAAGAACTAGAACACCAACTTTTGTCTCTCCAGAGTCTTTTTGTTTTTCTCGTAGTGCATTACTATGGGCAGAACTGGCAAGCACTTGTAGCGTTTTCAACTGATTAAATATGGTATATGTTTTTTTAATTGGAGTGTTCACTCCCATGACATTTAGTGCTACAACGGCATGTTTTTGGAGATGTGTAATTAAAATGTGACTAGAGAAAAAGAAAACATTTGGAACAACATAAATCAAACTACCCTGTCTTCAGGGCTGATGTGAACCAAGACAAACTTCAGCAAACCCAATACAACCCAGGAAAACAAGCAAACAAACAAAAACAACACAAATCAAAACTAAAAAAAAAAACAACCCACAGGACAATGTTAGTCCTGAATAGAAAAATCAACTCCAAAAGAATCCAGCATTGCTATAACAATTTGTCATAGCAACAGCGAGGGCTGTAAAACCAGCAGCCATACTGTGACTCCGTGTAGTTCTGTATGCCCAGGTACACGTTTCTGCCAATCTGACTGCAACTTACACCAGCAGGATTAAAATGTATTAATCATGGTTGATTTTGTTTTCCATTTTTTTCCCTGTGTAACATCAGACATAAAGCCTTGCCCTTGTATGTCCTCTTGTACCATTTTTGATACACACAAAAAAAAGCATGTATGAGGAAATAAAAATAGAGAAGCCTGGGAAAGTTCTCTTAAAATAAACAGAAAGCTTTTCCATCAAGCTTTGAGCGTTGTCTCTACTGCAGAACTGCTGGGTTCCAGAGATGCCTCAATGCTGCAGCAGTCAGTCAGTTATTAAACTTTAACAGCATGTCATTCAGATGGCCTTGAGCAGAAACACCACACCATCAACAGACGTGTCCTCTCATTCCAGCACTATCACTTTTTGTGTCTGTTCAGCTGTCTGATGCTGTACAAGTACTTGTAGGCACTCAAGTGTTTTGTTTACAGGCAGGGCAAATACAGGAGGCCAGAAGTCCAGCTCTGCCACATTGCTCATCTACAGATAAACAGCCTTCACCTCATGGCAACAGCCAGCAGCAGCTGGGGCTGGACACTGGTCTCTGCCAGCAGCACCGTTCAGAGCCAGCGTGATGTAGTGCTTTGTGGTGCAGAGATCTACCTCCAGACTCTATGTATTTGTCACAGGTAACCAGGCTGCTGTATCACAAGCCATTAATAGCCTGGGATGGATTAGAGTTGGTGACGTTCAAAGGATCATTTTGATAATATATTAGCAGGTTCCTGAGCTATTGAGCTCCTCTGAATATCCTTAAAGCTGCCAGATTTCCGTCAGCACCCATTACTTACAGTGCAAACTTTATGTTCATTTACACTTCCTTAAAGTAACAAATAGTCCCACATCACATCAGCACACTGTTCCCTATCCACAATCCTACCATCATCTTGTTAATGAGAAATGCAAACTACTTATCACCTCATAGCACACACTTCTCAGTGGATGAAAGATTGTTTTTTTTCCTCTCTTTCTCTCCAAACCAGGTCAGAGTTGGCTGCTGTCATGCGGCACAGAGGCACCTCTGAATGCAAAGCCCTTTGTCTGTGTAGGCTGCACAAGCCTTCTCCCCTGGTGAAAGCATACTTTTCAACAATGGTCCAAGTACAGGTGTGTGTCTCACTGTTATGATTTGTAACCAACAGCTTGCAGATGGAGAAAACTGAAGGGAGGCTGATAAATGCATAAGTATTTTCCTACATATATATTATAAGCTGCTTTTGCATTGTTTTGTAGCATTTAATAATACATCTGGATCTGTTTTGAGAGAGTGTCTTAACAAAGTCTGTCATCTCAGACTAATATGTTAAAGTAATAGACTCTCCTTAAGAAAGAGGGTTATGGTTCCTTAACACTGAAATGACTGTGAACTGTTGAAATGGATGAGATCACTGCTTTATCCTTTCCAAGTGTTATTCTCTTGAAAGCCTGGAGTACATGATGGAAAAAATATTATAATTCAAAAATACGCTGGGCCAATTTTTTTTTAAAGTACATATCTAAAATAAAATATCTGGTCACTTAAGTACTTAACAACATCAGCTCCTACAAATGCAACAGCGAGCTTCAGAGCTAATATTAATACATTAAGCTGAATTAATCACTTTGAGCTCATTTGCATGATTTGTAGAGGGGGAGTAAACAGAGAGATCCCATTTGTTTAAATAAGAGAAAAGGAAAGGTCAATGTTTTGACCTACAATTTAGGAAATTATTCCATTCCTAAGGTAATCAGCCTGTCATCCAAATAATTCCCTACTCACTCATTACAAGAAACTATAATAAAAGTCAAGTTGCCTGACTAAAGTTGCTATGGCATTTGGATATACAACAATTTGGCCCATGACCTTCAGTAGTTAAGTTCCCAACTCTCCAAGAGTGCAAATTTTTCTCATAGACAGTTTTCCAAGAATACAGCTCAAATCTTTCATTTGGAAATTAAACTGCAGTAGAAATGTAAAATAAAAAGTACTTCCTACACCCAGTCCCTTTCTTCCAAAAACTGCTACGCTACAATTGAGATGAGCTATCACATCATATTCACAATATTAAATCAAAAACATCTGGTCTTAAAGAAAATGCTTATTTTGTTTATCCTATTTCAGAGAGTATTAGAGGTTTTCTAACATGGGAAACAAGAAGCCTATACCCTTATACAGCATGTGAGGTCGTTTAGGGACACGTTCACCTTTATTCCTCTCCGTGCTCTATGTTAAAAATACCACAGTTTCCAACTGGTGAGCTTAAGAAGGACAAGGACACAAAGACAGAACAGAGGTAAAAAAATCTCCAATATTCACCACAACAGCAAACAGATGATATACTTGTGATGTTACCTAGGTTGCTCTCTGTGACTTCAGATAAAGAGATGTTGATCTTGGGATGTTTCCATCTCTGTCTCATGTGCATTGGAGATGTGGGAAATTCTACTGCTGTTATGATACAACCTCTTCTCGTTGAGAATGTGAGTGAATGGTTCACTGTCTTTATCGTGGATTTTTTTTAAACAAATGCATACAATAAAGTATTTATCCCACATTTAAAGAATCATAATTTAGGATATGTAGTTGATAAAAGGCATCAGGGATTCATTTCAATTATGTAAAACAAGCACGTGGATTTACATAGTTGTATCACTTTGCTAGATCAGATAGATTGAACAGGATTTAAACGATCTATTAGGACATATTTCTCAAGACAGAACTATCTTGGCTAGTATCAGTGGCAAAGAGACACTATTACAAACCGTAGCATAATACATGTGTCTTCTTTTTCACTGTAAAAATACTTACTTCCTCTTAAAAGAGGAAAATAAATAATCATGAAAATGTTGCTTCAGAGAAAATATCATGTACAAGGTTACATGATCTCTTTAAATTATTTATCATTAGTGTGTGTTTCATTTTGATTTTCTTGGTGATTTTCAGAATAATTGATATTAGCTTCGAGGCAAAAAAAATCCAAGTAGTAACTCAGAGTCTAGAGTCTAAACACAGAGCAAATTATGCTACACATACAGAGAAAAGATTATTGAAGAAGTTTAAAAATGAAACAAACATCAAAGAAACAGAAATGTGGTCAGCAGAATAAGCAGGAGGGCTGGAGGCAGACAACCCTGGCTCAGTCCTACCTAGCTCCTGACCAGGGCAGGGAGAGTGGAGGTTGGTGCAAGTTTCAAGATTGGCTGACTGTATATACACTTACCCATGGCTGCTCAAAGCTATAAGTACGTCTCCTGTCTTCCACGTCCTCATCCTGTTTTGCTTGCTGAAATTCTTGTCTCAGGCGCTGTATCCGGTCATGATTGTTAGGAGTTGATCTGTTGCTAAAAGAAGGATGGAAATGATCAATACTTAGGAACTGCCATCTGTGACTACAATTTCTTTGCAAGGCACCACTGCTACAGTACAGAAGTATAGACTTAAAAATAATTTCCAAGCACTCAATGTATAGACATTTAGACTTTCATAATGATTAATGTTGTTTGATTAATGAACTTCAGATAGTGTAAGAACGGATGATGAATGGAGTTTTCTAAAAATCACATGAAGTTGCTGGCATATGATACTGCTAGAAATGAAGAAGAATAAATGTTATTGTCAGCGTTAACACTGAGGAATACTATGAGAAAAGTCCTAATGATCTCTGCTACTGAATAAACATGGATGCATCTTTTTCCCTATCAATAAACGGTACGACTGTCACATCTTTATTCACATCAAATCATTACAATGTCTGAAGGTCCTACCTATACAAAATTTGATTGTTCTCTCCAATCGATAAGAGCCTGTCGTCCCTTAGCAGTTTTTAACAAGTCTTTCAAGTAGATCAGCCTGAAAGCATTAGAGTGCCAATGGGCCAGCGAAAAGCCGTGTGAAGGAACATGTTCAGTGGCAGAGCAGCAGCTGGCTCCTGATATGCAGATGCCAGAGTGCTGGGGTGGGCTCAGCCCTGGAGTTACCCTTATGGAAAAGTACACATAAAATGGAAAAGAATCTTTAGCTCTTCAAAATCATAAATTTTTCCATAATGC
The DNA here is from genome assembly GCF_019232065.1 of Centrocercus urophasianus. Taxonomy (NCBI): domain Eukaryota; kingdom Metazoa; phylum Chordata; class Aves; order Galliformes; family Phasianidae; genus Centrocercus; species Centrocercus urophasianus. The sequence continues at coordinate 34,574,943 of NW_024884711.1, forward strand.
CTGTTTCAGGTAATCATTTCTCCATAGCTCAGGTTTATGTGAAATCGTGGTGAAATACACACAGGAACAGCTTATTTCATGAAGCTAAGTGGATATTCATTAATCTCATTGCCATTTTTCCATCTGTGCAGCTCCCACCTGACCTCTACAATCCCCACCATATTTCAAACATGTTAATGTGGTAATCACAGGATATCTGACAAACAATTTTATATAAAGACTAAGCAGAAATGTTTTAATCTCTTATTATTGTCTTTTTAAGCCCTGCATTTTACTGTTTATTTCAAAAGAGCTGATATGGAATGTTCAGCAATTATGTTGTTCGAAAGGAGAAATCTACAGGGATGCAGTGGAAAACAATTCCATAGATTCCTGTTCGTGGACACGAGGTATAATAAAACACTGTGAATTTATATCCCAGGTTTTCTCTCATATGAGAACAGACACTTCTGGAGTCCATCTGTGACTGTTTTCTGCATCTGTCAGGATTGGTGGGTGCAGTAGACTGGAGGCTATACATGTTTGAGACGTTGCCTCCCATTCTTTTCAATGCTATTAAAAGGAGCTTATCATTGCTTGGTTAGCCAAACAGAAAAATTAGAACAATTCTAGCAAAAAGAATTTATAAAAGAGGCTTTCTTTCTTTTTTTTTTTTTTTTTTTTTTTTTTTTTTGTTTAGTTGTTTGTTTTTTTCCTACGAAACAAGAGACAAAGAAAAGGGTGAGTAGGTCAGTTCTACATGCAGATTGCCATTTTGAAAAGTACAGCTCAAAGAATGCTTTATTTAGAGTCGGTGGAAATAAGACATGATGGCAATTTCAAAATTTCCTTCTCTTTTTAGGTGCGTTGCTAATTCTATTTCCTTAATTCATCTTAATTTTGTGGAACAGCTTATGTCTTTTTCCAGTTTTACATTTTGTAAATTTGTTTCTTATTGTCAAACTCTGCCCAGCTTTTCTATATAAGCATTTGTTTTTAACCTGATGCACAGCTATACACAGCACTTTTTAAAATGCAATCACCACGATCTAATGTAAGACATACAAAATATTTCAAAATGGCCTACTGGTTTTAAAACTGGCATTGTTAATCTAACAAACAAGTAGTCTAATTCATTATAAACAGATAATCTTTTCTGCAAACTAACTTGCATTTAAAATGAACTATTAGTATTTGAGGTGTAAGAACACCTTTGAAGGAGAAATGCTCTTGGACTTTGGTGTGAAATTACTAGCAAAGTGCTGCTCATGGGCACCTTCAGGCTGATCAGTCTTCTTCAATCACATTTATTTCAGGCTCTAAGAAATCACAATGCAAATGTGACACTTGAATAGCGATTTGCTGGCAAAGAAAAATTGGAAGGAAAACTCTGAAAAAATAGTGACCGAGAACCTGTACATGATGAGGAACAGACATATTGCACCAGCTCCAAAAAGGTCATTGGAAGGATTATTATAGATTTGAGGACTTATACACATTTTGTGATTGTTATTAATGGAAAGAATTACAACAGAGTAAGCAAGAATAGAAAATGAATGCCTAGTGTTCATGCTACGAAGCTAAAATATATATCTATTCCAGTTAAGGGAATGCATGAATTTGACACCCTCTACACACTGGAGACACAGAACAACAAAAAGACAAGGAGGATTCTGGGATTTATGATTAATTATGATGAACTTAAGAACAACTTACTTTAGAGATAGGAAAAAAAAAGCCAAGTTGACTTAAGAAATTCAAAGTTATTCAAAGTTATTAAAAGACTTGATAATAGAAGATAAATCTTTCAACAATGGTTCTATTTTATCACAAAAGCAAGGGACATGACCCAAATTTAGAAAACTGCAAAAGAAGTGAATAATAAAATAGGACTATTTCACAAAAAGAAAGAGCTAAATTAAAGGACAAAACTACTTCAGTATCTACTCAAATTTCTATGTGCTTAAAAAGTCTGAGACAAAGAAAATGAGGTCAAAGAGCAATCTTATAACAATAAAGAAAGATTTAAAACATTTTCATTTAGAGGAGGAAAAGGGAAAAGGAAAGCAGTCAGGGGCTAAGATAACTTTAAGAAAAAAGAAAGATTATTTAAGGGCTTGGACTCTATCTCAGGTTGGCTTCCTTTCATTTCCACTTTCCTCTCAACTATATTCTCAATTCTCCTGGTCAAACTATTCCCCTGTCCTATCCTTCTCACCAGTGAAGGCTTGCACATCTTCATTCTGGTCTGACATACTGTCTCCTAATTTTTTCCATGTGTCTCCTCATCCAATTAACTTTATTATTAACAGGTTTTTTGCTATGTCCTCTCTGTCTCCTAGTGAAACTTCCAAGGTTTTCCCCACTCAGGAGACAATTGATACACCCCATATCTCATTAAAACCCCAGGCAACACTTACCCACTTTAAAAAGAAGGGAAATCCCATAATTATAATTACAATAAGAAGTAGGGACATTAAAAAAAAAAAAAAAAAAAGTGAAATCTTAACTTTTTTCCTTTTTAGATTCTGAGATGTTCTGTTTATCTACAGCTCTTTAGCTAAGTCCTAGCATCGTCCCTTGGGACAGCTTTAAACAAATTTTATCCAACATGTTGAGTCCTCAGCCAGTCTAAAGCAAAATGAGTTTTCACTTGTTGCATGAAAAGGCCACAAAAGACAGGGTCATATCAACAAACACACTGCTATGATGCAGGTTTCCAAGGGCTTTATTACCTTTTGACTTTTGTAGATGTATGGTTCAACTTCTCAAAAGTTTAACTAAACACACCATGTTTTGAGTTTTTCATTCAAATGAACTGAAAATCTGAAGGCAAAACTGCCTTTAACAATTCAGGACTGCCAGTGGGAAGGAAGGAGTTTAACTTGAAGTCTATTCAAAGTTTCTTAAAGATTTGACCTTCGGTAATTTTAAACATTTCAACAAAACTGGAATTAAAACTTTCTACAGTAACCACAGTTTGCCTAAACAGTATTCCCTCCCCTATGCCTACTTAATAACAGAATGCCTGTGAACTTACAAAAGACAATTAGCACTTCCTAGCATCAGATATAAGCTACTATGTTTTTATTTCAAAGTGCTCTTATTAGTAAAAGTTCCTGAAATAAAAACCAAGGAAAGGCTTTTAGGGTCAAAGTAGCTTGGGTTGTGAAGCGGCCAGATGTCCTTGGATCACCTCTATGCTTGACATCCCATTGGCTTCCACCTGCAGATGGCACATTTTACGAGCAGCTACTTTGTGAGCACTGTTTTAAAACACACAACCACCAGTACAGGCTAAAAATGCAACTTTAAGGAAGGCATAGATTGACAGGGGCTGTCACGTATTTTTCCAGAAACAAGAAGCCGTAGCAATGACCACCAGAGTCTCAGATCATTAAGCAATGTCTCAGTGTGATGTCATGCACTGATGTACAGAGTTGTAATGCTATCAAAACAGACAGATTTTCAGTGTGATATAGTAGGTACAAACATGCTACTGAACAGAGATGACTAAAGCTTTGGAAAAAAAATTATTGGCCTAAAGAAGCGTGGAAAAGGGTCTTAACAACATCACCAGGCAGTTGCAACATGTCTGGAATAACCAAAAGGTTAGTAAACAAACTGTTCTTTACACCTTGAAATCTTCTAACACAGATTTGAACTGTCAGGGGCTCTCAGGTCTGATGGGCTGCTTAGATCTCTGGATAGCAGTTATACAGCACAGATGGGTCCTTATTTACTTCAGCATGGTAAAAAAGAATCATCTATTTGTATAAAGCACATTTCTTTCTATTTGGAAAGATTACTTATTATTCACTTCATATTAAAAATCAAGAGCTGAATTGGAATCTATCTGTATCTACAGGTAGAATGGAGGAGAAAAAGTGTTTATTCTCATCCCATGGAGGACTAAGGCTGTCTTTCCTCTTGTGGCTGTGCATCCTTACCAAAGCACAGAATTAGCTGAGTCTACAGAATGGGCCCCATCCTCCATGGTTTGAGCACAACTGAGCAGATTGGTGATAATCTAATATAAAAGCTTCTGCTGCATTGAACGATATTCAAGCATCCTCTCACCATGGTGCTTACTCCAAGCAGATGGAGGTCTGTTTCAGATGGCCCTTGAGGATGGATAAGCAGAAACTGTCTTGGTTTTGCAAAAAGCCATGGATGCAAAATAAAATGAAAGCATGCCCTTTACCAGGCGTAATGTTGGCACGATACTGCACTGCACTGCATGCAGATCTGTTCAACTCAAGCAGATTTGTTAACCACTGCTGACATAGACAGTGCCCACACCCCCGTGGGGTTAACAATGGACGAGCACTGACAGAGGGTGCACCATCTTCTTCCTGCCACCAGATCGCAAGAGCAGGTTGTTCTTTTCCTATAATTTTGTTTTATAGTTTATTTGACATCTAAATTCCAGTCCTCAAGCTGGAGTTAGTGTTGGTGGCTTCCTTCCAGTGTCCTACATGAAGTCCTTCTCTGACACACTGAGTAATCGATTATCCACAAACTCACTGAAATTAATACATGTGGGCATGATTCACAAACAGAACCAATCAGCCAGCATTGTACAGAGCTTTTGCATGACTGAAGACTCAACACAGTCAGTATGAGAAAAAAATCAGTTGAGCAAGAGATGAAATTTGTTAAGATCACAATTATAACATGTGCGTTGTACTCGTAACACGGAAGGAGACAAAACAGTTTATCCTACAGTACTTTCATTTTTCTTAAGTGTTAAAGAAATTACTAGAGATATGGAACTAAAAGGTGGGAGAAAAGTACAAAAACAAAAAAGAGAAAAGAAAAGAAAATATCAATTACAAAACTGCAAATAAAAATAGCTTCTCTGCACAAGCTTCATTAAGTTTTATCAGGTAGTATCTTGGGGTTTTACACTCAAACCACAGGTCATAAATTCACTGTAAATCCCCCATATGTTCACCAAACACCTGAATTCAATTTCTCTTTCAGTTGTAAGAAACTGAATGTGCTGCTCAAATTAATTATGCATGCAAAGTTAGCTTCTAACAAGGGCAGCTTCTTGCATGCTGAAGGGTATACATTCTATCTGAATATTTTTTTCCAGATCTCTTTCAATCTTGGCTTATTTCTACTGTTCACAAGGTTATAAAAATCACTCCCTCTTGCCACTGCATATTTGCTAAATGAATATAGAGCATTATATATCCTTTAAAGCTTACCATTTTTAAAAGCAGCTAAATTCAGGGATTGGCTTAATGTGACAGGCGAGATCTCACGTACTACCTGCACACATACCTACATGTTTCAGCATATTAATTCCATCAAAACAAGGATTTAAAGCCAAGGATATATGTCAACATGTATGCAAGTGACATAAGCTCTTCAGGAAGTTTTATGTCATTTCCAGTTTACTTTCTCAGTGGTAGTCATCAGCTCCAGAACTAAATGCACCACCAAGAAGTTATTCAAGCCCCCAAACGCACTCATTTCCTACAGTGGATGAAATTTCTTTTCAGATTTTGCTGATCACTTTATGCAAATTTCAAGGGAGTAAATCAACAAAAGTCAAAAACATACATCTCTATTCTCCAGGCTAAAAAGGTTGCCTCAAATGCTGTTAATTCAGCACTCTCTTCAGATGTGATAGCCATGAATAATGCCAAGAGCCAGAGCTGATGGAGAGGTCACTTCAGTACAATACTCTCTTCAAACTCTCCAGACAGGATTTCACTCCAAGTCCCTCTGTGGCCATTCTGTAGCAAGGCCATCATTTTACATCCAGTGAAATCTGAAGAATGCACCCAAGACCCTTTTTATTGCCGCCATCAGTCTTCCTTATTAGCCTGTCAGAGCCTGCTCACCAGAGACAGAAATCCAGACTTACTTTTCAGGGGAATTCTACTAAAAACAAAAGTAGGGATTTTAGGAACTTGCTATAAACATCTGAAAACTGATACTCAGCCACTGGGTTGCTGTACAGTCTAAGTCTTACTTACTTACTTAGATATTGCAGATAAAAGCCAAGGCGATTTTCAACCACATGCAAATTGTTACAGCTGTTGAAATGAGGTATTGCGTTTTTTTCAAATTAATGAGAAGAAGAAAAAATATGCCACATATAATCTAAACAAACAAACAAAAGTGACATCTAACTGTGAATTTCATGTCAAAATGTTAATGAAATGGCAGGAACACACACACAAAATATTTAATAAATAACGAGAAAAGAAAACAAAGCTAAAACTTTGATCAAGTGAAGGAGAACTTTGCATTTTTGAGTTTACCTGAAATAAGAAAAACATACTGGCAAAGAAGCAGACTCTGACCTTCCAAATATCTTCCCATCCTAAATGGAACAGACAGTGATGGTTCCATCGCTGTAAAGTCTGCTGAACATCCACAATCAGTCATCACAGGATGTTTTGTGTCAGTGCAAGGAGACTCGCCTGGCACAGTTGCACAAATACATTTAAAAAGAACACAGTGAAGAAATCCTCTCTTGGACCTAGCTGGTCATTCCTGTGCCAGCAGACTGGATCATCAGAGCAATCCCAAGCAAGCTCTGGGATCTCAGCCTTTGTCTCTGCTTGAGCTAATCCCACTGCTAGGCTGCAAGCTATTTAGAGTGCGCTCCCTCTGATCTCTCTAGAGGAGATGTAGGGGCAGAAGCCTTCAGTGGGACTACAGTAAGAAGTCAGGATGCAGTAACTTTTTAAAGAACAGCAGCTATTATTTGCAGAAATAAGCATCTGCCTATAGCAGGCACCACCTGGGTAGTATGAATATTGTTACGCAGGGACAGCCCAGCTTACACCAGCACACTTCACATTGCTTCAGCTAGGAAACGTGGTGACACTTACTTTTACAGCATAAAATCTGCTTAACATTATCAAGTGGAAAAAAAGCCTGAGTCTTTTCATGGCCGGAGTCTGGAGACTTAAAAATAAAAGAGAGGAAAAGAAAACCCAATGAAGTTCCTGATTGTACCATTTGATTTGAAGGATGCATCAAAAGAGAGTGACAGTACGACTTCATTCAAATAACACATCATTACTGCTCTGTTTGGAAATGGTGAAGTTGAGTTCTGTTCCAGTGGAAAAAAAAAAATGATTAAAAGGTATTCAGTTCTTGCCTTAATGCACTGTCACATGCTACACTTAAAATCCAAAAACTATTTGATACTTCAGATAAAAGCTTAGGAAATAGATATTGGTGTGTTGTAAGTAGCAAAATGTAGCAGTATGTTTTTGATTCTCGAGAGCAATTGCACTCAAAAAATGACATCTTTATTTTTCAGTACAAATAGAAGTACAGTACCAAGCCGTACATTGCAAGAGAAACAGTGATCCATAGGAAAGACATCTTTTTCAAATGCCTGAACATTTAGAAAGATCTCACAGTACACAAAGTTCATGTGGCTCCCACAGCAACTCATATAGTTGGCATAATTATTTATGTTCTTTGACAGAGAGTCTATAGCACTAGAAATCTCTAAAGAACATGTTGACCAATTTTGCATTACTCTAACTATCAACTAATTTCCAAACGCAAAATGAGTACATGTCCATTAAAAACAAACAAACAAAAATAACTGTCCTAGCAATCCTAGGGCTAGATCAAAGTTTCGTGAGGTTTCAGTAATCTGAAAAGCAGGAGAACTCCCTCTACTAGCAGCACTGGCAATTGATCTGAAGTTCTACATAAAATACAGAGAAATATGGAATCACTGTTTTATTTTTGGCACTAAATAATCTCATCATCTATATAAAACTTTAATTCTGAGCTTAATGTTAGTGCCTATGCCTTCAGTTTCCCATATGACTGAAGCAAGAAAAAAGTGAAATTCAAAGCTAAGATTGATAACTTCAATTGGTGCCTAAATTCATGTAACTGTTGCCTTTTATGAAGTTGAGCTCTAAGATTTATACTGGTTAGCAAAAAAAAAAAAAAAAACAGACAAAAAAAAATTAATTAAGAGATTTAATTAAATAATATTTACATATGGAGATTAAAAAAATCTTCATATTATATCTTGTCAAACTGCTGACTTCTGGATAAATCCTCTGCAGCATTTTACTGTAAAGATAAAGATTTTAAAGAATTTAATAAATTTTAATCATGTATTACTACCACACAGTCTTAATTAACTGCAAACCTAGAAGTTGCCATAAAATGATGGTCTGACAGTTACTTTCAAGCTAAAAATCAATTCCACTCAATGACAGACAAGAGAAGCACTTACCTTTACCCAAAAGGTTATTTGGGCAGATGCTTAGGATACAGCTTATCCTACACAGCGTATTTTCAAACTATTTTTTCTGCTTGGAAATGTTGTATCTATTCCTCAGGATTTTTATTTATTTTTTTCAGATTAATGTGCAGAATGCTCAGTAATTGATGATGGCCTCGTTATGTTTTGAATCACTGGATTAGAAATACTGAAGTCTAATCTTTATTGTTCTTGACTGGATTACTCTCAACTCAAGAACAAATTTCAGATAGCCAAATGTATATTTCTTTCACTACAGACAAAATGCAATATTTAACTGTAACACCATTTTGGTGGTTTACATAGACCATTCATCAGATAAAAGCTATAGTAAAGCAAGCTATTTACCAGGATAAGTAAAGGCGAGATCTTTCTCAATCAACTTTATACATCTAAAAGGTAGTCATAGAGTCCAAACAAGACTAGGCACTTTGAGAGGAAAATACGGAGAAATAAATTACCCCCTGGGGAAATTCACAGCACCTGTCTTAGGATGAAATTACTCACCCTTGAGAACTCATTAGTTCTCTTAATTGATGAAGTCTGAGTGACAAGCTCAGACTTCGATAGGTTGATTTAGACAACTATATTAGAGTACCCAAATCCCACCCTAGATGACTAACTTGGGTCAAAGTAAATGAAAAATGAATCCTCCTGAGAAAGTCTGGTGCCAAGGATGCCTGGTGGAAGATGACAGTCAGCTGGCACAGCAGTATAATCTAGCCATTCAGTCCTTAGGCAGAAAAATTAATTAGAATAAAAATGTCTGTCCATCTGTGATCCACTGCCAAGTCAATCAGCATCTCAGTCTGAATTCACATATTTGTAAATGGACAACAGCCTTATTTAAGAAGTGGTTATGATAGCCTGCATGAAGTGGGACTAAGGAACATTGTTTAATGATGGAACTTAGTAAGTCAGGCTGATGGTTAGACAAGATGATTTGAAGGCCTCTTTTAGCTGATTCTATGAGAATAAAGTCAGTACACAACCAGTTCTTATTTAATTTACTAACATTTTAATGGTTTCTTTATGGAGTAAAATATAGTAACAGTAAATATTTACTATTTGTAATATTTACTAAAAACAGTAATTCTCTATTCTATATAATCATATATTTAATTTTGTATTTCATCTATGTTAACTTTTCATTAGCCAAAAGTCAGGCAGTTTAACTAGAAAGTCCAACTGAACTTCTATTCTATTCTATTCTATTCTATTCTATTCTATTCTATTCTATTCTATTCTATTCTATTCTATTCTATTCTATTCTATTCTATTCTATTCCATTCCATTCCATTCCATTCCATTCCATTCCATTCCATTCCATTCCATTCCTCTCTACTCATAGACAAAAAATAAGATGTTTAGGTTCTGAAAGATACAGATACATATAGCTCTGCATGAGATAAGCCAGGGATTGCAACATAACTTCTTCTATATTTAAGATCTCCTTGATATGGCTCACTTGTATCCCAGCTTTCAAATTACATCAATAAATGCTACACAAATGCTATAACATTTTTTTCCAATAACATAATCACTATACTTTCTAGTAAGTGGAAAGAAATGAAATATGTATAACAAGCATTTCCACTTAGTAGATCAGATATATTTTACACATTATTGACATTACATTACAAAGTTAGAATGGTATCATTTCATGTTGTTATTCTTACAGTATTGGACTGAGAATGTTTCATTTTGACACCATAATGGTGTCTCTAGGGAATTAGATGACAATGTGTTTTGACATCATGTTAAAATATATCCAAACTGATATCACTTTATTTTGTCATCTTTATAAGTTTCAGTGGGATTTCTAACATACTGCTTTATTCTGACACTGTTAATTAGGAAGATTTCAGACCAAGTTCAAGAGCTTAAAAAAAAAAAAAGTTTTGAAAATGCTAAACATGGCTGTATAATACACATTACTTCTGTTGAAACTTGTACAGGCCAGATATCTGAAAATATAGCTGATCAGTCACATGATACAGATCCTCAGTCAGATCATAAAAACACGAAAATGTTTTTTTCCTCTGGAGCTTAATAATAAATTTAATAAATTGTACTGTAATTCTACTTTAGACAGATCAGGCAGGAGGCCCAGCAGCTAACACACTGCCACAAACCAGAACCTTCTGTTGCTGTTGGAGTGCCTGACGTGCACACACTTCATGATTCCCTGTATAGAAACCAGAAATTATTTCTTGAATGCTATTAAAATGTGAAATTCCTAATTCATAAGTTTCACTGAAATGGAAATTGCTACATACGTAATTCTAACTGAAGAACAGCAATGCCAGTTCCAATACAGTGCTTTAAAACACAACACTAGAATTGAGCCTTAACTAAAGCAAACCTGTCTAGACTCACTGAATCCAACGAAGCCGTGAGAGTTCACAGGCATCTGAAGATATGATCAAGAATTTTCAAAATGTTTCAGGGGAAAAAATAAATGAATAATTTGGAGTTTTGCTTTTCCTGTTATTGATATGAAATTCAGGGATTAATTCCAAAACAATTTGCCATAAAGATGACCTGGTGAGTTATATATAAATATATATACATATTTGAACAAGTCCCCTTAAAGCAATATCACCCAGTTTCTTCTTTTTGTTATTTACTAGTTCTATAATCTTCTCTACAATGAATTAGAGAGCAACTCTAGGGAAATCAACACATTGCATGTACTAAGAAGTATATTTATTCAGTATGGCAACCCAAGTTCTAGTCACTAAGATGACTGCTGATAAAATCTTTAATTTTAAACATTAATGCATTTGATTTCTCTACCATTCAAATCTGATCAAAGAGATTAAATAATTTCTCCTTTTCCCCCCAATCTCCTAAAGCATAATACTTAATAGAAATTGCTTGTATTATCTTATTTCAGACAGCAGGCTAGAACTGAGACAATCCCTTGATCCCAGTCCATGAATAAAGCATTTAATGGACTATACTTGTCAAAGGACACACTAAGTATTTGATCTGCACAATAAACAAATGTCTATGAAAAACAATCTCCCCAAATAAAAGTTTGCCATTGTTACTCCTTATTTAAAATATTTTCCCTTCCTCTCTTGTTCCAGGATTAAGATTGCTAAATCATTCCTAGGATGACAGAACCACACTGAGACGAAAATGGAATTTTTCAAACAATTGATGACAACGATTTATATTCCAGGAAAACAGCTAACAAGTCCACATAAAGTTCATACATAACTACTCTCCTGTAAAAGGAATTAACTGTTGCAACACCAGAAAATGTACAATTATTAAATGAACAATAGAAGGCTAACTTGTACCTTGACATTCTAATACCCTCCACATCTTCTTTAAGAGATTCCTTTGGGTACTTCCAGCAAAGAGGAATTCTTGATAGTAGAGGAAAATGAAGCTAAAGAGCTATAAGCCTGTGTAACTGTGAACCCAGCTGACTTGAAGAATTTGATACATACCTACAAAATGCTTTCATGATCCCAAAAGACAAGATGAAATATTACAGGCAAGTAACTGCAGCTATTAACACAAGTAATAATATAGAGCCCATTCTATTTTATGCAAATCATAGATTTGTTTCTACCAGCATTAGCCACTTTTCTCCAGCAAAAATAATAATAATTATATATAAATATATATATATAAATATATAAAATATATATACATACATATATATATAGGTTTTTATATAAAATAGGCAGAATTGTTTGAGATGCCTATATAGAAGAGTATGGTTTTATTAATCGAATGCTTGTACTTCTTAAAATAGCATATAAAAATATTTTTCTACCGCAAGGGTTGATAAGCTCACTGCACCTTCTTCTTTTACCTTATAATTATTGTTTTAAAATGCTTTTTCATTACAGCGATCGTTATAGATGCGATGAGTTGAAAGACTAAGGACGTATCAACACTAAACTTCACTGATATTTATGATTAACTGTTGAAATAAACTCACAGTGTAGTATTGTTTCTGTAATTGAAGGAGTAAATTGTAACAGGTCACACTGTATTTTTGTCACATGTGACTGTCCTGATGATGAAAAGAGGGCAGTGGTATCAGACACTGTACATCACTTCTGTAAGTATTAGCCTTCTGAAAATGCCTTCTACCCTACAAAAAGTAAGAGAACTCCATGAGCATCTATTGGAATTTTCACAATGAACTAGGAAAGACATAACTTCAAGAGAGTAGCTTATATTGCTATGCTGCTAACTCAGATAACTTTCAATTCAAGTCAATTTGCTGAATTTGAACTGCAGAGTGATCTTCTTTCTAGGGAAACCAAACCCAAGAATGTCAGGTTAGGTAAGGCAAGAATGATAAATATCCTTAGGAAGGAGGGACCACGAAAATCTGATTTTTCTACCTTTTTGCTATTTGTTTTTCATCATTTTTGCCAGATTCCTGCATCATTAAGCACTACTCAAATAGCAGGACCCTATCTGCAGTATACACTGCACAGACTGCCTACAACCAGTTCCTAATAAAGGATTTCAGAGTTTAAGCATAGATTTATTCTTGAATAATGGAGCACACAGACATTTACGAAATGGTTATATTCACCCCAGAAAAAACTTGCACTAGATGGTCTGCCCTGTGCCCAAATCTCTGCTGACTGCAAAGAGAGCCAAGTGTGACAACTTTGTCCATGAAGGACTATACTGGAGATATTTAAGACCAGATGAATTAAACAGCACTGATTTCTGCAGTCACAACACCTGACTGAGAAAAATCACCTTAAAAATACTTAAAAAGATACTTTGAGAAATTTTGTAAGATTTAGGTATTATCTAGACTTGAGGAGAGGGCCATGTTGGAGATGCTCATTAGGTGAGTGGTAGTCTATCATGCAAGATGGCAATGGTCATATCCTGTGATTATGAACAGAACCAGCAGAAAAAAAATGTGAGTGAAAGAAGTACAAACTTATAATTTCTATGTTGAGGTTAGGTGGATACTAAATACTCATTTGAAAGATGAAAAGGAAGATTCTGCAAGACTCCCTCCAGCGTCTTCCTATCTTTGCTGTTGGCAGTACTCCAACCATTATCACACAGTATGGAAAGGGCAGTTCAGGACAGCCCTCACTTGTATCATTTTAATGATACTTTGAGTAAAAGAGAATATAGAAGCATGAGCAGATATTCCAAACCCCTCTCCCAGACTCAAAGTTCATATTTCACAGCACAAGATAAAAGCCTGCCTTCTTACTGGGAAAAAGACTTGATCTTCGAGCATGAAGACATGCAGGCATAACTGGTTGAAAAATAAGGATCAAACAATTTTTTTTTTTTTTTCTTTTTAATCAAGCAATACCATTTCAAGACATTGGCACAAATAAAATAATAATAACCTCAAGACTCACATTCATTCCCCTGTCAGCTGAACCCAAGACAATCAAGGACAGAGACACGAGTCTGGATATCTGATTAGATATAAGCAAATATACTTCCCATGGTTGTGTATAGGTAATTACTTCTTTTGCAAGGATTGTAAAAGCCTGTTCTGGGAGAACAATGCAACTCATTAGCTCAGGGTACTTATTTAAAATAAACCAAATGGCATGTCTTATGTTACTACTATGGCTCTATTACTAGTGCCCAATTCAGGTCGCATTTTTTCCAGCTCTATCACGTTGAGTAAATTACATGCACTTGATGTAGAGCAGGCATGAAATGAGCAGAAAACAAAACTTCGGCAATTTTAATTTAAATCCTAATAATGGCAGGTCAAATTTATGTGAACTCTTTGGTGAATTGGTTCCTTTATTAGTACCCAGGTTTAATTCAAATCAGAGTCTTATACAGAAGATTAATTAAATATTAATCAAAAGTCCAGGGCAGTCTAAGCTTCTGTTCCATTAACCTAAACGTGACTCCATACAGAACCACAAGGTGGTTTTTTTTTCCCCACCCTATTTTAAATAAAGCTTTTTTTTTTTTTTTTTTTTTTTTTCCATTAAGGTGCACCTCCTTGTAAATGCAGACACACAATTTGCAGTGTGAGTTTTAAAGGTCATGATTTCTTTTCCTTTTCCAATTAAAGCTGCTCTTAATCACAATTAAGCTTTCAAGAAACAATTAAGAGAAGTCAAAACTTTTCTCCATCAGTATGTTGAAGAGATGTACAGTGTGTACCCTCTATTACCATTGGTGTCACTGAACTAATTATGTGATGTTAAGGTTCACCTTCTTGGGAGTAAATTTTGGTTTGAGTTGACGCTAAAAAGAAACATCAATTTATTGAGAGATAAAACTTGTTCTGCAGTAATGGAACAGCTGTGTATATAAATTTATTGCAGCTTAATGTTCTCACACATAAAGCAATTAGAGCCTTCTGACAGACAGATTTGCTAAGTATAGCGTGTAGGATATAGTAATATGCAGTTATAGGCACAACACATATTAAAAAGGATCATATATGTTCGGTACAGTAATACTTCCTTCTCAAGACCCTCCGACCCTAGATATGTTCCTAATTAACATAAATGATGCTTGTAGTCATGTGAAATTCTCCTCTGGAGAAACCTTCTCATGACATGTCATTTTACTCATAGACACTTAAGTGCTATGTTTGGCTTCTGCAGTAATACATATGACCTGGTTTCTCTATATGGGCTTTTATTTTATTTATTTTTTAAGACAAAGGATAATAGGGAAAATAATGTTGTCATCAGATTGCTCAAAAAAATCCAAAAGTAAAACACTATACACAGTTTTCTGGATAAGGACCTTTTCTTCTGCAACCATAAAGTATGGAGTATTGAGAAAAACTGCATTTATTCAGCACTATTTCTTCTCATCATCTCCTCACTCTTCTCTGCTACATACAAATAGCCTCCTGGGTATTTTTCCTGCCTTTCTATCTTCTCTACAACACAATGAAATTTAACTGAAACTAAGAACTAGGGTTTTGGAAACACTGATTAGTAAGACTAGGAGTGGAAACAGAGTATTATGGAGAAGTGGTATTCCACTAATGGTACCTCTTCTAATTTTAGAAGCTTGGGAGCTATTAGATATTAAAACAAGAATACGAAGATAGTTAAGGTAATCATTTTCTACCTGATGGATTCAGGAAGTAGTACCTTTTAGACTAACTGGACTTTTCCAAAGTAAAGTTGTGAAAAAAAAAAAAAAAATCAGAATTTTCTAATACGCGGAGCTACAAATGTGTTATTTTACTTCAAAAACTCCTATGGGATTTCCTATTTATTTCCTTGCCCAATTTTGTCACACTTTCTCATGAACAAACACATCATATACATTATACAATACCTTACACTCTTCTTGCATTTTAATACATTCATAATATGTCTGCCTTTCCATGTAAACATGTGAACAAACTGTGATGCATACATCAGTTAATTGGAGTTACACAATCTGCAGCGCCTATGAAGAGTCAGTTCTTAAATCTTGACCTAGAGAATCAAACTAAATGACTAGGAGATTACTGTTAAAAATAATAGAATGGCTTTATTAGGCTAAGGTTCTCAAAAAATGTTTCAGAGAGCTATTTCACTCTAGGTTGGAACAGATTCAAGCATCGACAGTGTGAAATTCTGCCCTCCACAGCTCCATGTTCCTGTATCAGCTTGAGCTGTGGAGAAGTCATGAAATCACACTGCTAACCAAACTGAGAAGCTGAATGAAAAGTCTCATTCATTATTTATTTTATCTTCTTTTTGACGGATTTGTTTTCAGAAGGATCAACTCCCTGGTCATTTTGACTGTGAGCACTAGCACTGGCAGGCACATGGACGTGGCACACAAAAAAAAGCAGGGATTTGGTATTTTTGGTATTGAACTGGTCCCTGTGATGTGGAACACCCACTGTACATCAGCAAGTGGAGAGGCTGAACTTCTCTTAAGTGTTAAAGCAGGTGAAGAACCTGCCAGAGAAACTGCTATAGGGAAGAGGAAGCTCTGTCTGAGAAAAAACCAGTGGTGATGTAGTCAGAATTCACTTAAAATTGAAATCATCAGCAACCATTAAAGCTGAGAACTATGAACTAGGAGAATAGGCAGGCACCTACACTTTATATACATATTTCACAAAATTTACAGTGATGCGGTTTTTTGTTTTTTTGTTTTTTGTTTTTTTGCCAAAACAGCAGCATTAAATCCTCTATGAAAAGAATGAAGCTGCATGGCAGAATAGGTAACAACATGAGCTTTGAGGCTGCCATTATTCTTAGGTCATCAGAAACATATGATAAGTTGTTGCTGAGATAACAAGATTTTTCATTTCACTGTCATTTCTGCTTTTGTCTCTGAGATGTGACACACAGGTCAGTGAATCTGAGCTCAGAGCAGAAGCCAAAAATGTTCAATTCTGACACCTCTGGAAATGCTACCTGTGGCTGTTTTAGGCATTGATCTGAAAATATCTAACAATTTTTACCTTCATTAGAGAAGGGTTCTAAAAATTAATGCTTCTGGAAGAATACTGAAAATAAAAAAAAACCTGACAATGACTTTTATATTCTCATTTTTAGCATGTTTGTAGCATACAAATGGAAAATAACTGGCAAAAATTATGTTATATTCAATGTTGTTTTTACAAACAAATTTTGAGCTACTATTGACATTTAAATCCCTCATAAAATAACGATAAAATAATCAATTTCTGCATTTCCAGACAAAGTATGCAGAGAAAAATTAATTCTTAAAGTTCTTACAAAGTACACCCTAACTCATGTTTCTTTCATGATACAAATACAAAGCTAAATCGTGGAGTTACGACCTTTTTTTGTTCCCGTTTCTCTATTTTTTTTTTTAAACCATCACCTATCCACCATACTAAATAGATTCCTTTCCACTGTGCTGACAGCTGTTTCCCAGGTAACCAACATAGCTAGAAGTTGACTTCAAGCAGTGCCAGGGAGCCAGCACTCACACCCCTACAATTACATGTTCGGAAGAGAGCTCTGTAACTGCTGCAGTGTCCCCAGTGCCCCCAGCAGCCAACAGGAACTGGGAGCATCCAGCAAGTGCCGGAATAAAGCTCATCAGCAGTCAAAAAATACCCGCTAAGGGCTATTTTACATACAGAACAGCAAATGCCATTGGAAGTTGGAAACTAAAATTATTCTCAGTGGTAAATCAGCAGGATTAGACTTCACACGAGCTGTCACCTTTCACAGGTTCAGTTTGCTTCTTCCCTTTTCCGTAAGAGAATAGGGAGAAAAGCAGCGGGTATTTTGCTGCTTCTTTCCATAATCAGGTATAGTTTCTGAATGCATCTGTTTAATACACCTTACTTGATAAATCAGATCTCATCTGCTGTCAATCAGCAGTGCCCTGGATTTCGTAGTTGCTGTGGCACACATAATTCTAATTCCAATCATTTTTTGTCCAGCTGTCTTTTGCTAATTGTAAACTGAACGACTCTATAAGGCATTGGCTACACTTAAAGGTTATCTCTTCCAGCTCCTCGTTAGCCTGGGTTTGGACACTTTTTAGGTCTGTGCTATCTGACACTGTAAGTATATATATATATATAGTGTAGTAGTGTAGATTGATGGCTTTTTTTTTTTTTTTCTTTTTTTTTTTTTTTTAAGATAATGAGAAAGCTGTATCTTTGTTAAATTCAATGTTAGATGTAAGTAGGAAGTATAAATGATCATCCAGTGCGTAATAATGTCTGTCATAGAAAAGCCATTGGGCTTCAGCAGATCAATTTTTGGAATTAAGAGGAATAAACTTCCCTACTATTCTATTCTATTCTATCCTATCCTATCCTATTTTATTTTATTTTATTCCTGGTATAAACTCAAGCATTACTGCCCACATTTGCTGCACTGGAGTATGGGGTTTATAGTTTCAGAAAATGAGATGATCTCAACAACTGTAAATGCACGTTGCCATACACGTGAGCATAGCCATACACACACACACACCTTCTGCAACGCAGGAAGATATATGAATCTTGAACAACTTTTTACATTTAAAAATAAAATTAGGCATTGATGTGTAGAACATCAAGTTATTTGCTCAAACAGCTCAACTGTTTAAAAATACAGCCACCCTAGAACTTCCTATTCCTAAATCTATTTCAGACACTGTTCTGCATGTGTTTTGTTTTGTTTTCCCCAGTGTTAAGACAGTGTTCCCTTAGAGTTAGCTGCAATTTAATTTTCTTGTTCCACTACCATATGGATCTGAATGCGCTGTGTCTTTTCTCTGTCCAAACATACTTGCTTTTAAAATTGAATGATTTCTTTTTCCCTTTAATAGTCCATGAAAGACAGACCAATTGATCACTTTCAAAGGTAAAATAAATATCACAACCTCTCAAGCTTCATCTAGAAAGATTCAATGATGCCTCTTATCGAGATGAGCATATCTAGCAAATAATCTACTACGGTCTCAAATTTTTGCTTTACCACAAGCCCTGAGGTCAGACCTCCTCAGAGGGGTCCTGGAAGCAAACAGCGATAAATGGAACCAGTCTGCCCCACTGTTTGTTACTGCATGCGGCTGAATGTACCCCAGGTCATCCCAACCCTGGCCTGACTCCCTGGAGGATACAGTAACTCCCTGAGAGGTGGTCACTGTCCCCCACAGCAGTACAGATAGGAGCAGGAGATGGGAAATAAGAGAAAGTCTGTCATCTTTACTTCCCATGTGAGCACACGGCAGAGAAGAATACTGCACTTCAGTAATTACCGCAGACTTTTCATCCAACTGCAATCACATTTTTTTCAATAATTTAAGGTAATTTCTTCTGCACAATCCAATCAGGTTTCTTAAAATTACGCTGCATTAATATTGCATTAAATTGAGACTTCTGTGGACAGACATATATACGGCTTTCCTAGAGACAGTGTTTCCAATATATATCCCTTGCTTCTGAAATATGTACAAGACATTACCGATTTCTAAAATCATTTAAAATTGGAGTTTTAGTGGGGTACAAATTTCATTAAAATTCAAAATACTGAATGGAATTTTTCCAAAAAAGCAGCAGCTATAGAAAAAAAAAAAAAAAAAAAAAAAGTGAAGCTGTAAAACAATATTTTCCTAAATTTATCTGCCAAAATGAAATACTTCATTATACCTTAAACAAAAAAAAATAATTTCCATCCACCAGGACAGCACATACTCAATCTTGGATCAATTCAAAAAGCACCTGTACTTTCCTGAATTAGCAGTTTCTCATGGGTTCATGGCTCATGCAGTTCCAGTGCTCTGTGCAGCTATATTCCAATACAGGTTAGATTTTCTGACTAAAAGTAGGCATTTTATAATCTATACCACAAAAATCAAGTAGGAATAAGCATACATTGCTTCACAAATGAGAACGCCATCCGTGAATGAGTTCTCACAAGAGACAACATCAACGCAATGAGTTGATATTAGCATTAAATAAACAAATAAATAAATAACAGATTAAAATATTAAATTATGGTTTTATTCATGTAACCTGAATTAAATTATGGTGCTTACATCTTCCCAATGAAATATTTTTAACGTGGCAAAATTAAAGCACGCATTTTAGGTAGATCTAATGCTTTACTGAACTTTGTTCATCAACAAATTATACAGTAAAAATTATACTTCACATAATAATTAAAATCTAAAAAAAGAACATGAGAAATGGAAAAAAAATATATATTCTATTTCTCATTTGTGCAACTGTGTGGAAACCATATGAAAATCTATGGGAAAACCATCCACCTTCAGTACTGCTGTTCAGAAAAAAAAAAAAACCCTCTTCAGAAATAATAGGCAATTTATGCTTTCTGAAATTAACTACAACAAAGTGAGTAATTGCTGGGCAAGCCATACAACATTTTACAGACTGTATTCTTCTTCTGAACGAGATCCTGAGATTGCTTTAAAAGGTGTAATCTTCTGTAATCATTTCTTGTGCTCAAAGCAATTACTTTTCAATGGGAAAAGCAAGTAGGAGAACAACAGTATCCAAGAGCAGAGTTCACTGGTTTGTAAACCCTGACCCTTCGTATCACTCAGTTATTGACCAGGTTGGTAAGAGGAATATGTTGAGATTAAATTACTACAACCCTCATCTTAAATGGCACAAAACACCATGGGGCCTGGTAAGCAGAATTTTAAAAAGCAACTTGTTAAGATCTGATCCATTCACGAGGACTTTTCAATTCTCTATTCCGACCAGGAGAGCTTAGTACAGGTAAAACACATGTAAAGGAGATGAGAAACAAGAAAGAAATGCTACGAGTCCCCTTGCTCTCTCCAGAACTGAGGTGAGGGCAGCTAAATGGAGAGGGAGTGAGAGAGAACCAACTAAGGGTGCACACGGGAAGCCTCAGAGAGACAGGTGCTGCTGATGTTATAGCAGTGTTGAAAGAGAAGAGAAGAAGCCACGGAGTAAGAACATAGGGTAACAATGCAAATTTGCTGGATGGAACGTGTATTTTTCCCCTGCTTACTCCGTCTCAAATAAAGACTTCGGTTTTATGTGTCAGAGACTTTAAACACTAATAAGCCACTGCAGGAGGGAAACGTTAATGACAATACTATGAAATAGCTCTTTCTGAGTAAAAGGAAAGGATTACTAGGGGTTTAAGGCTATTACTGCAGGTCAGTGCACACATCTGCTCTTCATGGGTTAGATCCCATGTTTTTACTTTCCATGGTATCCAACCACCTGCCTCCTGCAGGAAAAGAGTCAGCAGAGCTGGGTAATTCCTAGCAGTGCTGTAGAATGTCAGGGAAAGGGAACGGGGAGGAGGAGAGCATGGCAGTGACAACAGGCTGAGCTCTCTTTGCTTGTGCTTTTGCTGCTAAATATGCAGGAGAGAGATTATCAGACACTTCTGACTATCACCCCTTATTTTCTTCCGCATATCAGCTAGGAAAGAAATGAAAAGCACTGTACAGAACTCATGTGGGAGAAAATCATTTTTGGAAGAGTAAATTTGAATTAAAGAAAAGCTAAGGGAACTTCAAAGGAGAAGGAAGAGGAGCAACATAATGTTTGTGGAGATGGCAAGAGATTTAAAGGATGATGAAGTACTTACACACAAATATGAAGTAAAAATGGAGAATAGGATAATAAAAATGTAGCATTTTTACTGAAAAAAAAAAAAAACCAAACAAGCCAAAACGCTGAGAAAAGCTGAAATAGAAATGTGAACGTGGTTTAGAAAACCTACTAGGAAACAGAGACTATAAGGGAAACAGAGAATATAAGGGAATTTTAATAGAATTCAAACCTGTATACAGAAGACTATCACACTGACATCGAGACTAGGAAGGAGAAGACAAATGGATGTTTTAATTGAAGGAGGATTAGACTCAGGCAACTGAAGGCAGAAGTAGAAAAAACATGTAAGAATGAGAAGAGAGCCTGGAGAAATCTTGTATGTGTGTAGTGGAATAAAAAGTCAAGTCAAATTTGAGAAGTAGAGTGCTAATAGAAAGTTTGTTTCATATGACTTTTGAGTACACAGTGAAATAATTAAAGTCTTAGCTCTAAGATCACAACCTTTCTACATGGCATCTTCTTTTTTTCTAGTCTGAAAACTCAACAGGTGGATGAAGGTAGCTTTGCCTTTTTGGAAGCTATATGTCTCGATATTGCACAGGAGTGGAAGGTCAGCAGAAGCCACCAATTCCCATTCTAAGCCTCAGGCTTAACATGACTGTACCTCAGAAGAGCTCTTTTCTATACTCTTCGACTTTTGAGGTGTTCCTCGCAAAAGTACTTAATGAAGAAATTGTAACTCTAAATCAAAGAATAAAAGTATATGAAAATCATTGTGAGCAATGAAAAGATAGACTAAAATCATCACCAAGAGTTCATACGAAATGCCTAGACAGTCCTTGGAGGACTATAAAACAAATTTTTTCCCTTCATAAGTAGGTCTCTACTGATATGAACTTAAGAAAAAGTATCTTGACTTCAGAAAGGGTGTCCACTTTATCCCCAAGCTTGAGTGTGAGCAATGCTTTTCAGTATGACGGGGAGAACTTCCAAAGATGACCACATTTTGAAACCTTGGATGAAGGCCTTGCTCCCCAACCATCTGCCTTGCAAAGACAGAAATATTTCTTGCCCTTCCAAGTGAATAACGAATGATACAAAGCGTGGGATTAATTAAATACAACATAAATTCATAACCACAAACACAATCAAGGGCCAGTGCTCATGTCTGCTTTCAACTTCATCCTTTTGGGGATATCAACAAATAAAATATCCAAAGGTTAATATTGTGTTTTGTTTTCTAGACAACAACATGGACACTGGGCAGCCACAGGAAAAGTCAACTGTATATGATTAAAGAAATGCTATGACCTTCGTGAGACTTTGAGGATTGTTGAACAGTCTGTGAGTTAACGCGATAGAGGAGAGACATTGGTATTTGTTTACAGTATGTCCAAAGGCAATAAAAGAAACTACAGAGCAAGAAAGTAACAAAGAACAACGCTGCCCAAGCAAGCACTCCTTCCCTGAGTAGACTTTCAAGACAGAGGAAACTCAGTGCATCCACACTCAAAGCCCCTGAGTCATGTATTTATAATTTATTAAGAGGTCAAAAATGGCATTTGTTAGGTCTCAGCATCCAAAATTCCTTGAGTTACTATAAGAACTGAGACTCCATGTTTAAATTCAATAACTGAAGCATACTGAACACATCCATAATGACAGGAAGTTTACCTGCGGCAAAACTTAAAATTCCTATCTCAGTGTGTGCTTAGTTTTGTGCAAAACCCAGAATCAGATTGTCTGGAAGAAACTTCAGCATGAGGTATTCCAGGTCAGTCAGACTGGGAAATATCGGCTCAGTAGATACACTGAAGTTTTACTCAGTTTCTGTCTCCCTCTTTCTTTTAGTATTATTTTTTTAATTTTATTTTTTATTTTTATTTTGGAGATATTAATAAACAGTATTCTTAAATAAGCACTACTCCAAATATGAAGTACTTTGTGAATCTTGCGTGTTTGTCTTCTTAGATTAAAATAAAAGCTTAATGAAAGTCAAGCATGAACAGCCTGTAACATTTTCAGAGATATGTTCAAACATTAAGTGAATCATCCTCACTGGCTCATTAAGAAAAGGAAACTGTGGCAGAACTCTGTGTTAAAACCACTCAGAGAGGAGATGACAGATCCAGGATCAGTACTTATAAATTACTGTCTCTCAACTTCAGTCTCAGCCCCAGTCCTGCAATAAACTTATGTGAGAAAGTTCCATGAGTGGGCTCACAGCCATCACGCCCTCAAAAATAGCTAATGCCACTTGAGAAATTTGCTCCTCCTTTTTTCTTAGCATTTCACCGAAGACTCAGAGTCTCAGCTCCTTTCAACACCAGGCTTAAGATTTCAATAATCCACCATGGTAAAAGTCATTTGTGGAAGTAGATATATTGCTAGCTATTCAAATATTTTCTATTACCTATTAGTGAGTGTACAGCACATCAATACAGAGCCCAGATATTACAGTAAGGGGCACTCTGGAAATACCTAAGCAGACTGATCAATTTAATCTCTGTTGCAATACAGTGCATTAGCTGAATGACTTTTTTTTCCCCCCATTTTTCTTGGCACAGCTTTGGGAGCTCAGAATTAGGACAAATATTCTCTTTCCTCCTCAACAAATGCTTAACAAATGACAAAAGTGACAGCTTTGAAAGATTGATTTTTTAAAAGTGAGGTTCTGTATGGTAGCTTATGAAAGCATTTTAATTTAGAATGATTATTAATCAACCATCCATTCAGATAATTTTCTAGTTTAAGGGGAAAAAAAAAATCTATATTCTGTCTCTTCCATCCCTATCAGGTACTAAAATATGAATGTCTGCACTCATTAACAAATATAAATAGGGACCATTGTCTGAGATAAAGAGTTAATGTGGAGATATAATACTCCTAGCTGCGAGAAAATGTTCTGAATTTTAGTACAGAAGATATTTAATCTGACTTTAAATATTTTATTATATTACAGCCATAAATACCGTATTTCATATGTACGAAATGACAAAGCTATGCTGACATACAATAACATAGCAGCTTGTTCTTGATGCTCTCTCAAGTTAATTCTACAGAGAGCAGTCTTAAATCCCTATTAAAAAAAACATGGGATAATAAAACAGCAAGTGCAACTAAGGACAAAAAGATAAGATAGCAATACAAACAGTAGAACTGGCATATAAAATTCGAAACCTGAAGAATTAAAAGATATTTTGAATGACACATTTATAAGCTCATCCTTATATTAATTTATTGTTGTGTGGTGTACCAACTTGGTTTCCCCAGCATGAATCCTATCAAAACTAGAAATATAATGTGAACATTTACCACTCAACATTATTCTGAAACAATCCAAAGAGTTCAAGTAGTTCACAAAATACCATAAATTTGTTTTCTAAATTATTCATTCATTTAAAATTGAATCCAGAGGGTTTACAAGCCTAGACAGAAATGCAGACAGAAAAGGATTCTGGCCAGCTTCTCTAACCGATTGGCTACCAAGCTGAAGACGAATGCTACTCTCACTACAGCCATGCTTAGCAGAATAAAAACAAATTTAAAATCAGTAGTTGAAAAACTGTTTTTCTAAGGCCCTTATATGGTCCTAGTAGTTTCATGGGATGGTTCAGACAGAAACAACAAAATCCCGGTTTCTAGGAAGAACAGGCTATTGACTTGGAGGGTACACCTTTTTTAGGTCTGACCTATAATCCTTTCTGAATGGACCCTGGCATCATTTCTGGGTTTAAAGTCCGAGTTTATCACAACATGTGTATACATTGGCATAATTTATGAAGGAAGATGTGAACAAAATTGTAACACAAAACATGTGGCAGGGGAGCCATTTACTAGGCTTTCATACAAAATACAAATTTATTACTAAGTGTCTATGCCTAAAACTCAGTATGTAGTACATCATATTTTGAATTATTAACATCTCTGCTGGAGAAGCTTCCATCATAAAATATTTACATAGCACATCTCAGGACTCTGTATTTTTGTCAGCAGTTACTCAAAGTATAAAATAAATATAGTTAGCAGGTCATTCTTTTCCTTCATTCTTTTCACTAAAATATATAAATTAATAAATGCCATGTTTAAGCTATACTGCTGCTATGGCCTTTGTTATGAAATACTGTGCTCCAGTGTAATGATATATTTTGACCCCTGAGAGCAATTAGGGTCAGGGAGCATAGTTTTTGCTAATGACAATGCATGGCTGTAAAACACAAGAGGCAGGCATGTTTCAATTACTTTTCCAATTAGCAACAGCAATCAATGCATGCTGAAAAAGCCTGAAGGAAACCTGCAAAATGTTGTAAAGTATGGACAGAATTAAATAACAAACTCAGGAATAATAAAAGTATTGCTATTCCCTTGGTTGTTTTCTACCATTCCGCAAGATCATACAGCACTCTATTTCAAATCAGGCAGTCTAAAAATGTTGCCATTTCAAAATACCTTGGTAGCTCTTCAGTGAAAACAAGTGGCATATAACTTATTCATTTCTAATGTCTGCAACAAGAAAATTTCATTCTGACATTTCTGTTAGGGAAAGCAAATTTAATTTACGATGCAAACTTTAAATCTGTTAGACGGTTATTTAAAACTAAGCAAGAATTGTGCTCTCACTTTTCAAAAAGTATCCCTGCTCAATAGAAAAGAACCAGCCTGCAGTATTTCAGGCTCTTGGTATACAGCTGCCTGGACTACTAGGAAGCTTCTCAACAGCATGAGAATTTTGCTGGCATTTGCACGTACAGTTTGGTAATGCCAAAATGAAAATTTTAAAGATGAAAGGAAGCAGAACCACATACTTGAATGAAATTTAAGAGTAAACAAAACCAACTATACCCAAGGATGTAAGGCACATATGTTTGAAGTGAGTTTGTACTGTTACCAAAAGGTCAGCTACTATACTTTTCTCATGAATGCATAGCTATATTACGGATATGGAACAACAACTATTGGATCAATTTTGCATTAATGATTGATACTAACTACAGAAAAATTACGACAGTGTAGCATTAATTTTAAACTTCACTGTACACACATTTCTTCTTATTGTCAGAGCAACCCAGAGCAACAGTGTTCCTTCCCTGTTCTAAACTTAAAAAAGCATGGAAAACTGAGATTCTGTAATCCATGTTTGATTTTTGTTTCAAAGAATGCCACAAGCACATCTTTCTTGGAAAAAAAATCCAGAATATTCGAGAAAAAAAAAAAAATCTCCATGTCCCCTATTAGAGAAAAAAGGTTGAAAATAATGCAAATGAATGTGTCATTTCTTATACTATGAGACAAAAGGCGTTGTCAAATTAGATAGTATATACTAAAGAGTATCTGGAATGAACTGTTTTTCAATCTGAAAGACCAGATTCCTTGTCTTTTAATAATTTCAAAGGAACAACCAGAGGATTTCATTATTTGAAAGAATAATATATATTGTAACATGGAAGAAATTATAAAATCTAGAAAAAAAGATGAAGTGTCAAGAGAGTAAATGTGATCATCTCAATATGGCATCACTGTAAGTGAAAATAATATTAAAGAAGGCAATCAGTTGGATTGAGTAGAAGCATGATTAATACCAATCAACACTGTTTAATAGAAAACAAGCCTTCTTAGGAAACTTCATATCATTTTGTGATGATATTACAAATTCAGTTGAGAAAGATAACTTTTGAAAATACTTGCTTTAATTTCTGCATAAATAACTCTCTCTAGTATCTCTCTAATGAAAAAGTAGCATTGCACAAAATCATCATGGTGTATACGTTAAACATGTTCATGACACTGAGTATCTGAAAAGGAAACTGTAAATGAGGAGCCAACAGTCAGCGATACCATAAAGATGTGAATTTTAAAGGGTCAGCAGGTCTGAGCAGCAGACTCAAGATTAAGTTTGAACATCTAAATAGCTCAGAATAAAATTGTGGACGGTTGTGATAATTAAAAACATCCTAGCAGTCCTAGCAAAAAACACAAATGAAAATAGATTCTTGCAGTAGCGCTTCGGCTCTCAGAACCCATTGTGAATTCCTGTACACAGATGTGCATGTCAGAATAGAGAAGTCATGTATTTCTTCTGCACTTCACATTGATATCATTAAAAGAATGCAATCTGCAGTTCTGCTCAGCACACTTTCAAATGGATGTATATTGACAGGAGAGATTAACGTCTGAAATAATTTACAATATTTGTGATTTTTTTTTTTCCTCCACTTCAAAACTTACATTGAGATTAGACAGACTTATAATGGCAAAGAGGAATTGATGAAGAAATTCCAGATGAAAAGTATGGAGTAATTTCAAAAGAGCAGTAAACTCTTTATTAAAGGATTTTAAAATACCATCCATGTTAACCCTTCATGGTAATATTTCCTTTGTTCACAGAGGAGCTGTAGAGCTAAAATTAGATTTAATGGTTCTCCAAAAGATTATTCTGAAAATGAAGAATTGCTTTTAAAAATAAGAAAATAAGTGGACATGTTCTTCAGTGTATACTGATTCCATCTTCTGCATTTCAAAGTCATTTATTAGTTCTGTTGTGTTTCAAATGAGACTGTGTTCAAACAGTGTCTAACACCATCAGGTATGAGCTGAGCGCACATCACAAAGAGATACTGAATACCAAATAGTAAACAAGATTACAGTGATAGTTAGAAGCCTGTCAGCTCTGTACAACAGCACAAAAATAATGTGCACCCTCTGCTTTTACCTGCTGAAAATGAGCTGGCTTGTACTACTCCCAGTGTACTCAGCTATGATAGATAAATGCACTTTACCATTCCTGATGCTGCGAAGCCCTTGGTTGTGCAAGGACCAGCTGCTGGTCATCTGTTGGTGCCAGGGCAATACTTTGCTCTTACAGATGTTTTTAGTTGAATCTGGAATTTTAAATATAACAAGCCTTCTAGCCAAAATCATTTTGAATATATTGCATAGGGGTGGTCCTGTGTGGAACCAGGAGCTGGAACCAATGATCCTCATGGGCCCCTTCCAACTTAGGGTATTTCATGTTTCTATGATTTTACTTCTGTCAACTGGAAGCAGCGGTAAGGTAAGTAGGAGTTAGATTTTTCTGCTAATTGAAAGATTTGCTAATAGCTGGGGAGTTCGCATGACAATGCACTCTTATTACGAAAAAAGAAATACACGTATTATTTCTGATGAACATATGTACAAGAGGACTGAAAGGAGAAATACTTTAAAATACATACACTGAAATGTTTTGCACTTTATGCATTCTAATTGCTTACACCTAAATGTTTATTTGTAAGAGTATGAAGACAATTAGGTCTACCCAATGGAAACTGCACTCTAGCATCCCAGTTAGAGTTAAGAGAACTTCCTAATTGTACGGGGCAGATGAGTAGCTCTGTTCCACTTTGCATTAGATATGAATAATTGAAAAATGCATTTCACATGGGAGATCTCTTGGCAAAACATTCACCTGGCACTCCCCTTTAGTATCCGTCTACTAAGGACTATGCTGCTGAGAGCACAGGAGGAACAAGATCGTACCATAGCCTTGGTTACTGCGTGCGTCAGGGATCACAGCTGGTCCCCATGCAACTCATCTCTCTCTTTTTATTCCCTCCTCCCTCCAAAATGTTATCTTTGAAGAAAAAAAAAACAACCAACAAACTTGGAAATAGCTACTTCAGCTTGGTAACTGTACAATCAATAGATGTACAGAGGTTAGGCTGAATAGGATTACTGCACTGGATAGACAAATGAAAAATGCTCACCGGTGTCGTAAGCTCACAATAAATGCCACAAAGAGCAATGTCCAGAAAGAAATCCTTCCCCACTGGCAGTCAGCACTTAAATGGGATCTAGGAGAGGTGGAACCAGGCTCCACCCCTTCTGGTAGCCTTCACCTGTGCTCCTGCAGCTGACTCATTACTTGCCTCAGGTGGTCAATCAGAAATTCAGGCCATAGTCCACAGTTTTCTTACAGTAACCTTCTTGAAAATGTCTCTAAAAACTATACGTTGCAGTGAATGTAGCATAATAATTGAGAAATGTACAGTATTCAAGCAGGTTTTACTTTAGGGTCCTTCAGATGCCAAGCAACAAGCAATTCAGACCTTACAGACGAGTATCCTTTTTTAAAATAATGACTACATTTTACACTCTTGTTATACCAGTAATGTGATATGTACATTATTCCCTCTTTCTCATTTAAAACTTCCTGCTCTTTTTCTCATATGCAGAACACACTGGGACAAGCACAAAGGATGAAAAGTAAACTGAAATATGCTTCCATGTGGCAATACATCAACTCCTGTGACACTGCTCCATATTCACACTTACAAATAAACTTGAGGAGGTTCCCCTTCGAAGAATGGTTACAGTAGTCCATCTCCACAAATTATCTTTTGAGTTGGGAAAATCCAGCATTCAAGCACTGCAACATTTCACTTCATATGATGGAGGAATTCTCCAATTTTAAAAGAGATTAAGAACAACTAACTGTTTTACAATAGCAGAAGATGATGTAATACTGCAAAAAACATTGAAAACAAATTCCTCTGTGGGATGACTCTTAAAGAGAAATGATATTCACAACACAAGCACTAGGTCTGCACTGTGCTTGTGCTTTCCAAGTCTCTTAAATTACTAAAGAGAAAACAGGTGTTTAAGCTCTTATGGTACATCTGTCATATTCATGCCATGTTGTTTTCTTCCACTGAATTTAAGCACTAATGCAAATGTGATCTCAGTTAGCTCAGTGATAAAGAATACCCTTCATAAAAATACTGCTACAGGTGCTTGAAATGGGCAAATAAAGCAGGGTTTCTGGCTACTGCTCAGTGTATTATAAACGACTCATTAACAAGTAATTCTCTTTGCACTTCTGTTTTATAACAGGGCTTTACCAAAAATTAAATCTTTCATGATTGAGAACAAATATTATCAGAAAGAAGAAAACTTATA
Source organism: Centrocercus urophasianus (assembly GCF_019232065.1). NCBI lineage: Eukaryota > Metazoa > Chordata > Aves > Galliformes > Phasianidae > Centrocercus > Centrocercus urophasianus. The sequence goes on from NW_024884711.1 coordinate 34,605,104, forward strand.
CCAAGGGCTGCTCCAAAAGTAATGCCTCCTATTTTATTACTTTGGCATATGATGACAGATGCAGATATTGGTGGTATGGCAGTAGAGGTGGAACACTGATGTTAAATTTTGTTGCCATGGAGAAGGAATTTTGTTGGACTTGGAGATGGTAGAGTAGAAATCACTTTTAGAGTTCTTAATATAAAAGCCTTATATTATTTTTAAGGTCAAAGGGCATTATTAAACCAATTTAAAAATGCTCTGAGACACGTACAGGAGGAAAAAAAGCAGAGAAATTAGGAAGATACTGCTAAGAAGTGGCACATTAATGCAGAAAAGAGACCACACACCAGTTACCATACAATAAATATACAGTAAAACATAATAATGAGAACCCTGTGAACATGATAACAAATGGGAAAAAGAAACAAAACAAAAAAACCTGATAAATGTTGTTCTTTTAAAAGAGTCCCAAGACCAATTCAGTAGCACATACAATTAGCATTTAAAGTTGCTGAAGCTGGAAGTACTGTTATTGTTTATTGCTGCCACTTCTGGGAAAAACTTCAGTTTCGTATTCTCAGGCAGAATAATAGGCACAGAGGTGATGTGCTTTGTCTCAAGGGCAAAGCTTGCCACCTGCACTACTTTAAGCACCCCAGGATCACTAGTCAACTACAGCAGCGTTGACAGTGGGCTCAGAGGAGATTTTCGCATTGACCTCATCAAGGGGATAAAGGTGTTGCATATGGCCAAGTGGGAAAGAATTAAATTTTCTCTAGAGCACCTGCAAAGACTAACTCAAAGCAAAGACTTGTTTTGTGATTGATTGGTGTCCCTGAGCAGGAATTTTCGATGCCGTTAAAAGAAATAAAAAAGTAACTTCCAGCAATTAAATTCACAGAGCTTTCTGTGGTTATAAAATCACCAATAGGAAGTGATTAGCAATGCCGTTTGAGAACAGAGGCTGTTATTCTCTTAATGAAAGCCCTCTGTCCAGGGTTACCACCTCAGTTTCCATTTAGTTGCTATAGTTTTATCATGCCTATGTAATAGGCAGTCTTGCTTCCTCCTGCCAATAGTCTGCCGTGGTAAATAGGAAAAATGTGCTTAAAACTGCACAGCCCACTCACACATTTTGTATCTGAGAAATTAGATCGGTTTATGAGCAGGACAGAACTGTTCTGTTATCCAAGTCTCATGATTTAATCCCTGGTCTTATGACATTTATGTATTTTCCCAAATCTCTGACTGATGGGAGTTATATATCCCTTACATTTTTAATCTAGTTTCCTAAGAAAAGAAAGCTTTTATGATCATGTCAGTCTGTATTTCAATCCATGAAGAGATATTTAATATCTTTTGAAACTACAGGATAATTTAAGTTAGAAATTAAAGATAGAAGTCTCAATGAAAATTAAGTTCCTTCAGATTTTATGTAAATCACAGGCTGGGTCTAGGGCTGACACTAAAATTGCTTGGCCCCTGCATTGGAAACACAATCACAACTTGTAAGACACTGCTTCAGAGCTGCCAGCTGGTTGACAACGTACCAATTCTGGCAACACACTGGGTATGCATAACCATCTTCATGTGTATGATTGCTGACTCATTTCCTGTGGGAATGTAACAGGAAGACAGCTCATGCTATCCTGCTGGGGACAGAGAACTTATAAAAAAATGGGACTAGAACCCATAAGACAAAAGTCTTTTCATTCTGCTGCTCAAAAAGCATTTTTTCCCCTTTAATGTAAGAACTACTCACACGGCAGGTACAGAAGAACTGCAAGCACATGTCACTAAACCTCTGAAGGCTGAAAAATCAATAAATTGAGTAAGAAGAATAGAAACATTTTAATTTCAAGGCTTCCTTAAGCAACCTCATGGTCTTGGGATGACAAGCATTGATTACACTGTATGAGGTTACACAGAAAAGATGCTGGGGCCAAATCCTTGTTTAAAAGTGGAACATATCTGAGATGCGATGCCCAAAGAAATACAGAAGGGAAACTTGCGCATAGGGAATATGAACAAGGAGCTGAGGACCAGGAATTGCCCTGGTTTACAATGTGATACACATTGGGAATCATCAGAAAGATATCTGCTGTGATGCTGGTAAGTCAGTACACAGACTTGCAATGCTTATGTGTGATGGAGATTATATTGCCATTTTCAAGAATTTGTCTCTGAGAAGCTATAAGACATCTATGGAAAGAATGAACCTCATTCAGAGCTGTTCCTTTAAAAAAGCACTCAGCTGAATCTATTAAGGGTTAACAGAGATAAGAGACTAAAACATTACTTCAAAACGTTTAATTCCACCTCATTTTTAAGTTCATATGCTGATATAATACTTCTATTACCATATTAGAACTGAACCCTCCACAGCTACTGATAGGTCATTATAAATAATTGAATACAAGCCTATGGGTCACTGTAGCAGAAAAAAATAAATTCACGAAAGCAGAAACAGATTCATTTTTGTCTAATGCATTTCAAAAAATCTAAAATACCAGACGGAGTTTAATTTAGGTAAAATGATTCGAAGCTTCCACAGTCTCTCCTTTTCCTCCCCTAGACCTGACCTTTTCCATCCCTTTCATTTATTCTCTGCAAGCTTTAGTCCAGTGGGCAATTAAACTGACCCCAAGCCCTGCAGTTCAGCTATTCCCTTCTTAATGACATGATCAACAAGATCCCTCCAAAACTGTGGGAAGTCAGTCCTTAACAAGTGAACATCAGAGGTGCTTCGATAGCCTATCTCTGCCCTCACAGTGATAGACTGGAGCATTTACATTGCCAGCTTGGGCAAAATCGACACTATTGTTACTGCCCCAGGACAAGGAGAGCGCGACGCAGAAGAGCGAATGTGCAGTGAGGGCCAGGTCCCAGGATCCTTACAAGGCTTCCCTCAATAGAGTGGGACGGGGTCTTTAGAAAGCAAAATTTCTTTCTCCACAGAGAAAACAGGTGGGGAAGACTAAGAGTGCATCTCTATTTGACACTGAAATTTAAGACTGTAAAAACTAGCTCCAGAAATATTAAGACAAAGCCCCGCTTACCTCTTTAACCTGCAAGACAAGTGTGCACTTCTACTCACAGCTCACATTTCTGTTACATAAATGCTGTCCTTTCTAAAAGACTAAAATGGTTCTGGCTTGTAGCTCGAGTCTACCTTATGAGAAAGACAAAGGATGAGAACATCAATATGAGGGCTTGAAACCTTCATAAGTTCTTATATCACATCTATTAAGAGAGCATCATTTAAGGGCCCAACACAGTAGCACACAAAGCTCTAGTGAATCCCTTTGTGCTGGGTTACATCTTCTTAAAATGGGAGATGTAACTGAGGGATGTCACTGAAGGGATAATTAACACCAGTGCCCTTTTACAATATTTTATATCACCAAAATAGTCCCGGAAAAATATCACTCAGTAATTTCAGCTACGGACAAGGAAACTCAGATAAACTTGATGAGAGAAGGAGAGGTTTCAAATGGAAATATCTGTGGGTTTTCGTTTGTTTTTAAGTAGCTGATGCACACATCTGAAAGCAACAAAACTGGACTTTCTTGAAAAGCCATTATTAAGAAATTAGTATCAAGAATGCAGCTAGGAAATGGTGAGGATCTTTGCTGATAGCTGAGAAAATGTATCCAAAAATGTTCACTTCTGTTCAAGAGAGACAGCTCCTAACAAAAAACCAAAAAATTGATCTTGGTGTTAGCATGGTTTGAAATCTGGTGCAAATCCAGAGTGTATAACATTTCTGTTTTATTAAAATAAATAAATAAACCAATAATTTCATAGATCAGCTGACAAATGTTAAATGACAACAAAACACTCGTTTATCTCATTATTCATGGAACTGTAGCTGTTAAATGCAAAGGAGTGGACGGTTGGAGACACTGTAAAGCTTCCACTATGCATACAACAAACGCAATTTTAGTGGTTTTCTCTCTGTTGCTCCAGTTTTACAATAATAAACTCTATGGAAAAAGATCAGACCATTGAAGTCAACTAATCAGGGCAAGAACAGAGTTGGGCCCAAATTTATCAACAACAAAATCGTTAATAACTCTGTTTAATTACAACCTGTTCTATGCAACACAGAATATGCATGAGTTTTCAAGCTGATTTAATTATTTAGAAAGTTGAAAGATGTGATAAGCTATTTTTGAGATAGAAGGAGACAAAGAGAGAGACAAAAGTCAACATTTCAAAGTGGTAATTTTTTAATGATTTGTACTCAAAAGCTGTCAGAAAATACTTTCTCTAATACAATGGAGCAAATTCATTCTTCAAGTTGAGTTAATAGAGGGAAAAATGGGATTGATAATAAAAGAAATTGTTTTATTGACTGCAGCTGAGCTATCACTCCTAAGAACCACAGCATGAATGATAAGAATTAAGGAAAAATACTTTGGACACTGATGCGTACATAGGAAGAGGGACTGAAATCAAAACCTAAAGTTGACTTTTACAGTCAGACCATAAAAATATGGGCAGTTCACACACGACCACAAATGCGGAGCAGAGCAATCAAAGCTTAGATGGAAATTCTCAGTGCAAACCAGCTCACGCTTTTTTTGAAAGAGACTTAATATTACTGTAGAATATTATATTTGGAAATGTATTCTTAGTTTCATGTGTTATCTTCTTCCATACATCAGTTTTTATATGGAAACATGCACATGCGTCATACAGTGGAACCACAGATATGCCACAGTAGCACATACCTTGAAGGACCATCAAACACTGCAGCTGAAATCTCATTTATTTTATCAGAAAGGAAAAGATTTCCTCAGTTTTTCCAAAGATCACTGGGCTCCTCTCCTTTCAAACAGGCCATGTTTCATACCCTCTATCCTAGAATACAGCAGAAAGATGCCAGCTGACTTCTAAATTGCCAGCTTTACAGGGACTACGCTCAGCTAAGCTGACTGGTGACTGCATGCTGCATAGCCCCAAGGGATATAAGAAACTTTGGTGAACCAAGAATTTTGGTGAAGTGTTCTCTAATACAGGGATATAATGTGTAATGTCTTGTTCAAGCAATATTGTCTAAGCTGTTTGGACGCTGACATTTCAGCTAAATCTTGCTTCTCAGTAGCATTTACTATCTGCATGTTTATGAGTCGCATACCACACTAATCAGTTACCAGACTGGTTTATGTTACATCCAGTTAATAAAGTTGAAAAAAACCAAACCACTTCAGAAACAATTCATGAGGCTCTGGACCAGTACTCCCAAAGTACAATGCAAAAGATTTATGTATAACTGCTTTTATGTGAGGGCTGATCCAAAAATAATGCCTCCTATGTTATTATTATTAGCTTATGATGTCAGAGGCAGATGGTGGTGGAATGGCAGTAGAGGCTGAACCTTCCCACTAATATTCCATTACATTTTGTTGCCATGTGACGGATGGCAGCAGAGAGGCAGTTCTGACAGAATGGCATCTGACACGGAAGTGCATAGGAAGCAAAGATGTGGAACTGAATTCCTTCTTGCAGAAAAAATTGCACCCACTGTCATTCATTGATGCTTGCTGAATGTTGATGGAGACCAACCAGTGAATGTGAGCACAGTGAAACAGTGTGTGGTGTGTTTCAGTAACGGCAATAGTTATGTGAGAAATAAGCCATATTCTGGACCCCCATCCAGATTTTTACAAGTGCAGCATACAGGCTCTTTGTTGCTGACAAAAATGCATAGCTAATGGTGGTGACTATGTTGGAAAATAGTGTTTTGTAGCTGAGAATGTACTCTATCCAATAGTACCATTGTGCTCTTTGTATCTGTTTTAGTTTCCATGGAAATAAATAGGAATAGGAGGCATTACTTCCAGAGCAACCTACATACAATGTGATAACCAGAGTTACTGAACTCTGCTGTCATCCTTCAGTCACACTGGCCAGCATCAAAAGTCAGAGGATATAACATAAACTAAGATCTGAGACCTGTCCCTCAGTAATATGGCGTTTATTAAATGTGCCTGAATTAGATAATAGAAATGAAAAATAAGAATAATTTTTAAAAATCCTCATACGCTACATAAAGTGCAAATAAAAAAAATAGTCCTGAGAATAAATGCAACAATCCAGGATTAATAACTATGTCCACATCTAAAGCTGTCACATGAAACTACTCATTTCCTCGTAAGAAAACTAGTCATTCTATATGAATTATATCCAACATCATCAGCTTAGACAGATTTGTATGAAGTACAGATTGATGTGCTACCTAGTTATCCAATAGTAACATGACATAGCTTGTAAATTAAGTCAGTGTCATGTGAGTTCAGACCTGAAAGCCTAAGTCCATGATGAGTATTAATAAAGACTACATTACAATTATATTTGCTGTGTATAATCTAAAAATGTAAAGTTATCATTTATACTCAAGAATAATGCATACTTCTTCATTTGACGTACGTGTATATGAATTTTTAGTTCATATTTATTTGTACCCATGAGCAAAATCCATCAAATTCACTGCAATCTGAACATTCCAACCATTTATAGAAATACATTATCAACTATTTGAAATTAGTAACATTTATATATTTCCAACTTCTTTTTAATATAATACTCTGATCTTTGCTTACAATAAAAACAAGCTTGCTGTTGTTTTTATGCATCTTGAGAAAAGACTTTAAACGCTAATGAAAATTGGGAATTTTTTTTTTTGTCCCTATGTACTCTGAAATTAACTGGATGAATTTCAAAATAATGACCACAGATATTCTTAAAAAAAATTAATAGTAGTGCTACATTGTAGAATATATTGGCATACGTACTCAGCATGTAACCTCAGAGGTGATTAAAAAAAAAAAAAAATCCTAAAAACAAAGGCAGCCAAACAATGTCAGCTAAAACTTTTATGACACTGCTAAATTTCAGAGTTAACCTTTTGCAACACTCCAGAAATGGAAAGACAAATGTTTTAAATCTGCAGAGCCTCAATACTGCTGTGCTCTGAAGACAGCAGGCAACAGAATGGAAGGAAGAAAGTATCTTGATAGAAAAAATCCCAGGAGTTAACCTGCTTGATCTTTCACACATGCCAACTAGATTTTACAGTGCTTCAACAGTTCTGCCACAGTCAGAGGTGCTCACTATTGTACTTCTGCAAGCGGCAGTCCTACCAGAATAGTATCATGATCTCCCATCCTTTGTTCTATCCTTAGAACTCTTTAAAAATAGGCTTTTCTAAATAGACTTCCTGAATAGCTCATTTCTGTTGGATGTTCAACGAAACAAGCTAAAACAGATCGCCTTTGTTATGCTCATTAGGCAAACTGTCTGTCGATGGAGATAATCACCTTCAAAAATAGGTACAGTTAAAACAGCCAATTAAGAAAAAAAAATCGATTATCTACATGAGCATGTCTACTTCATCTATGTTTTCTCATAAGCCAGAGCATACCGCACTGCTTTCACTCCCTGGTATTTTAAAACAGTTCTTCAGAGAGGACATTGAGTAAAAATAGATTTGAATGGAAATGTTAAATGATTTGAATGGAAAAAATCCAGTTGATTTAAACCAGGTCAGGATTCCCATTAATAACTTTAGCTCTACATACACAAAGGTAAAAGTTTCGACTGCGAGCATCACCAAAGAGGAAAACAAAAGAGCAGTTATTTCTGCAGGAGGAGAGATTGCATACAGCTCCACAGACTGCCAGCAAGACACAAATACACCTATGACTGACTTCACTCTTGGCCCTATAGAATCCTTGATCCCAAATGATGCCACTCACAGATTTCAACTGCCATCTTGAAATGAGCAAAGAGTTATTCTATTCCTACTGCAATTCTAATCTTATCATTCTAAGATTTATTCCAATATTGATATTGTTTCTCTCAATCTAATACAGACTTCAAAGTATGGCCATCAGACACAGCCTCTCTGCTGGAAAACACACACCACCATAGCGTTTCCTTCCAGGATATCCTCTGGGATGTTACTCAGAGGTAGTTTTTAACTCAGCTGTAGGAATTAAGTAAAATATAATTCTACACTCTACAGCAAAACCAAGCCTCCCTTCCGAATTGTCTGAAGGAGAGAGTTAGCTGCTAAAACCTATTAAGCAACCAGAACTCCCACTAGCTCAAACAGAAAATAAAGCACTCAGCACCTAATAGGATAAGGCTCAAAAGCCGTGTTTTACAACACTTACATTTGAAGATCAAGGCTCAGAAATTAAGGGCATGATGTTTTCCATATGCACAGTACTTAATGACTTTAAAATAAACATACATACAAGTGCTTCTGTAATTGGGTCCTTAGACTGTAGTGCTGTCTCTTTATTATTTGACTCTTTCAAAATCTTACAAGCACATTACTAACATCCTCCAAGAAATCTCCGTAAGGAATCTTTCCAGCACAACACAATCCTAAAATCTGAACTTTCTGACCTTGAAGATATACAGTTTGTTTGTTAGTTGTAAATTCTAAATATTTCCTGTACTATTCCAAAGGAAAAATCAGATAGTCTCTTGTGATACAGTGGAAACCCATGAGAACTCAGAAACAGTACTGACTATAATCTCATTAAACAGAAAGCTGGACATTTATGATTTTGCATTCATAGTCTAATTCAGGAGAAATGCAAGAAATAGAATGAACATTAAGCCAAACATTAAATTCAGACCAGTTCAAGAATAGGAGATTATTTTGTTGTTATAAACAGAAATTCTTAGTACTTCCTAGGAATTCCTATCTATACATCAAAAAGTAGCCACAGGACTGTATGCAGGCTGAAGTCTTATTTTGGCATTTGATCTATGAGGCACGGAATTTTTTTCATGTTTCACTTCTAAGCTTACTCAGGGCACTTGAAAGAAGATCTGACTCACGTAAGTTGAAGCAAAAGGTATCATGAACATGAGATAAATTATATCATTCTCTTTATTCTGATGGCTCTTCATGATGACTGACGGTTCCATAACCTTATGCCTCAGCCCAAGTGCAAATTGCTTTGAAAGGATATATTGACATGCTCATAGTCATTGTGCAAATGCTGCTTCAAAGACTCACCATAATATTTACAGGCATATGAAAACAGGTAAAAATAAATATAATGGGAGTAATGCATACTTCATAAATTTAATATCCACTGCAAATTAATTAATCATTTCAACACTTGTCCTATAATGTTTCAAATCCCTTTCAATGTGCTGGCATTATGTTATTCTTTCAAATTAACTGTATTTTTCCACTGCTACACTTATGATGAAAATACCCAAAGAAATTACAAATATAATAATACACATACAAAATACCAGAAAGGAAAATAAGAAAGGAAAAAGAAATGTGAAAAAGTGAAGGAAAAAAAGAGGAGAGGAGAGGGAAGGGGAAGGGAGAAATCTGCTTTTAAATTTTCTGATTTTCTATTTTTTTTCCCTCCATTTTGTATATAATTTAATTTCCAAAGCTGGTGTTTAATTCTGGTATATTTTCTGTACTGATCTGAAAATTTCTAAGACAAAATAAGTTGGAAGAGAAAATTAGAGCTTTTTCTGAGGATAAAAAAGAAGCATCCAGCAGAAGGGCTTTATAACTTGGGGACAACGTTTAAAAACAAAAGAAAAAAAGCCTAAAATGGACATAGCTCTTCAGATAATTAAAGTGTTTTAGACCACTAGCCAATTGATTTTCTCCTTGTAAAGGTAGCTCAATTGAAATGTTCGGAATAAATCATGTGTTAAAATTATCTTCTAAAGAAAGAGCTGAGTGCATATTGATTAATAATTATTTGCACTAACGGACTGAACTAAAGCAATACCATCAATTACTTCAAAAATCTGTAAGATCAATCACTGTGGAATCAACCATTGAAAGATTTACTACACTTCTGCCAGTATTTCAGAAGTGCACATCAAATGGCTTTCCAGAGATACCTTGGTTTCCTGTTTCTAGAGCTACGGAAATTTGTTTTAAATACCAATTACCAGTAGGCATTTTAACTACATCATACTGCTCTCAGTCCTCAATTACATGGGAGATCTGCAAGAAGAGCAAATGCTTTCTACAATGTGTATGAGGCACGAGGGGGCACTTCTACCAAGAAAGTTTCATTAATATTTCATCCTTATGGTCACGCAACAAGGAGATGCAAAAGCCTAAACTAATGACGAGAACATATGATCTACATAGAAACAAGTCTATCCAAAGACAGGGGATACTCTGTATAAATAAACTCCATTGTACACACCAATGAGTTGTACTCACAGAATTTGTCTGCACAGCACAATAAAAATTCGTTAATTCTATGAAAAAAAAAAATCCAATTTATTTTGCATGGCTATATATAGCACAGAGATCATTAATCCCTTATGGCACCACAGGCATTACTCAAACCTGGTATCTCAGAGGAAATCAAAGAGCACTTCCCTTTGTCATGATGTATAGCACCATCAGAGTTGGGTGGGAAGTCTGCTGACTGCAATACCATACTTTATAGCAGGTCTGGATCAAAAAGAACAGGTCTGGCATCCTGATTTTCGCGATTTTATTTTCACTAAGTTTCAGGTTTATTCACTGCAGAAGGGTTGAATAGACTGACAGACAGTGGATCGTGAAGGCTGGTGGTACACTATTAGTCCACATGCTCAAAATAAGGACACTGAACTTTAAGTCATTTATTTATTCCATTTTTTTTTTCTTATATGTTGGTTGACATGAGACCAACTCATAAACATTACCAGGTCTTCAGAAGATAACAAAATTTCTATGCACTTTCTCTGAAATGCACAATTAGGACCTGAAACAGTAACACTTTCATTGAAATATCTAATTTAAATTTAAACATTTTTTCCATAAGCGAGATCACATCTCCGTCTGAGCGTCTTAATTTTATGCATTTTTACACTTCTAAGCAACTTAGTAGCGAGGACTGCTTATTTGCATTCATTTCCATACAATTTGCAGGAAAAGCTGAAAAAAGGTAGGAAGGAAATCCATCATTTTGACTTTAAATGAAAATATCATCTCTGTAAAAAACATCTTGAATGTTTGTTTTCTGACTTCACGTAGGAAATTGCTTTTATTATCTGCCTAAGTATTGAATGGCATCTCTCAGAAATGGTTTTCAGCTAGTAAGTTTTCAAAAAAAATCAAACAATACCTTTGACATATACAGATATAAAATACAACCTGGGTTGTTGGGACTTTTTTGCCTAATAGAATTTAATTTTCTAGCAATGTGAACCTTGTCAAAGTTTGTATTCTCTTAATTTTTGTAGGTGCTAGGTAATGGGAAGGAACCATAAGTGCAGCAATGAAGAAATGTAACATGCATATACAAATTGAAGCGTTCCTGATACCATTTTCAGGACCTGTGCTATCTGTGCACTGTTTCTTGGATGATATTGAAATATGTTTATATAAGCTGTCAGCATTTTATTAAAGCTACATTTAGCATATTTGTCTAATGCTATAAAGTTTGTTGTGATTTTCATATGTAGTCGCATTCTTCCTAGCCTGTTCTCAGAATTACGTGGCCAATGAATCCTCATTCCTTATTGAAATGGAGTTTAATTCTTCTTGTTTATTTCTTTATCACATGCAGATTTTCTCACTTTACAGCCTCATGCTTCTGTAACACACATGTAAAATCAGGAACTCACTAGAAAAGGCAGAGAAAGATGAAAAAAAAAAAAAAAAAAAAAAAAAAAACCAAAAAAGAAAAAAAAATTTTAAAAAAAAAAAAAAAAAAAAAAAAAAACCCAAACCAGAACAGATGCTGTGATAAGCCAAGCTTTCTAAGAAAGCACATTAGGAAATTCTGCAGAGCAGAAGTGGTCTCAGGAAAAAATCTCGGCTGCATTTTTCTAAAGCATGCATAAGTTCCTGCAGCATGCCACAGTGTTAGTTTTATCTGTCCTTCATCATATCACTGGTATTGGTAACACTCAGTATCAGAGAGAGCTCCTGACTGCAGGAGTTCAGCGCCACTCAAGTTTTCCTGCAGGGTACAAAAGCTCAGAGTTGTTGTGGATGCAGACCAAGGTCCTACAAGAAGGGCAGCTCTGAGTTAGCTGAAAAAGGGGAAGGTGTGCACACATTCTGCTTCAACTAAGCCAAAATATACTAGTGCTAGGAAACAAAATGTGTGTTTTCAGGCTTTTGCCCCCCTTTTTCTCATATGCAAGCTTCTCTACAAAATGCTCCAACTGGGATATCCATCCCATGGGATATAAGATACACATTTTTATGCATTTTACTCAAATGATTACGTTTGCTAAATATTGTGTAAAATATTTTTCTGCTGATTTGCACCAAGTTGGAAACATGTTGCCATTTCTATAAATTTCACTCAACTCTTTGTATTACAACACCTCACACTTTGAGATGTCAGACGTTCAAACTCGCATCTTTACTAAATACTTCTAATTTGGTTGAAATTAAAAAAAAAAAAAGATTTTGCTCTTGCAAATTAAAAGATAGTACAAGTCCATTAATTTTCATAATCATATTAAGGCGCTGTAATAAAACTTGCAGTGGCTCAAGGGAAAGATTGCTCGAGACAGCGAAGTGTAATTAAGCAAAATTGTTGTATCAGTATCATTAAAGAAAATGTTAAAAGTAATTTGAGTCTAGGGATCGGCACTTCAAACCTTCCCTACCCTTAACCTGCAACCTAACTTTGTGGCATAAGCACATTTTGTCAACAGCAGCCTAGAGGGCTTGTGAAATTAATTAAGTATGCTATCTCTTTACTATGGAAACAAACCTCATCCACATGCTGTCTGTATTTCTGGCATGACAGGCATTTGTTACTGAAGTCACCAGCATCAGCAGCTGGAATGTATGAGACTGAGCTCTGTTTCACTTCTTTTGTCTTCAGTTACTACTTCCAGCCTCACACATTACTTATGTTACCTCATAGGCATCATTATTAGTAGTAGTATGTATAGTAGTATATGTGTATGTAGTAGTATAAAGTAGTATAAAGTAGTATGCCCTCTGCTACAAAAGATATTGCTCTGATGGTTCTTATCATATGAAAGAAAAAGCCTTCCAGAAGTGCCAAAATTAATTCTTTGTCTTTACAGTCCTTTTCCTCTCCTTTAGAAAAGTGATGTGACTCACGAGTAGGAGGTCTGCATGGAGGCAAGGATACATTTGCCTTGCCATCATGCAGCAGCTGTCAACTTTTCCATGCCAATGACAGACACGTGAAACTGCATGAGAATTTGGAAATGTGACATGGCACAGAAAAGGAGAGAAGGCAATAGAAGGTTAGTCCATGCTTCTGCAGCCTTCCCAGAGCAGCCAAGCAGATCTGTGTGTTCTGAACATTAGCTGAAGCTAATGGCAAGATGGCAGGGAAGTCTGTGGGGCTCCCAGAGGTGGGGTTCACCTTCAAGGCCATGGCTACAAGCAGATGCTCTGAGCAACTTCCAGGGAACTGGGGGGTTGTGCCAGTTATCCTAGGGATCCTCTAGCTCTACACATTTATCAAACCATACCAGAAGCTCAGTATAAAGCCAAGACACCAAACTCCCCACAGAAGTATTATTATTCACTCAGCAGTCATACTGGTCTTTCAATGACCATTTACATAATCATAATTTTCACTCAGATCAACGGGTTATGAGATGCCAAATAGGTTTCTTTCGTAAGAAACCTATTAGGTGAATTAATTTTCCCCTGCTCAACCACTGAATATGTTTTTTTTTTTGAAAAAAAAAAAAACCAAAAACAAAAGGAGGAGAAGACTCAAAACTCCACAAAAAAGTTATTCAGCATAACTGAATGGTTTAGAGTTATTTAGCTTTCTTCATCCTGCAAATAAACTGCTTTTGTTCTCAGAAGGTAAGATTCTGTAAGTGAAAGTGAAATGGCTTCCAAAAGACAATGTAATGGTCTGTTCTTTGATGAGTATATTATACTTTTGTGTGAAGAAAAGTTGGTCATCAGATTTAACATGAGACTTAAAAACAGAATAAGAAATCTAGTATATAGGGAAAATGACTGTGGACAATATGTTTGCACCCATGCAGAATCAGAATGTAATCCCAAATCTCTGCAATCACCAATACATTATTTATGTAGAATAATGGCATGATTGATGGTGCACACATTAGTGAAGATAACTGCAGTACCAAATGTACACATGTAAGATTACTTCCTCTCAACAGATATGACCACTGCACTGGTAGGTTAAAAAAAAAAAAAAAAAAAAAAAAAAAAAGGCTGGAATCCATTACCCTACACCTCTGAAGTGCTTCTCTCGGATTTTATCTTAAATTTGAATATATTTTAGCCAAAACAGGAGGAATTTAAATTACTATTTTATGTCCAGTGGTCAAGCAAATTCTTCAACAGTCATGCCAGCAATTAAAGCATGTCTAGATTTTTTGGCTACCGTGGCACCTGAACTAAGGACCTTTGCAGCAAGTCGCCACAGTTACACCATTACTGAGATATTACACTCTGTAAGTACAAAGATGGGAAATTTTCCAGATTGTCTGCCAAGATTCACTGCACCTAGGATACAGAAAGTGTCATAAATAGAATTTGCCACAGCAAGCCTTGCAATAACTGCCAGAGAAACGCAACAGACCTCCTGCAGTCTGATTTAACATAAACAAGCCAAGACATGGAAAAAGTAAAAACACTGCCCTGCAGTCACTGCTTAATAGCTTTTCCAATTGAGCATGGAGAAGTCTGACGTATCGAGAATGTCTGTCTATCCAGTGTATGGTGATGCCTTCTGCGCTGCCTCTTCTGCAGCATTGTGGGGAACTTTCCATTCTTATTTGGAAGACAGCAAAATTATGTTCAGAAAAGGCTGAATATAGATTATGCTGTGAACGTGTATGTGAATATTTTCTTCTACTATTTCTCCACCCAGAAATAGCAAAACAAACCCCATGCATGTTAAAACATATGGCTTGGGTGAGGAATCAGTAAACGCAAAGCTCTTTTATTTCTTCATCAAGTCTCACGTTATCACTGCTTGTGCAATCCAGCTCCAAAACCTTCCTGAAGACATGTTACAAAAATAACCCTTACATATGAAAACACAAGGATGAAAAATTTTCATATAGTTCACTTCATTCTTTACTGCTAAAATTTAATTATTAAAAATAAGAGTAATTACGTACAAATAAAAGATTTTTCTGTTCTTCATTAGTACACGGTTTGAAAACCTCCTCCTCCTCCCGTAGGTCATCTTTTAAAGATGAAAATGTTAAAATACATTTTGGAGAACAAAATTATAATCAACTACAAGAATATTTGCTATTACTGTACCGTAATATACATTTACAAAGTTATTACCTACAAGCACAGTGACATGATCACAGATTGAGTATAACTCTACTAATAATTTCCACATTATGAGCTTTAGATTGCAGTTATGCTATGTTACAGAGTATTGGAGAATTCTAAAGAACAAAAGAATGAAAAAAAATCTCTTTAAATACTACATTAAAAAGGCAAGACTACCTTTCAAAGCCAAATGTTATTCCATTTGATGAAAAGTGCAAACTCTTATTTTTCTTTCTCTTAACTAAGCCATAAAGAAACACCATCCTGTGAAAGGTCACAGTGTATTATGTACAAATTAGGGAGACAAAGGACAGCAGACAGAATAGGCTTCAGTGAACTTAGTGCAATCGCTCTGTGACAAAGTACAAAACCCTGTCGTTTTAAAAAGGGTACAGAAAATAGTTTATCCATGATGGAAAATTTGAAAGATTGCATCAGGAGAGCTCCAGGTGCAAAGCTCGTACGAACAGGACTTGCATGGGCTGTTCTTCCACGTATGCCAGAATACTTTCAACATGGGAATTCTCCTGTTGAAAGCAATTGAAATGGATAAAACATTTCTAAAAAAATATTTTAATGCAGCTAAAAAGCTGCAGGTTGCTTTCGCTACATATTTAAAAACAAACAGATAAAAAAATTAAGATGTTTCTTTTAGACTGGGAAAATGGCCACTGGATATGAAACTTTAAATATTAGGAAACAGTAATCTATTAAAACATAAAGGAGAGATCAGAACTGAGCAGAAAGACAAAGGCTTTATTTCAGTTGTTAGTTTTAAGCCATGGTGACATGAAACCAACATGAATAAAATGTAAACAATTTCAGTGGCGTTTCTTTTCATTTTTTAGGGAATTATAAAGTAATTTAATATAATGAATTTAATAAAATCCATTGATTTACTGATATAGCATTTACCTTTTCACAATACATTCATTTGAATCTTGAGAGTGCTGACACCCCATTGAGGAATTTGTTATCTGGAAAACCTCAAAAAGAATTCATTCCCTTCATACTGAGCTAGGAAAACAATGTTAAATATCAAAAATATGTATGTCATGGGATGTTTTTTCCTTACTACCATGCTGAAATGTTATCAGTGTTGATACTTCTGATAGTAAAAGGAAAACTGCATCCACCCCGTGGCATACACGAACTGTTTGTCACACTACTACACGTACTTCACTTATTGCTGAAGATGTTGTAGTTTAGGGGTCTTACAAAGACACGGGGAGATTTGGGGACTATGAAAACAATGTGGAACCATCTATGAAACTGAACTGTTGGTTTTCTTTTGATGCACAATCACCCAGTTGTGGTAACAGCTCATATGACAACATCTGCAGAACGATTTCTACACTTTTTTAATTTGTGCAATTTTTGCACAGCTTCTTTGCTGGATTCTAAAGGTTTGTTATATTTTATCTTTCACTTTGTGAGAGTTCATTCTGTAACATCAACACCCTCAAAGAGATAATTGTAGAGCAAGAGTGAAGTCTATAGTTGACCACGCTTTAATTGCTCGAGCATAAACAATTCAAAACCCAAAAGATTTAATTTTGTCTTTATCTGCTTATTCTTAGCTTTCTTTTTAAGCAAAGTAAAAAATAATGCAAAACTATTCTGCATGTAACATGAGATCATTTTCAGTGGGAACTTAGCTTTTAAACAAGGAATAGGCTTGCCTGAATTTTTTGTGGAAAAAGAGCTGAACTGCAATCTGTGGTATTCAGTGATAAAGTTGCACTGGTCTTTAAAAATACATGGGATTTTGGTGTCTTCAGACATTCATTTGTGCTCCACATCACTTTCCTAAGTTCTTACTTACCATATGGGTACACTAGAGTGCACATAGATAGGCCAGAGAGTACTCATAGTTGAATGACACGTATGTTGCAACCAATTCATTCCTAATACATTTTCAGCAGTCCAAAAGAATACCTGCATGGGTATTACTCATTTACTCTTTATTTTTCTTCCCATGGTAAAAGGTTATTTACTACATTGCTATTACTTTTGTGTATTTCAAGGCTGAACACGTTAGAACAGGCTCTGTACTACTGGAAGCACCTCAGAGATTGTGCACCGTATTGCACACTGCACTACAAGCTGAGCCTCTCAAGCATCAGCAGCACAGGCCTCCTACACTATGCTTATTTCCCCTTTAACAATAGGCACAATTAAGCCAAAGCAAACCCGATTAACTCCGCTCCAGGCTAACCCCGGCATGCTCTCTGGCTCCCCTGATTAACTGTGCGGGACCGACAGACAGGAAGGTGTCAGGAAACCCCTTCTGAATTTGGAAGTCCGCAAGGAGACTCCACAGGAGGGAGAAGGTGCAGGAAAGAAAGAGCAGAAGGTGGTAGTTTAAAACACTTATTTATAGGAGTTAACAAAATAAAAGGATGTAATTTAAATCACTAAATGACAGAATCCCATTGTGATGAGACAGTACAGAGTCTCAAAGTGGATACTCCCTGTAAAGATCATGCATGTACCTGCACAATAGCATTAGATGAGGATGGAATTAAAAATCTCAGTGACAATGGATTTTGTGGGTTCAGCCTCCTTGGAATAATTAGAATAGGTTTTGTATTGATAGTAGTAATCATAAGCAATATAAAGTATTTATTAGTGCCCACCTGCTGCTGATACTTTAGTGCCCCTTACACAAAAGCCAACAATAACATCAATCAGCAACTCATTAAAATGACTCTCAAAATCATGCCAGTGAAACCCTGAAATGTATCTGAAATACATTCTACTAGCTTTCCCGCATTCACGCATTCAGCATTCACTAAGGTATGGGCCAATATACAGAAGCTCAGATGTTGTTGTACATTTAGCACAGGGTAATATTAATTACAGCATGTCAGGGTATTTAAAAATTAAATTAATGTAAGGAATCTTGATTTTATTTTTTGGAGCGTACCAGCTAGAATTCCTATTTCTGTTCATCTGTTTGAATTCTACAGTATTGTAGCTTGTGTGGAAAGAGCGCGCTCCCCCTCCAATGGCAGGAGGCTGACAAGAGATTGTTCAGAGATAAAAATATGTACCATGAAGTCCCTGAAATGTCATGATAAACGAACTCAAATGTCACTATTAAAATATTTCCTTTCATCAGTTTCACAGCACAGATCTCTCGTCACAATGCCAGAACTGACTCAACTTTGCTAATACTTCTGTGGGAATACTGAATGGCTTTTTGAAGTTTGAATTTAAGACAAAGGCAGCGCGTTTGGCATCTAAGTGAGATAGCCACCTGTAAAGAAGCTTAAAAGGTACCCCCTGGAGAAAATCTCTTCTGCGTGACCCTCTTCCAGTGGAAAAAAAAACGAGGTTGAGTTCATCACAAGCAGACCCCTAAAACAATTCTCTCCAGGCTTCTTTGAATGTGAAAGGCATCATTTTGCTTTCAACTGATTCTGATAACAGCCTTTGAGAGAGATAAAAAAGTAACACGGCATAAGAGAGAGCTGTTATGAAGGAAAACAGAGGACTAAGTGAGAAATTCAAGGGTACCAGGTTTCTTTCCTCTTAGCCACTGTTATTAAGTGCCACGTTCCCAGACAGCAGAGAAAAAAAATGAAAGAATTTATTTAATGCAGTATCAGAATCCATACAACCATGAAAATTTTGTTAGTTTATTATGGGGAGTTTTGTAACATTTCATGCTCTTCTCCCTCATGCCTAACAGTTTTCTATGCAAATATCCAGGTGATGCTTTGGAACTTTTGGCAAAAGGATGACAGGAAGGGAAGACTAACTAACAATGCACGTTTATAATGAGAGCCCAACTGCTATCTGCTGAGAATAATACAGGATGATCTCTCTTCGGAGAAGGGAAAAAAACCAACAACGTAAATGGAACACTGTCAAATTTATACGCAGCAATGTAGACAGAAAATATGTTGCTCGGGTTTCAACAGTCTTAAACACTGTGAGCAGCTTAACCTTATCTCCCAGTGCCACTGCCTTCCTGGAGTAATTGATGCTCAGAGTCCCCCAATTTCACATAAACCAGGCCACTATGTTATTGTATACAGGAATCTAACTGCTAGCAGAGACAGGAAACGGCACTGAACCCAGATCAATAGACATGTCAACAGTAAGCTGCTTAATCTAATTCTGCCTATCTCATCTTGGAGCACAGAGTTTGCAGTTTTACTGCTAGGTCCCCCTGGCAGGAAATGGTTTGGAAAGTTTAGTCTTAAGAAGTTTAAGCGATACGCTTATCCTTCAGGCCCTTGAATGTTTATTCAGCAGAATGGCTGCTTTAAATGTTTTATAAACGGCAGCAATGTAAACAAGGCACTCCTGAATTCCTTTGCATCTGAAAGCCATAATGGTGATTTCCTCACCCTGGACAGGGAGCTTAACACTACAGCCAATTATGCTCAGAGGTAAATTGCATTTGTACAGATGTACCAAACTCAAACAAAGCAGGAAGATCAGAATAATTTTCCCAACCTTCCCTCTCTGGATTTGATGCTACTCCCACATGGAAACACTTATTTTTTGGCAATCGCATTGTTTTGTCCTCTCTTCTTATTTTTTCACACACACAAAAATTGCACATTTTTTTTGCAAGTAATATCCAGCAGTAAATTGAGTAGTGGCTAATCTCTGGCACAGGCTCTCCTTCAGAAAGCGAGCAGGAATAAACCAAACTGATGACATTTTTCTTCTTATCTTCCCCTACAGTCCCAACAGCACAACTATGTTCCCTTATGATTGAAAAAAGTTCATAAAAGCCGGGCTTTTCCCCAGATGTCAGAGCTACCCATGGAAAGCCTCAGAGAAGCACTTGGGCAGACGGCAGTACTGTTGTCACAGCTGTAACATGGGGCATCAAGTCCTCCCAAGAGACCCCTCCAGCCATACGCCTGTCACAGCGTTATCAGTGATTTCACAGCAAAAATGCAGACATATATATAACTTGCAGTTCAGTGGTGCCTGTCCCGTATCCCAAGATGCTCAAGGTTTTCAATTTCATCTGAACTATGACAAAATCATGCTGTGTCCCTCAGGGTGTTATGGTACCATACAATTCAAAGGGTAGTGGCCATTGTCAACAAGAGAGGAAATTTAAGCTCCTGGCTAACTCTGCAATCACTGTTGATGGTTTCCAACCATGACAGACCTTTAAACTTCTTTGACAGTCTATTTGTCACTGGTAAACAAGTGGGAGCTTATTTAGAGAGGTTTTTTTCTTCAAAATACTGGGCTGGGAATTAGACAAAGCAAGCTTTTCCCTCAACCCAGCGATAAGGTGCCGGTGAACTGGTGCCATTTTTAAGTGCTTTAACTCTCCATCCATAACAGAATACTTCCCTAGTTGCACCGAAGTACTGAGATGTCGATGCATTGGTGTCCACGTGGTACTCAGACTGGAATTCTGAGCCTCACAGAAGACTCAATAAATGAACTCCATAGATGTTACAAAAACCCATTTCAAATCTCAGCTTGAAATCATGCAACTGCTCCCATGAGTTAGTATCTTGGAAATAAATCTAGCAAAGATGCCAGGAAAACCACAGCTGAGACTAAGATTAAGAAATATTAAAGACAATTACAATTCAAATACTTGCACATTACTTAAAAAGCACACTGCGTACTACTGAAAGTCTTGCAATACATTGCATGCTTCACATGAGGAAATTTTGGAAAAAAGTATCCAAAGATATTCCAAGGGGTAAAATTTAAAAACTCAGTTGATAACTATGAGCTTATTTGTTGGTTAAATGTGAGCAAAACTCTCTTGGATTAAGACTCAAATGGGACAAGTGTGTTTCAGCTTCCCTTCTTTCCATTCAGAAAAGTTTTACTCCTTTGCCCTAAAAGCTGAAACTATAGAACATTATTCTAAAGATTAACAGCATACCATGAATAATCAAAGACAGAGCTGAAGGGATTCTTTTGTCAACAAACCACGGACTCAGCTACAGCCATTTCTAATAAGGAGTAATTTAGTAAAAATAATACAAATCAGAGGAGACAGACTATCCATGAATACCAAAAGCACTTATTGAGTTCAATTAGTTCACTTCAAATAGAAACTTATGGCATACAAGTCGATTTTGGTTTCAGACTTGTCCCACCCTGGTCCACATTTTCAAAGATGTAGTATGTTCCAAATGCAAATTAACTGCCATTCCTTTTAAACTCAAGTACATCCCTACAAATCTGACAGTGTGGGGGTTTTACATGGATGTAAGACTAAGAAGTTACATTCTCATTAAAATGCAAACAAATCAGAAAGGCCTCAGTTTAATCCCTCATAAACCAATATTAGAACAAGCTATCTAAGCAAAATACTTCTACCAAAGAGCAGCTAAGCATACAAACACATTTTCTAAGACTGATGAAATTCAGTGACCCACTCAGAGATCTTCACTTAAGGAGGTCTCAGTGCTTGTAATTTTATTTTCGTTTTAATGCAATCTGCCCATTCTCTGGATTAAACTGTGATTTTTCTACCCTTGCTTTTCATTTAACTTATCAGAGAAAGAACTCTGGTATACTGGTATACTGCTAAACAGTAATTAGCCAATCAACAATGCCACAAGCTGGAAGTAATCAATTTCACCAGCATGCATCTTAAAAAAAAACCAAGAACTTTACAGTAATCAGATTGTGCAACACTGAAAACAATCTAATCACCACAGATGTGCTCCTTACAATTTGTCACAATTTTATAAAACTTCTCAATATGAATGAAGTAATCTCTTTGGAGGAGGGCTCTGTATCCACATGTGTTTGTTTTATACCTGCGGCAAGCAGAATTGCTGGTCATTTCTGCTGTGTAATTATTCACTCTGAAATGGAACGAAATAAAGTTTACTGGGAACTGGAAAACCTTCCAACTCTAAATGAGCAAAATTAAAACATGTACAGAATCTGTGTGTCAAATGGTAACAGTACTACTTAGAAAGAGAGAGCTTGACTTAAAGTTCTGAGTGGAGTAATTGATACTCTAAGGATTTAAATATTGACTGTGTAAAAGAAGAATTGTCCTTAAGAGATACAAATGTGTATTTAAGTTTTGCTGTGTAAAATTTTTAGAGAACTTAATAATTGACAAAATATTATTTTGATTATTATCATGTGTGTGGCATATGCATGCATACTCCATAGCCCATGCTATAACCTAGGTATTTTAGCCTGGGCATATTAAAGTGTTAAACCATTTTTTAAAATTAAATTAGATCATTGTAGATCTCAAAGTTTGGTTTACCTGTTTCAGATCTCAGTCACTCCATTCCTTTACTTTCAGTTTAAGTTTCAACGGTCAAAATGTTGTACCCACTACCTAATACTCTCAGGACCATGAGGAATCTGTCTTCATAACTCATGGTGTTATGACAACATTTTAAATACACATAGCTCACTTAGGGCAAAATTTAACATGAGCACATTCAAAATACGGAATAACAACTGTTTAGCTGTGATCCATGAATACAAATGTCACATGAATTTTTACTATGTCCTGATCCTTCCCAACAAACAAAAGAAAACCCAGATTCCTCTTTTAAAACCTCCACACCATCACCTTGAAAATGGCACTTTTTGTATCATCCCAGTTTATAGAAGCCCAGATACAGATTCAGACCCAGTAAACTAGCAGATAAAAAAGCTGAACATAGATACTTAACAGTTTTTTTGTATATTGTTTTTAATTTTGTTGTTTGTTCGTGGTTGTTTTGTCTTTTTTATTTGTTTGATGTTTGTTTGTTTGAACTGTGAGAGTCTTTGAGTTACTACCTAATTTCCACTGAGATCATTAACATCTAAACATCTAACCTGTTTAAGCACTTCTGAAAACCCTACTGCATGCTTAAAATCTTGTACTGGTTGGTCTGAAATATTGATAACATAGCTACAATAGCCATTACTTTATGACTTTCCTGAGCCAGGAGAAATTGCAGGCAGCCCTGCCAAGAGGTCTAAGTCAAAGTGATGGGTAGTTGTCTTTTTGACCCTTTTGTTTAACAAATGCATCAGTTGCTTTTGTATCTGGACTTAGATAAATGAGATACAAATTAAAAGAAACATTTTTATGATTCACTGCAGTGGCTTGCTTTTTGTGCTTTTCTCTTTTCTGATACAAGGTTAAAAGTGACTGGTAAACCTTTTAAGGTTATTGAAACTAAATTATTAACGCTGTGTTTCACCTTCCTTTTGTCCTCTTCACGGCATTCTCCCTGATTGCTTACTGCTACTCCACTCCTACAAGTAGTAAATCAAATGAAAAATCTTTAAAGTACAAAACCATCTGATTAAAATTTTCATCCACAAGGGAACCACAGATATGACAAGAAGCCACATTATGCAGTTTTTACATTTAAAACATCTAACAGTCTTTCCTTTCTCTTTTTTTTTTTTTTTTTTTTTTTTTTTTCCCTGTGTGAAAATTGAGCACTTTCATCTTTGGAAGCAACAAAAAGGATGATTCTCACTCATAAAACCCATTTGAAATCTTCAAAACATCTTTGATATTTCCCTCCATTGCATGACTGCATTTGGTGCATTATATGCAGATATAATGTGACACACAGCTGAACTTTTCCCAGTCTGTACAACTCACAAGTTTGCTGAGAATATTCATCAAACTCAGCACCAGATCCCTCACCAGAGAGCAGGGCAGTTGACAACATAAATGGAAGACCTTGCAAACCATGATCCAGGGTCTAATAAAAACCTGTACTGAATAACGAGGGAAGAGATACATCTTTAAGGAATGAACTCTACCTTGATGAAAGCCAAACAGTAATTTACATTTTTGTGAGCTTTTAGATGCAATGTCTGTCTTACCTAAGATATGGATTTGTTTGTCAGTATGTTTCTGAAAAGTTGGCCAACACCCTTCCTAATGCTGCTTTTCAGTGGCAGAGTATAGGATGATCCATCACCAAGTTTTCAAGATCTGAGCTCCTGATACTCCAAAACAGAGTAAACCAAGCAAACTGCAGCATTTCAGTTTTCATTGAGTTTCCTAGCTGCTGCACATTCACGGTCTGCTAGGTTGGCACAAAGTTACTGCACATATGCCAGAGCAGTAGTGGAATTTGCGAATTAGAGTTAAAACATCAGCTTGAATTATGTGTAGGCCCTGAAGGAAGCCTATGGTGCTAATATTGTAGTATTTAGCATCTGATAGCCTATTAATGTCTGATAACACATTCATTATTGAGATGACAAAGCTACAGAGAAGCACTGATCTCTCATTAAAAAGCAGCACTGTCTATTGGGCTGATGTATCCCATTGATATATTATTCAAGTCTAACGGTGTCAGCATGGTTTCTGGTAAGTTGATTGTCACAGTCTAAACTGAGTACTAGGGATACTAAATTAAGGGGCAAAAGCATAGAAATTGCTACTTCCTCATCACACAACGTGCAGTGTGCACAGTATTTCTATCAGAAATAAGGTCAGTCACAGAGTATGGAGAAAAAGCTGAGCAGGAAAACATTCGTACACAGCGAGCTTCAGGGAGGTATCCCAAGAGCTCATAGGGAATGACTGAAGTGACTACATAAGAGACCATACTTAGGTCAACAGTGCTAATGAAGAGACATTTCTTCATTATAAGAAGGTCGCGAAACTAATGTTTGATTTTCTTTTCCCTTCCTTCGGGTTCAAGGTACCATTTTATGTTTCCTAAAGAGGAAAAGCATATCCTCAGCAGGACCAGCAAATGCATGTGTCTTTGAGATGGACAGACAGAACTAACTCACAAGCAGTGAAAAAAGCAATCGGGACAATCAAAGCTCTGAGCCAGAAGACAGCAATATGTCAGCATTTGTACCATACTCAATCTAACACTTTCATTTTCCTCTGGTGCTTTAAAATACATATTGCCATTTCATACAGAAAAGTGATGTGGCAACATTTTCCTCTGAGCAAGGAGCATAGGGAATGAGGAGGCTGTGAAGCTTGTATTTATTGAACAATTTGTTTTCTCAGATCTCAGTTTGTCTTCCTTTTCCCCCACCTTTTCTTCCTGCCTTTGTTTTGGTGTTCAGGCACTCAGACTCTCACAATCAATCAGAGCAAAGTAGCTCCCATAAACCTGCTTAGAAGAAAACATTTTCCTCCTCAGCCCTCCAACCCATTCCCTAGAAAGCAGCTGTTTCTGTAAATATACAAGGCGGCAGCAGTTGAAAAAAAAATGAGTATGACATTACACGACCGGGGAAATCATTTCAGTTCTGCCACCCAGTTGCTTTGTAGAATCAGAACGTATCTAATAAAAGGTACAGTATGAATGATTTTGGAGCTCTGATGGTACAGTATGCATTTAGAGTCACTGGACAGAACACAGGAAGGAAAGGAAATAAATATCCAGGACTCCTCAGCAAGGCACCATAAACCCATAAACTTCAAGGGAAGATTCACTGTTTCTTTCTCTGGCCCAGGGAATTTTTTGCTGTTTGGCGGCACACTAGTAATAAAAGCCGAAATGTGGCCCAAATCCTCCTGCCAGCTGCAGACTACCCATTAGAGCACCTCCTGCAAAGTGGCCTCTCCCAAGCCCCACAAAAGTAAGAAGCGAATTCCTGCCTTTCATTTGCTATAAAGCACTTTCCTCATTGTGGTGTGAGATGAGCAGGTTGGCTCCTCTCTGTGCTGACAGTCACCAGCACTGAGGGGCACCCAGCTGAGTCATTGCAGGGATCCCACAGACAGGAGTAGGCAGGGAAATGGCAGGGTGATGGGATTAGCACGGCTTTGGTCATGCATTGAAGTAAAGCTTGAGGAACCAGAAAAATCCTAAATTAAACACGAAGCATCCTCCCCAGTTTAGACACCTTTGGGATTTTGGGGTTTAGGCAGCAGCGAAGCAAAGTTCTTGGGTAATGCCTTCAGGTTAAGGAGATTCGAAGCCAAAAGGTCGTCTTGTAAATTTAAGTGATTTCATGAGACTACATCCCAGTAGTAAAGGGATCTTATCCTGGCAGTGAGGTAAAAACCATCACATTAAAACTGAATACAATGCTTTAAGTTTTCCCATCACTTGGAACACATAGATGAAGTTTGTGCTGTTACTCTTGTCAGTCTCCTTGAGGGAAAAGCCGTCTTCCCCATCAACTCATTCTCTATACAGAATTTATTTTGTCTCACCTATTTCAATAATTGGGCATTTTTATTCCCTGTTTAGTTCTAGCACAATTGGCAAAAAGCTGCATTTTGAATCTCTGAGAGCAAGCTGGCAAGTGGCGTCAATGTGTTCTCAAGTTAAAAAAACAACATTTGCAGCAGTCCGCAAAACACTGACGAATGTTACGCAGCTTGAGTGGATGCACAGTTTTGAAATCTCATACAAATGTCTGCATGCTATTCCACCACTTCTCTTTGAACATTCTGGTTTTGGTTGAAGGCTATTTTCAGTTCAAACATTTTTCCTTCAGTATTTTCTCTCAGCTTCTCAATACCCTCTAACATCCATTACTGGCTCACTCTCTCCAGTAAATGACTCATTTCATCACCTTTCTTTCCATCTTCTTTCTACTAATTTCTGTCCTATCCTGGGCTTCTCCCTGATTCAAGGTGAGAAGCTAGTCTTGGTCTGTCTCTGCACAGCCCTTAAAGGACTATGGTGAAGCAGGTATGGGTGAGAATTTGATGATGCCACCTTCTGAAAAGAGATACAGCAACAGTCTTTTTGCATTATACTTCTGTATATCAGTGCCAAACCACAGATCAACTACAAAAAGTAGGTCTTCTCAATGAGCTATTTAAAAATAAAAATAAAAATCTACCCTCAGCTCGCCTCCTGCAAATGTTATTTTTCCAATTAATTATGAGGGTCACTTTATTCATTAAGAATGCTATTGTATTTAAAGCCCTCAAACAAAAGATAGCAAAAATGACAACAAAGCCATGCAACATTTAAGTGTTTTTATCCTTCCTCCTACTACTCCCAACCCAGACCTTCAGAACCACATTACTCCTCACATAACTTCCACTGGGGAGAGGATACAACAACAGTTCTTCTTAACAGAGCTTCTCTTAACAGCGCTTCATTGTTCCCTTGCCTTGGATAGTTTTAGCTTTAGGTCTTTATTTTACTCAAAGATCTCTTACTTACCAATGGCCTGACCTTGGCATCTGTGCTACTACTACTAAAGATAATGTGATCTGCTCACACAAAGCAGACTATTGCCAAGGAGCATAAGCAGCCCTAGTGATGTCACTGAACTCATTAAAGATATAGTTGACTTCTTGGCCCTAGAAAACCTAATTATTAAATATAACCTTAGCTGAAAACAGTAGCGCTTGTTGATAAGCAAAGCAAAACAATAGGTGTTTTGTTCAGACATAAAAATAGTACTTGACCAATAAACAGGAGCTCCTACTTTATAACTGTGGCAAACTGTAGTCAACTGTGGAATTCCTGAGATAACTGTTATAAAAAAAGAATGGGGTATTTTGAAGTACAATCACATGCATACTTTGAAAACCTAATTCCTAATGCAAATCACAGCATTAACATCAGGTCTAGAAAACTTCGTGGTTCATTTTAGTGAAGGGCAAATGCAGGACACTCATTCTGAGGACCTATTAGAAGGCTAATCCCAATGCAAAACTTTTGTAATCTATCTTCTGAAAATTAACTTAAAACATACCTTTTACAGCAAATGCAAAATACAATAACTGCTGTAAATGTGACTGCTATATTTATTTGTTGCTATAGCTATGGATTGCAAATTTAGAAAGGAAAAACACTCCACGTATTACCACTGACAACAAGAGCCTTATGCTTCCACACACTATTAAACATGCCACCTCCCACTGGTGACATATAAATCACAGTGCTGTTGAGTCAATTTCTTTCTTTTAATACATTTGCTTTTTGAAATTTCTCAGATTTGACGTATTCATTTTACATAAGAAAAAAACCCAACAACTTTCCCAAGGTTTTGTGTCACTGAAGTCCATTAATGAAATTTACACAGACACCTAAATTCAGAGCCACCACATGTTCTTGAAGTACAAGCAGCTAACAAAACAGTTTTAAAATAGAGACTTTAAGTGAGTGTTCTTCAGGGTCAAGACGCTGTCTTCAGGTTGCTCAGAATGTGCCTATAATATTTATGGATGTCTTTCCCTCTCTCTCTGTTTCTATAAAGTAAGTCGAACACAACAATCCCCAAATAGTAAAAGGCCAAACTGAAGAGAAATTAATGGCCTAAACTCTCAATCCCCGAAATAATTTTACCTCACTTGGTGCAGCTTTGCAGATATTTTCTCAACCTTATAAAATGTGCTTCTGAAGCACAGTGACCTTCAGCAAAAAAATCAGGTGGCTCACCTGCATTTTAATATCAAATATTTCCTAAGAATGAGAATAGACATTCCATTATTTGAGGCAATTAAATTTGGGTTGGTGAAGTTACCCCGGTGATTATGCCACAGAGAGCAATCCTGTAGAGACAACACTGATCTGTCAGAGAAGCCAATGCATATTTTTTCAAAGCCTTATGCAATTTTTTTTCTTTAGATATTGCACCCTAATTTGCACAATAACTTTCTCTCCTCCTTGCTGCATTCCTTCAGGTTTTGATCAGAAATTTTTGCATAAGGTGTGATCAACTCCAACCTAAAAGCAAGCAATTTCTCAGAAAACGTCACTGAAGGTTATCCGCAATGCCTTCAAAAGCCAAAATTGTTCAGAAAGAAAAGAATATGAATATAGGCATTATCAATTCAGAAAATGACACTAAAATAGATATGAATGGCTAAAAAAATCCAGCAGTTAAAAACAAATAGTACAACGGGGAAAGATAATTTTAAGGGAAGCTAAATCAAACGCACGAATCTGAGTTTCAAACTGATATATATGTATTTTTTTTAATTAGAAGAATGGACATATCTGACAGATGTCAAGGTCAAGTCACCCAACCTTGGCAGCTAACACAGACTCAAGAACAGCACTCTACATGTACATGCCACAAAAAATGTGTGTGGCTTTAAACTCTCAGCCGCAGATTACAGACCAGCTTCCTGTGACTTTTTTAAACAGATGGTCAGAAGCGAGGATGAAAGAATGCATTTCTTGTGATCCTCTGCTCATATGAGAATGTTATCTTTGTTTTGCTTAAGTGTCACAGCTTGCAGAATAGAAGAAGGAGTTAAGCTTTCAAGTGAGCAGATTCAGGAAAGGACACAGTAACATCTGACTGCCTTACAAGTTGGTAAACACCCTGCATACCTGAAGGCCTTAATGCTTAAGGTCTTTAAAAAAAAAAAAGCATATATCTCAAAGCAATAATTTTAATGTCAGAATTGGTATCACTGCTGTATAATTATCTAATGCCTAATGTGTCCTTGCAAGGAATAAAATGCATCACATAATCACACCCCATAATTACAAAATACATATAATCCCTATTAATATATGTACATATTTCAGTACAAAATATGCTATCATAATATCCTGTTAAGTGATTTTTTTCTAAAAAATGTAACACTTTTTTTTTTCTTTTTTTTTTTTTTTTTTGCCTGTCTCTTTTCTGGCTCCACTCCTGCATCTGCTTGTCTGCAGCCATTGGCAGCATCTGCACTGTAACTATATGCAGCACGGGGCCGAGACGAGTTGTTTGCTGTACAGTTACACCCAGCACAGTGGGGCCTGAACTACACGACACTTCTCCAATATGCATGTTAAATCAAAGATCAAACAGTGCTAACAGTCTCAACAAAGGCATGAAAAAGAAAAGACTAATTCAGCTCTCATTGGGCATTCCCTGAACACAGACAAGTTTGAGCAGCAGGATTGCTACTCAAGAAGCAATATGGTACATATACTACTCTATCTCACGGCATTTTTTTCTCTCTGAAAGCTCTTGGTATGTTTTGAGAAACATAATGTCTGGCATGAGATGCCCCCTGAGTCACAGTTGTAGCTAATACACTATACTTTACCTTTGAAAGACATTGGCACTGCATTTACGGCTGTGATGAAGCATATCCCCCATTTCAGTCACTACCACCTAAAAAATGTATTTTATGCTTACTCTTAACAGCATCGTTTAAAGACAGCATGAAAATTAATTGCAATAGAAATTTTTAGGAGAAATTGCTATAGTTTAAAAAAACTGTTATTTATAAAGTAAAATCCCACAACTACAAAATTGAAGAATAATGTGAAAAAGATGAAGAGTTACTTAAATGCTCTCTCCAGTCAATGCCTTCTTCTACTTCTGCAAGGAATGTGCTTAATTGCTTCAGCCACTAGAGATGAAAAACAAATCTGTCTAATCCTGCAAAATAGTAAAGACTCTGACCACTGAATTCTTGCCAGGTAGCTTAATATGATTGCTTTCAAATTAAAAAGGGAATTTGAGCTACCACTTCTTGACTATAAACAGTGCATAAAAGACTAAAGGACATCAAACAGTGACAGTTTAAAAAATAATAATAAAAAAAAGTTAACTACATTCACTTAGTATTTTTGGGTGCATCTACACCCTTGGCATTGCCTGTCCTGAGCAAAAACCAGCTGAGGAACCAAAATTACCTGCTCTGCCACACCAGCTCAAGTCGGAAGCCTGAAAGTTTCCCTTTGTATCTTCTCCCATTGGAGTCATTGACATTCCTGGGGCTGTCTTTCTTGGTCTAGAGTATCAAGCTAATTCCCATTTTTCTTTACAGCTTTCTTCAAGTTATTCTGTCAAATTTGATCCTCCCATTTTCATTCTACTGTTGTCAACTTGTACCATGTACTCTTACAGTATCCAAAGATTTTGATTAGTTACTGCATTGTTTCTTCCAGCATCATCTTTATTTTCACATTGCAGGTCATCCACTTTCACAAATGCTAAGCACACCTAAGGTTGTTTCTTAGGAAAAACACAAGCCCATGCCTGTTACTGTTGGTGCAGCAATATCTGCATGCCATGTGATCACTATTTTCTAATGCCAGTACTTTCTAATGCCAGTACTTTCTAATGCTGAGACTTCTTGGGCACCAAAATCAAAGCAGGTTAACACACAGAATCACAGACTTGCAGGGGTTGGAAGGAACAATAGAGATCAAATCCAGCCTGCCTGCTAAGGCATGTACCCTACAACAGGTCACACAGGTAGGCATCTAAACAGGTCTTGAATATCTTCATAGAAGAAGACTCCACAACCTTTCTAGGCAACCTGTTCCAGTGCTCTGTCACCCTTACAATAAGAAGTTCTTCAGCAAATTAGTATAGAAATTCCTATGGTCATTTGTCCTTGTCCTATCACTGCACACCACCAAGAGGAGACTGGCCTCATCCATTTGCCTCCCACTTCTCTCTAAGTACTTATAAACATTTATCTAATCTCCACTCAGTCTTCTTTTCCCTGGGTTGAACAGACCCAGGCTACTCAGTCTTTCCTCATATGGCAGATGACTGACTTTTATCATCTTTGCGGCCCTCTCATGGACTCAGTTTTGCTGAGGGTGGACTCTGTCCCTTTGTCCCTTCATCCAGATGTAAATTCATGTTTCAAAACTATGGATATTATGTCATTGAAAACAAGTCTTACTTAGTATGAGTGGCAAAAGAAAAGCAAGTACTAAATTGGAAAATATCGCCTTCAGTGTGGACTACTTAAATTGAAATGCTGAAATAAGACTTACAGAATGCCTAGTTTTTCTATTACAGTAATGATAGAGAATTAAAACCCAATCTAAATGCTATAAAACCCATAGTATAAGAGAAACTTAAAGGATTTGAAGCAGCATTACCCAGTATTTTACTTAATAGCCAGCTATTAACATAACAAAAAAAAAAGATACAACTATCATGGAAATACAACTGAAAGAAGTAAGGTCTGATTTCCTTCTTCAAAGCTCTGCTGGGAGAAAATGGGAATGGCACAGCATAATATGAACGCACCTTAGACAGACAGGTCACCAAAAAGGGTGATGGAATTAAAAGTGTGCAGAACTACCCAGTTATTCCCCTTCATGGCCTCTTCCCACTCCAATCTCCATGCTCACAAGCTAATAGCATGCTTAACTAACATCAGCTCTGGTAATCACCAGAATTTTCATGAGACTAGCAAAGCTACTAGCTCAGGAGAAAACTAACTTTGCTGGAAAACCTTCTGTACAGTGAGCGGACCTTGCTCAGTGAACGGCACCGGGAGAAAGCCAGATCGTCAGAAATGGAAGAAGCTTCGTTACAGAGCAATGAAACATTCCTGGTTTCCAGTGGCTGCAAAACACCACATCAGCTCAGTTCTTTATAGAAGTAGAGCACTACGGCAAATGGAAATGGAAACCAGTTCAATAGAGAAAAATTAACAGTGGCAACATACTCAGGTTTTCTTTCAGCCTAACACCAACATCTCTGATTATGAAGTGATTCCAGGGAGCTGGAAAAACTGCAAATGCAAAGGAACCTCCAAAGTTACTGCAGTCAACAAGCTTCATAGGATAAAGACCTTTTTCAGTAAAGTTTCTGAAATTCTGAATTAAATGATTTGAAAAAGTTTTGGTTGTGAAAGGGATGCCACTAGATAAATGGAATAACAGAAAAATGCTCAGACATGCAGCAACTGATTTCCAAGATACACCTTCATTTTACTGGGAGGACTTTATACTATTAAGCTAGCTATGGGTCAATTCAAGTCAAATGCATTAATGAGCAGATAAAGAATTTTGATTACAAAAAGTGTACATATCCAGATGAAGTACAAATAATCAAAATTCAATTTAAAGAATAATGGACCTTCACATCAGAAGGAAAAGTAATGAGAATGAAACTAACAACAACAATAAACATTCTAAGTTAACATCTACGTAGCTATCTATATATCAAAATAAATATATATTCATCTTCCCATGGTGATTTCCCCCTGCTCCTCCAAAATCAAGGGAACACTTCTGCAAATGGATACAATTTTTCTCATGTTTTGAAGCGTCTGTCTTTCATACTTTCTAATCAAAGTTCATCATAACTAGCTTTGGCAACAGATTGTAGCTTCCCAGTTGAGTGGGCAAACAAATAATTTTTTTTATTTTTTTATTTATTTTTTTTTACCTTTCCCACAGAACTCAAAGTACATTTGCTGTCTTAAGAAGGAATTGATGAGTTTCATAATCTGGTCAACACCTCAAATACATTTAATGAAGGGACATCAGAAGTCTATAGTATTTGTATACTTCAAAATGTAGATAGCTACACGACAAAGATAAATGCTGGACTAGGAAACAACAAAAAAATGGACCATAGTAATTTAAAAGAGTAGAAAATGAGACACCTTTAGACAAGAGTTGATTCAATTTGACTGGTAAAGAAGCATACGAAGAAAAAATAAATTGACATGTCATAAAAAATCTCCACTTGGGTTTATTCTAAAGTATTCCTTAAGTGGGGAAAAAATGCTCATCACAATAACAACATTCACCAAAAGATGATATTGATTTAGGAGGCAGAGCCCAAGGGATGTCAAACCAGAAAAAAATCACTATAATCAAGTACAGAGGAAATTCATCACAGCAAAAAGGAAGTGGGTGGATGTGCAAAGCTCATGAAAGAAAAACAACACTGCCTGCTGTTAGATGCATTTAAAAAAAAAAAAAAAAAAAAAAGTGAATGCTCAAACAATTCCTAAGCAGTAAATAAATGAGAAATGTAACTGATACTGAGATAATTAGGCTATACATTATTGAACACACATCACACAGCTCTATAAGCAAATGTATCTTGTAACTGTGTTTTACAGATGAATTTTAGTTTCAAGAAAAAAGATCAGAACACTTGAGAAAATAACACGTTTTTCAGAGGCTGCATAGGAAGAGAGAAATCATATGCTAAATTCACAATTCTAATTTCTGTAGTGAGACAGAAGAATACTGAATAAGTCCAGCAGAAACCAGGCTATTGATAATTGAGATAGCAGACAACTTCAAACATACTAGGACAAGAAATATTAAGTTTAATATGTCTCAAATATGTGTGTTAAAAGTAATTCCATTCAACATTTGTTCTCAGTCTCGAACAGAGAAGGAGGAAGAGAAGAGATTAAATAACAGGTGAATTCAACGTTTCTTTTGGTGACAATAAAATCTAGAGCACCGATGGAATCTACGTTAATCTAAACCTGCAAAAACCACTTAAATTCTTCTATAAAATACACATGTGACACAAGGCCTGATCTCTCCGTGCAATCCGGAAGCAGGAGTTGCAGCACACCGTACTCAAAGCTGTACTTTGCATGTGGAGAGATGTACACAGCTGGGTTCCTACTGCAATAACTCACTGCATCGTACTGACAGGCAATTCAGGAAAAGAATAATCAGATATGTCTGATATTTTTGAATGTGATGCTTGTTATATGTCTGACGCAAGAACATTTCTCAGATACAGAATTTCACAGTAGTCAAGGGGTGCAAGCAGTTGAAAATCAAGCTAGAGAAGTTTACTACTACAATGCAAACAAAAAATTCTAACATACCATACAAAGGCAGACAGCTTTAACATACAAGTTGTGTAATTCCTTTCCTCTCTTTTAGTATACAAGTTGTGTAGCTCCTTTCCTCTCCACAGCCCTGAAGAGTATATAGTAGGTGAAATACTAAAAAATAACAGACAATGAGTGGTGGCAGCTTTCACTCTGGCTGCTGGAAGTCCTTTTCCTCAGCGCATGTCTTAATCACCTACCACCTGGCTTCATTTGTGATGGAACCGGTAAAACAGTAACAAAACCTATCCACCACCACCTCCAAAAAGTTTGAATAACAACATATAGCTTTAGGGCATTTCAATTCTTTCAGTAAAGGGCCCATTGTCACAAAGAAAAAAGAACATTTCTTATATAGATTATCATACATGGAGCCAGACACAGAGCTGGGTTCACCTAATGAAATAAAAGCATATATTCAAGTTATTCATCTTTGTCAATTAACATAAATTAAGATGCCTAGGACATATTTAGCTGACCTACTCAGACATTTGCTTTAGGATGAGGGAAATCACACCATAGATCTCTTTGACTGTAGTAATTAGATTTTCTTTTATATATATATATTAAAAAAGAAAAAAAAGCAAAAAAACAAAAGCAGGTGACTCAGTTTTGCTCATGTTTACAACTAATTTCATGAATTTTATTTGCTTTGCAATTTGCCTGCAGGTAGAATTCAAGAAACCAGTAAGCTATGCATACAATTAAGATCACTAAACAACATTCTTCTTATGCATTTTTCTTTGTTCTAACTTAATTTTTCCATCTTAAAAGAAACAAAACCAGCTGGACTGGAACACAGAAAAGGTCCAACTATTCATCAGTGAACAGCAGCAAATATCCAGAGAAGCATACAAAAAACCCTCTTTTACACACACTTTCAGTTAATGTTATTTGCATTACAGACTTTTTAGCTGGGCTGATATTTTGTATTTAAGCAGAGATAACAACTGGCCCTCGCAGAGTTTCAATAACTATTGTCCAATGCTTCAGAGCTGTAAAGTGCTTCACAAGTGCCAAGAATCTCTATTCAATATATTTCATTTGTATTAGAGATTTGATGATGAAATGCTCAAGTTTAATACAGCTATTACTCGTATGAGTACAAAATAATTCATCCAAAGCTTGAAGTCTATTAGCTGCCAACTAGTCTAACAATTTACATGATTTTCTGATTAAAAGCACCCTGAAGACTACTGCAGTAATAATGAGGTGTTTCTTAAAGAATCCAAAGCAATATACTTATTTAAAAATATTTATTATAGCAGCAGTTTAAACATAGTGAATTTTTGGAGACAAGAAAAAAAAATATTTGTTCCTCTGGCAAAATTACTTCTTTATAAATTTTCAGAGCATCAGCTCTAAAGTTGCAACTTTCTGTAAAATATTGAGTGCATGGTAAGGGGAAGGTGATTTACTCCATTTTGAACTATTTAGGACAAGGAATCTTTGCAATGAAGTGCTATCACCTCTAGCAGTTCTCTTTTTCTTTCCTCACAGCCTAAACAAAAATTGTCTAAAACTTAGTGGGCAAATATGTTACAGTGACACACACACAGGAAAAACAATTTTACTGGGGCAAATATTACTGAAAAATCACATCACCCTGCGTAAGTAGCAGAAAAATAACATTATGTTTGCTGAAAAATGCAAAAGTCAAATGAGCAACTTTCCATCTGACAATCTACACAATACTACATAATAACCAACACGAAAATGCTAAATGAATTGTGATTGATTTCCTGATGCACAGCAGATCTGGATAGAACCTGAAAGTCTCCATAGTCTGAGAACCATCAATCCTTGGTTATACTAGCCACTCTCAATCATTTCTGATTTGGAAGAAATCCACCACCTCAACATGCAATGTGCTTCTAGTACTTCACTCACGTTGTTGCTAGACATCTTTGCATCTTTTCCAAATGTCTTTTTTAACTTGCAGCATAATTGATTGCTTCTGACAATACAGAAGTAATAGAAAGAACAGGTTATTCTTGTACTTTGAGAAACCTGTTACATCATATCACAGTAGCTTTCTGAGTTTGATAACAGGGAAGAAGAGTTCTTGGGAAACAAAAAAAAGTGCATCTTTTTGAATATAATTTATGAACCAATTTTCCATAAATAGTTATGGCACATGAAGTAAAACAGTCTATTTGTATCTGTCTAGTGTTAAGTCCTTTACTATGATGGCGTTAACATAAAATATTTAAGATATGTTACTTATAGAGCCAGTTATAATTAACAAGAGAGAAATTACATGACCAATCTTATAATAATCTCTCTTTGCATTTTAAGGAATCAGCTGCATTGTGCCATGAATTGTATTGCAATATTCCAATTGCTGAGATATCAGAATATTTCTATGCTGTTTCAAATTATTGTTAGAATGATGTCTCCCCCAAACTATCATATATTATATTGTCAATATAAAATCAAAATTTTTATGGTCTTATAGATCCTTGAAATGCTTTATAAAATAGACTCTCATCTTGCTCGAGTAAATAGTATTGACAGAACTTGTAGGAGTAAAGGAGTGAATACAAGTTCTACTTTGCCCTTGAAAGGCAAATTTGTCTAGACAATTTTCAGAGCTCTGACCACGGAATAGAGTTACCACATACAAATGAAACTGCTGAGAAAGGCTGTAAACAACATGCAGTTTTTCAAACTCAAGTTGGAGAAGGTAGTAATTGCACAGTACAGTTTACTCAAAAGTTACCAAGAGACACTATTCTACAATTCAGGTGTTATTTTCACAGAAGCATGTCAACTTTTATAGTACAAGATGAAAACGGTATCTTTATTAAAGCAAAAATCACTTAATCACCAATTTGGTAACCAGGTCTATGCTTCGTGATTTTTAAAAAGCCATTAAAAATAAATAGCTGCTTAAAATATCACATATATATAAGCCATCTTGAACAAAAAAACATAAGCTCTGACTTTGGTGAGATAAGTAGCATTTAATTACTATTTTCTGAGTCTCAAGAAGACCACAAGCTCAAAAACATTCTAAAACCAGCCAAAATCACCAAGCTGAATCCTTCCTGCTTTTTTAATTTATTCCTGCTGCTAACAGCTGCTTACGAAAGCAGTCATGGAATTCCCTTTCCAAATATTGGAAAGAAATTGGAAAATGCAGACAGTGGGGCAAATGCAAGCCTTGATCCAAATACTTGATAATTAAAACTATTCATAAAATCTGGCATGTAAACATTTGATATTTAAATGTACTTAAATACTGTAATGTTTAAATTCATTTGAGTATTTAAGAGATCCATCCAGATATTGTCATATTCAGACATTGCCTTCGTAGACACTGGATGGAAAAAGGAAAATGAAAGGAGAGGAACTTGCAGAAGCTTCAATCCTGGTCTTGGGCGTAGAAGAATCAGGAATAACTGTCCACTGCAAACCTGTGGAATGGTAGCTGTCACCTCATGTGCTGCAGCATCACAGATGCTTAAACAAGAGTCACCTAAAATCTTATTTCCACAGGGGTGGAAAATAGAAAGAGGACTATCAGCAGTCCCACATCTGTCTTGATTGATGCTAGAGGCTCGGTAGCCTAGGGCAGGAAGGACATCCAGAGTTGCTCTAGACATTCACATTTAAGCATTACATTTGTCTTTCAGCGGATATTCACACATATAATTTTCAGTGCATACATGATGAAAACCAGACTTCCTGCACAGGTATAAAAGAAGAGCATGTTCCTTGAGCGCTATGGTTTACCCTGTGGAGATATCACCTATATCTGTGGGTATATATGGACTATATACAGTCTTTTCTCTTCTAATATATACACTATATATACAATATATACACATGAACACCCTCCTCAGTGCCCCCATTCCACATCTCATTCTGATACGGCAAAGCTAGATGCAAAAGAAACATTCATCCACTATACATCAGGGGTATACAGCAGCCAAAGATCAAAATCAAATCTCTGGAGAGCTATGGATGGGCAAGTCTTTCAGAATGGACATCCATTTGCACCACGCACAGAGAAGCTTTGTTGACTTTGGACTTAATGAGTTCACATCAACTTCATAACTAAATAACCTCAGGGCAAGATTAATATGTATAGGGAGGGAGCATTTACAACTCTGCCTAGAGCTATCTCACTTGGATGCTCTGAATTGCCCTCCTGAGGATAACAGTTCTCTCCTTTGACTTTATAGATAGGATTGGCTTTCTGATTTAGGCATGAAAAAGCACCTTTTTAAAGCTGTGAATTATTTTTCATGGGATCTCAGTGGCTTTGGCTACAACACATACTAACTGACTTCGGTCCAATGGAATCACATTAAATCACGGTATTTCAGACATATCCATTCACCCCCGAGGAGCTAAGATAAGAATTTAGAAAGAGAAATTTTGGATCTAAATGAGTCACTGGCATTTGCCATTTACTGTTTTGTTTTGTTTTTTTAAGGGTATTTTTTTTTTTTGTTTTTGTTTTTGTTTTTGTTTTTTTTTAGTTCTCTCTACATTTCACCAGGTTTTCTCCCTTCCTCAGTGAAATTTTCTAATTTGACAGTTAGATCCATAAGCCGTCATGACCATCTTAACGCTATCAACAGTCTAACTGCAGTATCAAAGTTCAGTTCATTGAACCATCAAATAATATTCTCATTGGGGCACTCTCCCTTGATGAGCACAAGTAAGACCTAGTTACGTTAATCATCATCTATATATTGAGAAGCAAATGTAATGCGCTGAACATTCAGCCTGTCAAAATGTATCAATTATTCAGTCAGAAAGGTCTGACTGCATGAATCATTTCACGTTCAGTGTGCAGCAGGTTTGGAAAAAAGGTTTGATGGAAATAACTGAGTAGGATTCTAAGAAATTATTATTCTTAACTACAGCTTTAGGTACAAGGAGGAAAGCGTATGTAAGAATAAGTCAAGCTTTGGATTGCTTACAAAGCACTCCTTTTTCTGTTCTCCCCGCTAAGCTTTTTCCACTTTAGATAACGTTTTCATCCTACTACAGGTTTCTCTCAGGAAATTAATTTCTTAGCTGGATGTCACCTGGGGACATCCAAATGAACAACCTATGATTTTGGTAGCCTTTTTTTCTTCTAATTCTCTTTTCCACCTTAACACTTCACATAACAACTGCAAGGCCATTATAGGATTCATCCTGATTTCACTACAAATTCTATAAAGTATTGTACCACACTGAATTGGATTATGTAAACAAAAATAAGATAGCATTGCTTGAGGATTTGTTTATGACCTGCAAGTCCTCTTTTGCAGGGGAGTCTTCTGGAGGCAAACAGAAGCTTTGGGCAAAGAGGAGACTGGAAGAAGATTTGATTTCTTCTGCTTTCTCCTGTTTCGTGGGAGATTCTTGTCTTCTTTCTCTTCCTGACCCCTAATGCTGGGAGGATTGCTGCTGTCTAGAAGGGGATAACT
The DNA here is from genome assembly GCF_019232065.1 of Centrocercus urophasianus. Classification (NCBI taxonomy): domain Eukaryota; kingdom Metazoa; phylum Chordata; class Aves; order Galliformes; family Phasianidae; genus Centrocercus; species Centrocercus urophasianus. Next base: position 34,645,257 of record NW_024884711.1, read on the forward strand.
ACAGGAAAGATTTTGCGTGACAGAGTTTGCTGCTAGGCTATTAGGGAGGTTTCTTCCTTACCCAGTGTGTATGCTGACGAATGTATTAAACAGAATTCCTTTAAGGTACATTAAGTCTGACAGTCTTCATCCCTCCATTGCAAGTTCAGTTGCTGTTGGCGCACACGACTGTTGCGAGACAATGATTTGAGATGCAGCTTGCTCTCAATTTGACACCAGCTCAATCCTGACACTCTGCAGCGTCTAGTGATTTCGCAGTGAGATATTTGAAGGAAGTTGTTTCTTTTTCCCCCTCACTTTTTCAAATGAACTTAATATAGTGTACTGTGAGAGTTTATGATCCCAGTGAGAGATACAGCATATGCAGACTAGCATAGCACAAAAAGCTTAGGAATAGGTTTCCCAGTACTTCCAGGTTCCCCAACTCTGTGCCAAAGGGACTATTTACTAATCTACAGCCCTCACATTTTTCATTCTTTGCTACTCTTTTGATAACAGAAGGGAGAGACAAATAGAAGACAAGCCATCCTGCTGTTCATGCAAGCTCTTCCACAAAAGGCCTCCCATAGGCTGCTTTCCCCCAAACCTGCTATTTCATTTCAAGCAGTCAGTCCTGAAGGATCAACTTAGGCAATTAGACAAGGGATTTGGGCTCTGAGGGATAACTGGATGACTTGCACGCAATAAACTTCTTTCACGCTCTTTCCACTTTTTTCTTTTGTTCTCTTTGTTCATCCCTTTGTTTCTCATCATTAATTTTTTTAATCAAGTTTGCAACACTCTTGCAGATACAGCAAGATAGTAATGTGGCCAAGCAGCAAGAATCTAAACACCTACACTGTGGATCCTGCTGTTTCATGCCTCTTTAAATCATTCCAATGTGATTCCAAAGGGAAGAACAGCTGAATTTAGATGATGGGATGCAGTCAAAGCTTCACTTGTGTATCTGCAGCACTGCTGAAGTTGCAGGGCAGGAACAAACAGAGCTCAGATATCTCAGGTGAATCCTGGAGGAAAGCTTACACAGGAAGAGCGCTACAGAACAATTCTGCGTTCTGGTGAATGCTGTGGAAATTAGATCACAGCCAAGAAGCTTACTAAGACTAAAGACTGCTGAAATTTAATTGCCTTCCCTCTCACCCCCCAAGAACTATGTTCTGTGCCACTCCTAATTCTTTTTCTCCCCTCCTCATCAACTCCATGTTCCAGACTAGAAGCTCTTTTTTTTTTGCCATGGACACACCACCTCATTTTCACTCCTTATTCCTCAGCCTGATGCTTCTAACTTCCATTTTCTCCTATTTTGACAAGTTCCTTTCACATCAACCATTTCCCTAAAGTCATCGCTCCTAATATCCTATTTATTCACTATATAAAATTGCCATCCTCACGTGAATTGAAAATTGCTCACTGATTTTAGACATCTCTTAGCTACTTTTATTTCCCGTACGCCAGCACAATTTGTCAGCCTGTGTACACAGCAAAGTTCTAAATTACATGCAAGTTTCAACTTCTCTCTCTAATATAGCAATATATGTCTCCTTTATAATAAACGTCAGTGAAATATTTATGATCACTACACTATCAACTGTAAAAATAATAGCAACAAAAAATAAAAAACAAATCTTCAATTTTCTTATGTAGGGATTGTGCAATCAACTGCTGAATATGTGGAAGTCTTGTTCAGTGCCTTTCTGTGTGGAATACAAATACGAGAGTCATATTTACCGAGACTTAGTTCAACTTTAGAAAACAAAGTTTTAGTTCTTAATGTCCATGTTGAGTCTCATATGAACCGGCAGACACATCTTGCACACCCCCATTGATGAGCAGTTCCTCCGCCCTTCTCATATGTTCAAAACAGATCATTACATTTGCCTTCAACCAGAGGAGGTAATGAAGGTGGCAAAGACAAGCATCTTCTGTGCTGAGATATGATGATGCCTAAGCATACTAAAGAAGGTCTCAGCAGCATTAGGTCTGCCATGCTTTGTGACTGAAGAGCATGCAGCAAAAGCAATATTTTCTTTCTCTTTAGGATCTCAGTGGACACCCTCAGATAGGTACTGGGAATTTCACACACTTTTATATCTTTCTGTCCTAGACCCTAATAAATTCAAGAGAACACGGAAATGATAAGATAAAAGTTGAGGTTAGATGCCAAGCACTTGTCTTCTCAACCAAGATCTATAAAAGAAAAAGCGTAGTCTATCTGTCTACATAAAGCTGACAGACAAATCTCATTTCAAAGTGAGTTAAGATGCACCACACAAGTGATAGAATATAGCACAGTAGGAACAAACTCAGTGTCAGAAGAGAGTCAGATCCAGTGACCAACAAGGTCCTTTCTATAATTCAGTAGAAAATGGCTTCTGGAAGAAAACGACCAGGCACTTCTCACAAGCATACAGGTGTTAACCTTGGTGCCCTGGCCCTGTTCCAGCTCAGGTAATTACCTTTAAAACTTACATTCTCCTTCCAGACTCTCCTGGCTTGTCTCCACTCCCCAGCCCTGATTTATATGCAATTAAACAGCAGCAGTGTTTTACTGTGCAGGTGGCAGCTTGTGAGTGGAGGGAGTGGGGAGGGGATGAGCCGCAGCACAAAATGGTCTCTATATTGACTACAAGTCCCCAGAAAGGGTTATGAAGTTCTTTAAACCCCTGCAAGTGCACCACATAGATCAAAGACAATACAGCACAGATCATCTTCTTCCTCATCTACGTATATAAAGGGGGTGATCTTATTATTTTTTTTTTGGAGAGTGAGAGGATGGTTGGCTCCCCTTTGTCATAGCCTGCTCAGCAGGCAGCTTCCATTCCTATCCTGCAGTGCTCCTGATCTCCGCAGGAGCCTTCCTTTGCTTATTCCCCTCCATCACCTCCGGTGCAGTCCTTCAGCTCCGCAGGAGGCTGCCTGTCTCCTGGGCTCCGTTCCTGCAATGCCACAGCACTCACCAGCTGCACACTGCATTTCAAATGTAAACGGTTTTCAGGACTGTATGCAAACCTTTGTTTCACAATTCCTTGCCAACACCGAAGCATTTCTCTGGGACCCATGATCCGTTTTTGAGCAGAAAATGTACAGGTGAGCTGCTGAACCTCAGTGTGGGGAAAAAAAAGAAAAGGAAAGGAAAAGGAAAAGGAAAAGGAAAAGGAAAAGGAAAAGGAAAAGGAAAAGGAAAAGGAAAAGGAAAAGGAAAAGGAAAAGGAAAAGGAAAAGGAAAAGGAAAAGGAAAAGGAAAAGGAAAAGGAAAAGGAAAAGGAAAAGGAAAAGGAAAAGGAAAAGGAAAAGGAAAAGGAAAAGGAAGATATACTGAAAGTACTTTTGTAGAAGAACAGAGGCTGTCACAGCAGCAGCAGGTCCAGCATGGCAGCAGCCCTGCCCAAGAAGGGGAGTAATACAAACATCCTCTACAGAATGTAACTGAAAAGCAAGAGCTAAGTACACATGCAGGCCAATAGAATGCACAGTTTTTGGGAAGTATTTTCAGAGGCGTTGGTTTTGGTAGAGTTGATTATTATACTCACAATATAAAAGTGGAAATAAAGGACAAAAGGCAGCCTCCTATGGGAACTGTAAGAGTTATGACTTGTCCTCAAGAGTTTTATTCACACTAAGAATAGTGTAGTGGAGAAAAAGGCAACAGTTGTATTCAAAATAAGAAAAAAGACACATGCCTTAGCGTAACTCTGAAATACAGGAATATAATTGGCAATTAAAGAATAAGAACTCAAGTGACCACTCAGAAAAGTTTAATGATAACAATGAAGTATTAGGTTTTTTAAGGTAATCCTTACTGTCCCTAAATTTTTTCTTGGTGCTTCAAAATTTTGAATCAGTTGTTTCAATATTCCCAATCTTACATGAAGTGATTTATATATTTTCTTTCACTTATGCTCTCCCAACATCTCAGAGTTGCAATAGGATGAGAGACAACAGACACAAACGAGAGCATGGGAAATCCAGACATTAGAATGCTTTCATAGATAACATGAAGGTGGTCAAATATTGGGGCAGGCACTACAGAGCTGGTGAAATCACCACCCTCAGAGGTACACAGGATATGACTCCAGAGTAACCTGACCAAACCAAACTTTGAGCCAAAGTTTGTACCAGATGTGCTCTGGAAGTCACCTCTTCTGGAGTGAAGTAATTTTTAGAAAATACTTTTTTTATACATACACGAATATTCTTAAATTTGTACATGAAAAATCTGTCAAAGAAACACCAGTCTGTGTGTGCATCTTATTCTGCATGGGTATATGTGCCCTACTGAATATGGATTGGCACTCACTGATAACATACTGCATAGATGATGGAGGTATCAATGTGAAACGAATATTAAGAAAGGTAAGTGTGAGGTTCAATAAAGTAGGATTATTCCTAACACTGAACGTCTCAGTTCTACCTATTCCCCCCTGTTAAATCCCACAATTTTAAGCTGTAGCAAATTTTACCTACATCAAAACAGTAGAGCCGCTATCTACATCAAAAATAGTGGAACTAATGAATACTTACAATATTCAGTCTGTGTTAACTTTAGAAGAGAAGCAACAATTTAGCTCTGACCATCTATGCAAGACCTAAAGGTCATTTTTTTGAAATTCTAATCAGACCAGGCTGAGGCAAACCACAAAGAACGTGAGATGTCCTGGCTCCTAGCTACAAGGAGAGCCCAGTTTGAACACTGAGCACATCAACCAAATAGGACAAGCTTCTCATCAGTGAGAGATGAGTGAAGAAAACTGAGGACTGTGAACTTTTTCCTAGCACCGACAGGAATGGCCCAGAGTACACCCCACAGCAGTGACTTGGTTTCAGCCCACTACATTCTGGTTTTGCTGAGTAACCAATAATTTCTTGTTTTAACACAGTTTCTGATAAGGGTTTCCTAGATACTGCTCTACAGGGAGACCTTCCAAGATGAAGCAGGATATGCAGTTGAAACACTAACAGAAATGCATTCTGGGACAAAAAAAAAAATAATCTAGCGTATGGCAACGTAGACAAAATTTAGAGGAACAGCCCTACTAAAGTGAAAAGAGAAATTTATTTGAACTGTACTTCCTTTCACAAAATGCTTTGTATAAATTCCCAGGATTGCTTTTCTTCATGATCACTCAAACATTTAGGTATAATACATTACTTCCACTGCTGTTTAAATTCCAAGTTTGCTTTAGATTACCTATAAAGGTCTAACTCAGTGACTCCAAAATCTTACTGGCTATAGAAAATCTTCACATTTATCTCTATCACCTATGTAATATTTGGCCTCACTTGTCACATTAGATGTAATGAAGAGCTGACATACAGATCAGGACAAATGTGTACAGAGACATTCCTGTATCATCTCTAGCCTTTACCTTAGAAGCCTTTCCAAAGTATTCTAAAATGTAAGTTGACTGCACTGACACAAGAATAACTAACTAAATGAAACCACACCTGCTCTCAATTTTTGGTATGTCTGTCTGAAAATTTATGTTTTATCACATAGAAAGACTGAAAGAAGCATTAGTAAAAGCAAATGCACGGAGAATTGCTTCCACAGAAAAGAAGACCCTGTCTTAAGTACAGTTTTAAAAAAAAGTTGGATCAATTAGCAATCTGTGAATGTTAGAAACATCTTAACAATGTCTCAAAGATGAAAGAGCCTATCACAGAATGAGGAAAGGGGGAAAAATTAAATTACGTCTGTAGTCATAATGAATCGAAGCCCAGAAGGTGGTCTCCGAATCAGCAGGTTTTGATGAAATATTAAGGGAAGTGATTATTGATGAAAAATGAATAAGCTCTTTTTGATTTTAGCAACCTTTAAATCACACTTTGCTAATTAAAATAGCTTCAATGCATCCCTCCATTCCTTGATGGGCATTTAGCAATCCTTAGAAACATGTTGGTTAATTTGAAAACATTTTAGCAAATATGCGCAAAGTTTATCTTAAGCAAGCAGACACAGTACAGTTTAAGACGATGTGAAAAATAATGCATAGAATAACCTCCTCTTTTTCTTTTTTTCCTCTTTTTTTCTTCTTTACGCTATATCTGTTAGTGGCAGGCAGCTTCTGCTCGTTCCCTCTGCAGCACAAAATACCCCATGATATATATCGCAACTATTAACAAGCCATAAAATACGTTTCAGAAAACAAAGGCCTATGTTAGTATTTTCTGTCTCCTTTGTTTGCCAGGTCAGAGACTGTTTATTGCCCAGGAGGCCAGGTACTGCGGTACTGTGGTCTTTGGCAAATAATTTCCCTTTCCAAAGATAACTGGAAATTAGAAGTGAGACATCACTTTTCATATCCCTCCAAGTGGTACGGATTCTAATTGCTTTTTAAAATGTTTGTAGTAGTAATACTGCCTTCTCTTTCCATTCTAGTTTGTACTTGCATCCTTTTAAAGGAAAACCTGGGACTGAAGGAAGAAAGGCTGTAATCAAGGCTGAATTGCTGCACACAGAAGACATGCCATTATAGAATGCGAAGGAACTAAGGCATGCCATGCGTTTCTGTCACAAAACCATACACATGAATTGAAATGAAACAAAATCTGCACTTTTGCTTTCATAAATTAAGTCTGATATGTTGTAACACCATCTAAACTCAGGGCAGATGAAACTCCCTATCCCTTACAGATATGTGATCTATTTACTATAATAATATTTCATATTTCCATCACATAAGAAAGACTTCTATGAATACATCAGACTGAAAAGCTATTTAAATGTCACAAGTATTTTATGGAAAGAAAAAAAAATGTCTACAGCAAATAAATAAATCTGATGGTAGAACAACATTTTCCAGAAATACATAATCATATAAAATAAGTCATGCAAGAAACTTTTAACTTTTCATATCATAGTGTCTGAGCCTTAAGGAATAAAACTTCAAACACCTTATAAACCATATGCTACAAAGTGTAATACTTGAGTAATAAATACTGTTTGCTGAGTGAAGAGCTGAAAAGCATTAGTTTTTAGCTTTCCACCCAATAACACAATGAAATGAGATCTTCAAGCAGTTTCTCAGTTTTCAGGATTGTCTGTGTGAAACGTTATGTAAACACTCATTCAATGAATTCAAAAGATATCAGAAGACATTAACACATGCACACTTGCTAACCTACACGTAGTGATGTTATTCTACTTCCTGATGTTTTCTGCAGAGGATTCCTTTCCACAATTGGATTCCATCACTTCCTCCACTGACAAACTACTTCGACCATACTCAGGATACTTATTTAGTCACATAAACAAATGAGACTGGCCACAAAGATAAGCAACTGAGCTAAATATAGTTTGTGTCATCTGTAAAATAGATGTCGTTCTTAAAAAAGTAACCACAGCCCCCCCCCACAAATCTGTAGATAGAGTCTGATTAGAAGAACTTTCATAACAATTAACTCATACTTCACTTTGAAACCATCAATTGACATTAATTTGAAGAGCTAATTTCCATTTTTACATTTTGTGGAGGCTTTGGATTCTGTGAATGCACTACATCTCCCCATACTCAGTCTTTAGAGTCCAGTAATAAGACAACTAAAAATGCAAAGCCCTAGCTTTTTAAGTGATTGGAAAGCAGAAGTCTGAGTCTTTCACCAAAGTGGAACAGATGGGCTAACTGGAGGTACATAAGAGATAGAAGTGCCATAATTTTGTACTCCTTCTAAAAAGGGCCACATTCAACAGCAACAACAAATTTAAAGTATTAAATCATAACACTCAAGTGCTGCATAACATCAGTTTGCAATACAAACTTTGGTTAACAGGACCAGCAAAGAACAGATTAAAAAGTTTACACAGGTAGGATCGAAGCACTTAATTTAAGAAACTGGTAAGCCTTCGCTTTTCCAGCTTTGCATCCTCAGATATTCCCCCAAATTTCCTCAGAATAAAGAGCTGCACATTTCATTAATGGTATTAGTGGGAAACAAAGCTGTTCACGTTAGCCTTGTTTTAGCGCTACAGTTTCAAGTCACAATTAAAGGCTTGAGACACTGACTTTTCTCAGTTTTACAACATGCTTTATTTTAAACACAGATATGTAATTTTTTTTTTTTCTTCTTTTTAATTAAATGCTTCCTCCTCCCATTTGAAGGCTGTTCTCTTTTTTGCACAAGCAATAAAATGATTAATTGAAAATTACAAAACCAAACACATACCACCACAGGAAAAAGTGCTGGCAGGCTGTCTCTCAGAATAAGGGCAGTGAGGACTGTCAGCCTTTGGTGGACCCCACTTCACCCCTTTGTTTTGTAACCTGGAGTGGAAAGTTCAATTCCTTCTTATCTTTCGGAGCATTTTCCCAGTGCAGCCATTTGTAGAGGTACCAATGTCTGCTGCTTTTGTAAAAACAAACAAACAGCTCTCATGCTTTAGATTACAGAGCAAGAAGAGAAGAGAGGAAGCAAAAATACCAGACTTTAAAGTGAGGTTGTGGTAAATGGAAAAAAACACAGTTCTCACAACAGTATCAGTGTTTGGCATCTATTTAAAAAAAAAAAAAAGAATGAACACAGGACTTCCAGAGTCCTGAACCTGAATAGAGTTCGCTCTAAGTCTGCCTCTTACTCCACTGAAATGGTAACTCTAACAAGGGAGTGAAGTTGCATACTTTCACAACAGGGAGTCTACATAAATAAATCCTCATGAATTTATATTAAAACTTGTCTTATATTCAATCAAGACAGAAGAACAAAAGAAAACAACCACCTAAGATAATAAAACGCCAATGTTAATATTGTTCATTGGGTTCTAAGTACATGGGTGTACGACAGATGCAGCTAATTTTCAGGAAGTTCTGGGGGTGAAGATTACTAGCTGATCGCATGAAGGGTAGAAGAACAAAAAAACTAATGTGTTAGTGCTGAAGTGAAATTAAACCCCATGAAGAGTCTCACAGAGGCACTAACTAATCCTTCTCCAGGTTATCAGAGTGGAAGAAAATATCACACTGACTTGCAAGTATCATTTTCTACTTTACATATGAGAGAACTGCAAATAGTTTGTTAACCCACTGCTCTCCCAAGAGTTGTCTTGGAAAGTCTGTTTGATGATCCCTCAATGGCACATATACCATTTCCTAAGCTGAAAAAGTCTTTCCAGAAGCCTGATTCTCACAGGAATGAAGCTTTGTTATGCTGCAGAAGGGTGACACTCTCTGGAAGATAAGGATTTAAACCCTATTACCGTTAATTTCTGAAGTTGCTTCGGGAGCTTGCATAACAAACAGGGGCTTAGGAAAACACTTACACATAAATGAACAGAAGTAAACACTAGTAGGACAGAAGAGCTTAACCGTTATCTTGGCCAACCTATGCTGCATGTCTTTTGAACAGCTCTGTAGGTTTTAAATGTCATTGCTTAGACAGTTTACAGCTTGTGCATTGCTCCTTAAGTCAACTTCAAGAACTGTCTGAAAATCTCTTTATTAAAGAAAAAAGAAACAGCCTAACACTTATGGGATGCATCGTTCTGAGTAATAATGCATATCTTCATCTATTATGGGACTGGCAATAAGCTCAGATTTCTATGCATAAATGATTCCACAGACTTTAGGCACTCTCCTATGACTGACACTACTAATAAAGAAGTTTAATATAGCTGCACAAATGCCTTGCTTTTTTTAACAAATATTTATCCAGGTATTGCAATATAGTACTTCATAGTTTTCACAACCCATTTCGCTGTTGCTAAAAATCACTCTACATACACTAGAAAGATGAGGTCTTCTTATTGCATTTCTTACATATTATATTAGAATGCTTCTTCCCAGCATCCAAGGTTCATTACTTTTGTGCCAATTTAAGCAAAACCATAACACCAAGTAAATAGAAGTTAACAAGTAAATAAAATGTTCTCCCCTTTTTTTTTGGGCAAGTAGTAAGCAAAGTGTGCAGCCTGATCTTAACAATAGCATTTTTGCCTTTTAGCACTGAACAGATGACATTTAAAGCAACGGGGGTGATTTTCACTTCCCTCATATTCCTTTGACATAACTTGATTCCACTTCTGATAGAAAAGGAACCAGTTCATAAAGGTCTCTCATTCTAAAATGAACATTTATTTTTTTCTTTTTAATGGTAAAATGCATGCAAAAAGCTTATGATTATGGTATTTATGTTTCCATTAAAATGTCCTCAGCAAGCCACGGGAGTCTAGCCTACTATTTTCAAGCTATTTAGATTTATAGCAGCACAGTGCCTATTTTATTTCAATTATATTTCAGGACAATGCACTCTTGGTGGGAAATTACACAGTGACAACCAGTAAATGTCCATTAGGAGTTGTCTATCTACATACTGCTCAACTATGGATGTCAGATGATCACTATAAAACCCCATTGTATAGCATCATTGTCATCTACATGAAAAACACTATTGATCAGTAGTGCAGCTTCTCTTCTGTATGATGCAAAACATACTTAGAAACACTTCTCAAATAAACTGAAAGCTTTATTGACAAGAACACAATTCTCAAGATACTTCTTCCCAGTACTGTAAAATATACATAGATTATACATTGCACCTAAATTTTGCTCCATTAACGGTAACATAAAAAGTTGGAAAGTGAAAGAAATGCTTAGCAGCCTGTCTCTGTAAGTTATTGATACGTAGGATGGAGCTAAAGTAGCCAGGGCAGCTGATGGATACGCAGTTACACTAATGACTAACCACTCCCAAAATATTTTATTTATTTATTTATTTATTGCTAGGATTTCATTTCCACTGAGTGGTAAACTGCTCTGCTGTAAGGGAAAGACTGCTTTAATTCTTTAGGAACAAGACTGGAAAACACTTCCTTAGTGCTACTGGAAAGAGTTGCTATAACTATGTAACCGGAATTATCTAAATGTGTTTCAAGATTCACAGGAACTACACTTACATATGGATTACATAAAAAACTCAAAATAAAGAACCTTCCATACTTAATTATGTATTCAACAAATAATAACTATCAGTGGGTAAAAAAAAAAAAAAAAAAAAAAACCACAACAAAAATGCATTAAAGAAAAGAAAGCAACCAAACTCCATTGATGATCTCTTTAATTCTAATGCAACCTAAGTCTGCACTGAAGCAATTCTAAAACAGTTCCAAGTCCTAAAAAGAACTTTCAAAATTTACCATTTACAGGCTTTTTTTATTTATAGTCACAGGTGGTAAGATGGGTGAAGCAGAGTTACTTCCATGCATACATTGATGTGCAAGTTTGTATTGAGTGAATGGCATTAGACAGCTCATTTTCACTTAGAGAAATGAATGGACAAAAATATCAGTGAATAACCATTTTCTTAACCTTTTTATTGTCTTGTTCTACCTGTCAGTTACTGTCCTAGGGATATGGACAAATATTAAATACACTCAAGAAAGAAAAGAAGGACAATCCAGCTTTCAAATCACATCACAAAATGACTTGGGGATCTCTGCCTGATCAGTTGTTGGTACCATCACTGGGTGAAGCACTACAGTAGTTGTCATCATAATAGAGTATCAAACTTGTGAAAAAATCCATTGTTATCCATCGTTCTGATACAGCATCTCACACAGTAGTCCTTCACATTGCTATCATCCATATGCCATGACAGTTAAATTTGCGTCAGTTGGTGGCATGTGTTGATGAAAATAAGAAAAATCTAAAGAATATTAAAGAAAAACAAAACCTGACAAGGCCTCACACGCAGATGCAGTAATTCTCTTACAAGTTAAAGAAAAATCTGTCATCTGCTCAATGGTGGTATGCAAACTATTATGAGACATCTTGTTATAGATCTCTCTCTAAGTGACTTTCAAATAACCTTTTGGACATATTTAAATGTCAAATTTTGTTTGGCACTTAGCACCAAACTGTAACAGAAATAACATTTCCCATTTAAACAATGCTGCTTTTACTATGTACGTGCTGAAGATTTGAGCCAGCCTGGACATTAACAGCTCTGAGCAGCTCAGTGAGCAGCAATGTACTGCTAGAAATTCCTCTTCCCATACACAAAGGCTGGAAGGGGCTATTTAGGTAACCACTGAAGCAGAGGAAAGGAGGGGGTGGAAGGGCAAAGGGGTAAAACAGAGGGAAAAGAACACTTACTGCAGATGAATGCTAACACAAACAGTATTTTAAGGATGCAGAGCTGTAACCAATGATTTTTCTTCACATTTCTTGAGGACATTTTCTCCTGCACAGACAGGAGCTCCCTCAAGAAGAGTCTCATGAAGAGGCACTTGCATGACTGCTAAGGCAAGGGACATGATGAGATGTCATGGGAAGATTTCACTGCTAGAAAGAGACAATAAGGAACACGTGGCAAAGGAGCCTCTGGAGTGAAAAGCCAGGCATTCTACAGACAGGGTGACATCTTAGCTAAAAAGCATCTCACTCACTGAATACAGTATACAGATCTTTAATACTTCCAAGATGAAGTTATGAAAGACAGAAGAGCCTTGGGAAGATTGCTCAGCCATGGGCTCACACCTCAGTCCCCCAGACATACTTCAAAGGACACTAGTAGTAAATAATAATCTTTTTCCAGGTGAACTGCCTATTTCTTCTCAGGTGATGCTTGTCAAGCATCTCATACTATCCCTTTATCACTAAACCAGGAGTTGCCTTTCTTGCTCTTCTCTCAACTTGCATCTCCTACCTCTCTCCAGCCAGGTTGGGCCTTCGGTCCCCAGTTTGACTGAGCTGTGTGCGATGGGGCCCTCAGTGCTGCTGGGTTCTGACAGGGCAGCCTGAATGCACAGAACTGTCATGCTGCTCTTCTATCCCACCCTTATCATTAACATCAGGTTCCCTCAGCACACCATTATCTTTGGTTTTATTCACTCTCTCCTGGCTCTTTTATCAGCAATCACAAAGAGTTAGCTGGGTCACACAGGTCTTATATTTCACCGCACCAGGTTTGCATCAAAGAACTTTTTTTTTTTGTTGATGTGACATTGATGCCATTCAACTCAGGCATGAAACACTGCCTTTGGTCTAACAAAAACAGCTGCAAGAGGCACCACGTGGCAGCCATATCCAACCAAGCTATCTCAATTTCCAAAATAACAAAAGTCCTGAAATGTCAGGTACTTGAACATAGTAATGCCTATCAATGTAAGGCTATGGAACGTAAAATTTCAAAAGCACAGATAAAGCTGTCTGCTTTTGAAATTATTTTGCTTTCTTCACTGAAATAAAATACTCATCTGCAAAATATAAACTAGGTTTGTTTAATACAAAAAGTAGACAGTGCAATACAGAATAACTGTATGAGTGAGAAAATAAAAAGGTAGTTGTGATTCTGAATGTTAATAGAAAGGTATGAAACTGAAACATGCTTAACTGTCAAGTTAATCAACATAATTTTTCCCAATATCATGTAAAGGAACTTGTAAAAAAAAGGGTCACTCAGACCTCATTTAAAACCTTTCAGACAATTAGTTTAGCTCTCCATGATAGCTGCTTTCCTTATAGATCTCAAGCACAGTAAACAAAGATGTTGTTCTGCACATTTAAGTGAAAGTTAATTTTTTCTTCCAGGAAGAACTGGGCAGAAAACAAAATGACAAGTGGCTTTACTGTGAGCAAAACTAATGCTCTCTGAACGAGTTAGCACCTCCCATAGTAGGATTTCAATGTTCATTTTTATACAACTGAAGAAATGCAGAACTTCAACATCATAGACGTCAGCCAAGGAAACAGATGCATTTTCATTGTTGAAGTACAAAAAAGCTGTGAATGTTGCCTTTGGTTATTTCTACTTTACGTTAGCTTGCATGCCTGTTTTAGCTTCAGCTTTTCAAAATTCCATCAACAGAACCATCAATAGAATTCCACAACAGAAACCAGAAATTTTCCTGATTTCAGCATAAGGCCAAGCATGACAAAGTTCAGACAGTGTAACTCAAGGAAAAGTATAAATCATAAGCTACAACACAAAACCAGAACATAATTCCTGACAAAAAAAACTTGGAGGTTGGTCTATATTTTAATCAAGAAGTTCCACCTGTTAGACTGAAGTTCAGAACCACAGAACTAGAATGCAGATAACCATTAATCTATTTTTGCTTAAATAGTAAGAACTTAACAGAAATATTTACAGAACATAACTGCTTTGAATAGGTAGGAAACATTGCATTCCACAGTCATGTTAGAGTTCTAATAAGCCAAGTGATATCACAAATTCTAAATGAATTATCCCAAACATCTTGAACTCAAAACCATCTGAAGAATGAGAAAGAAAAATCTGAGTCTACAGGAAAAAAACTTCACATTCCATTCTGTTACCATTTGATTTATGGGAGCTCAATACTCTTCTACACAAAGGCTTTTAAAAAGCCATTAATAAAAAATGGAGTTCTGATTTCCCAACTGATGCGCTGTATTCTCCCATGACACAAGCATTACAATGGTGGATGTGGTAAAAGCATAGTGGTTGCTGTCTAGTGCCTACCTGTCTACAGGTGAAGACTTAGAATTCCACGGTTTCTTCACTTGGGCGTACAAGGCTTCAACTGTCTGTCCTTCCCTCGGGCTCTGCGGTCTGCTGGTCAGACTTATTGTGCCGCTATTTGAAGACGAGTCATAGGAAGAGATCCCAGCATACATTGGGTCTGCATCACAGCCAAAAGTCCGGTTAAAATCCTGTATCTCAGCATAGTCACGTTCACGAGCTTGTCTCTCCCGAAATTCCCGAGTTTTTGCTTGAATTCTGAAAAATTAAAAGAAGGCTGAAACTAATTTTTCCCCCCTTCATTTGAAAGCAGCAGCTAACAGACACTTTGGACAGCCCATCTTAGTGATGACTATTGCTGTGCTTCCAGTTTCAGTTTGTCATGGAGTCTCACTTGTACACTGGAGACTAAAGTCTAGATCTTAAAAGAAAAAACCCCACAATAGACAGCGTGCTTTAAGGAAGAAGGCTGATTATCTATTTTATTCTTTCATTATAAAGTGAAAAAAAAGATTAGCCATAATTGTCAGAGTTTAATCTGTTGTTTTATGCATCCTATGAACTTTACATTATTACTTGACTTGCCTGAGAATGGCCAGACATCATTCATATTGCATGGTTCTCCAACAAAATCTGACAGATATAGAGCTGCTAACACCTGCCTTCAGGGATGAATTTTAATGTACTTTCTTGGTCCAACAGTATAAAACTTATGTTTCCAAACCTTAAAAACCTAAGATTAAAACATGCACACACTTAAGGATGTATGCATGCAGTAAACAGCAGAAGTCATTCCTTGTATAAATTGTTCAGAATGTGCATGTTTTATTTAAAATATAAATAAACTGAACCTGTCACCCCCTAACACTAGGCAGTTTCTTCACAGAAAGTACTACCATTTGTTTTATGTAAAAGTTACAAGTGAAAGGTGATGCTCTATTGGGATTTGGTATCTAAGTGCATTTGTTTAGCTGCATGACCAAAAGTGACAAATAAAAACAGATGGCATTTAGGAATCTGACAAATATAAACTGAGCACAGGTCAAGTTTTCAAAAGCACATAAACCTATTACTAAAATTTGATTTGGGCTTCAAAGTTTCACTGGTATTTTAAAAAATTTGATGTATTCCACACATGCTCAGTGAACTGAAGAAAACCACATGCACCCCCAAAACTGTCTCCCCAGACCAATTTAATGCTCTGTCATCATCGCAAAATGAAGCACTCAGCTGTCTCCTCCCTACCATTAGCAAAATGTGTTCCTTTTTCATCTAATAGATAAAGACACGCAGTGTGACAATATCTATCCATTCAGACCACAGCTCTGGGCAACCCCCTGCTTGCTGACCGATTAACAGCCTGCTTCAAGCCTTTGAATCCTTTGAAAGCAAGCCTTGCCTCTTCTGAAAATAGGAAAATCTAAGAGTTAGGTTACCACAGCATTTTTTGGAAATTTTTGTCTTTGCCACATCATGTTCAAGATGAGTCTTTGCAAAAAGAAAAGCAGACACACAAGGGGTGGGATTCTGGTTACAGTTGGACATCACACTTCAGTCTCCTGCAGCAGGTGAGTCCCCATGAGCCACATGTGGGCAAGCTCCATCACTGCCAACTGGCTTCCAGGAGTTACAACTCTTCTGTAGCTGTCATTGTGTCCTAGCATGAGACCTACAGTGCTGTGTAGGACTCCTGTGGGATCCTGGCTTGCCAGTTTCGATTTAGCTGCTCAAGCACAGGCAGCTTTAGGCATCTGACAGCCCTCAGACACCCTACCAGACCCCTCACTGCTAGACAAGGAGGGCTCTTGTAGGCCCTTGTCACATCTGCCAGCCCTATGCTGACATCTCATAGACACTGAGATAAGTCAAATGACAAAAGCCAATTGTGTGTGTGCATGAGAATCCTGCTCTGAGTTTTCTATGGGGAAGTCTAAATCAAAATGTCTTCACCAAACTGAGCCCCAAGCAAATTGTGCTTTCTATGCTAACAGAGATCCTGGTAACAAAAGAATGGAATAAAAGGGTAACACGGACAGGCAGATCTATTTTCTTCAAAAAAAAAAAACAAAAACCCACAAGTACAGAGCAAGGGTACTGTTTTGGGACTCAAACTGATCTACAGAACTCTCTTCAACAGCCAGTAACGGCTGCACTGGTGGTTCAGTGATTCATGTGAAGGCCTGAATTGTACTTCAGCTTCACTCTTTGTTTTTATGTCTACTACTACTGACTTGTACACCACAACTCCAGCTTGTACTCAGTTCCATTGGAAAGGAAAACAAGCATCCAACCAGAAAGAAAACGCAAATCTGAAAAAAAATTTAACAATTTTTTAATTAAGCAAACAAGTTTTGCTTTTTTTTTTTTTACTGATTGCTTTTTACTTTAAGAGGGGAAAAACGGACAGGAAAACTGCAATGCTATTCAGCTGATGGAATGTTCCTCTGCAATTTCCCAGTTTCATCAATGTTCAATAGGATTTACTATTTTTTTTTTTTTTAAATTTACATTGACAAAGGATTCAGCCTTAAACACCAAATCTATTTCAATTTTCAACTTTGTTTTTGCACACGTGCTTTTAAAATACAAAGATATATGCTACATTGTCCTGTATACCAGAGGAAAAGCAGGCCTGAAGGAGACCTGCAGTAGTTGACCTGATCTCTCTGCAGATTGCAATTCTAATTTGCAGTTCTGTGTCAATTACCCTGTAGCAGAACATATTTACCCACTAATATTTGTCTTCTGAATGGAAAAAGCAAAGGAAATGTACAATTTTCAAGATATTGCTAAATTCTAGCACTTCATTTTATTTTCAGTGGTCAGTGTGTTGCCAAATACCTGAACAACGACTGACACCAATTTGAGGGAAAAAATGCTTCAGACAAGTGAAATATGAAACCTGACAATATAGCAAAGACATGGCGTGAGGAAATACAGTCCAAAAAAAAAACAAAAAACCAACAACAAATAAACACCAAACAAACCAAAAAACAAACAACCATAACCTGATGAGCTCATAAAACTTAATTACCTGGTGATAACTGGTGATGCTGACCTTCCTCTTACTGACTGTTATGGTATGTGCTGGTGAACTTATCTAGTTTTGACCATGAACATTACGCCACTCTCCACAGGTGCAGACTTCAGTGCCCCGAGTTTCATTGTTAATGAAATATTCTCATGTATCTGTTTATTGGCTATTTAATACACTTGAACTCATAAGTAACATCATTTGCATCCTAACATTAAGATTCTCCCATGCATGGTTCAATGAAGAATACTTACTCCTACTCAAGTGGAAGTGAACTGATTGTTGAAGTGTTATCCAAATAATTACATTCACATCTACTAGGATTTCTTTTTTAGAATTATTTCCTACAATTGCTTATAAATTGTGTTAATACACAGTATTAAAAATCAGAGTCTAAACACATTATACATTTTCTTGCTAATTATAACCAAAATTCAGTAACCCTCTAAAACAGCATTTACAAGGGGTGACTCAAAGGTGAGACTTACAAGATTTCTATCTGTACTGACATCCAAAATGTGCTGATTCTTTTTCCCTGAATGAATTTGCTATGAGTCAATTCTAAACCAGAGTTCCTTCAATATGACAAAAAATAAGTATTCTGATTAATTTTTATGTATTGTTTAAAGTACAGCTCTGCTTGTCTTCTTCAATACATAATATATTTAAGCACAAACTTAAAGAAACAAAACCACCAAAAAATTACGTAGATACATTCTTGAAAGGAACACCAGCTAGTAGCTGAACATTACTCTATTCCTTGTCCAATTCTAATAGCTTTTATATAAAAACATATTTTGATATTTAAGTTGAATTTAATTCCATATTATTTTTTTATGTAGAGCCCCCTCCTTGCCTGCATCCTTATGCACAGTGTGGCTTAACTTATCCATTAGCATGCGCCAAATTAAGTGCACACTTGGGACGTGTCCATGCAGACTATGGCAGGAAAAACTAAAGTGATTACGTAAACACACTGAAGCATAGACAAGAACCTGGAATTTGCTCTGTACTTCATCCTTAATCAGAAGTGCTCCTGCTATTGAAATCCACTATCTGGAGAAATGTTCAGAGTGCTTCAGGCTCACAGTATAGATATCTGTATTAAACTGTCTTCACCAAACAGTATTCCATGACACAATAAAAATGCATATCTGAAGTTCCAGATCAGCTAATTTTGAGGATTTATTTTATGAACCTAATATGGGCTTAACAATGCTTAAAGTTTATATAACTATCTCCACCTTCAAAGAGTTTTGCAAAAATTACTGATCAATTTCACAGTGTTTAAAAGAAATGGAACTTCCAAAAATACAGAAACTATCACAAGAAGTTTCTTAAACCCCGCTTGCTGAAGTGTTAATATTGAATGCCACCAATGTGATGTCGTTCTTTTGATACTCAAATGATAATGTTCAGTGAAGTATAAATTATCCTCACGCATTTGTGCGCCACTCAATTCAGAAGCTAAAGATAACTGCTTCAAATGACAATATTATTAGCTGCAGAACTTCCTACAGTTGTTCAACAAGGTTTTCATTGCAAGCTAATCCAGTAATGACAGACATACCCATTATATAGTGATTCCTGTGCATGTGAGATTGTGGTCACAGAAATAGAAAGCTTTTGCTCTACTGTCCCCAACAAACAGCAGACATCTTGTTCCCTTTCTCAAAACCTGTGAGTGGGATTTCAGATGAAGGCAACTGGCATTTTAGACACCCACATACAGTTGTCAGCATGTTTCTTTCTCCTGGTAGACCTGGCCTACATTCCATCAGCAGGGCACTGCCTGCAGGGGGGGGGGGGAAAGGGGGCTACAGAGCTGTTCAGCCAGCAGGGAAATGTCTCGTGGTCAGAGAAACCAAATCCTTCGAATCTAACAAATGCATCAACTGCATGCCCTCTGTTGTAAGGGGCAGTTAGCCAGGTAGCTCAGATCAACTGTACCACTCCTCAAGACAAATCTGAGCCAAATGCTCATATCAGTTCTGTAGAAACAAAACTTTTTCCAGCAGTGGAAAACCCACATCTGTGACGATAGCTGAGGTGGTGCAGGATTTGCTATATGATTTGTTTAGATTCTTTGAAATTTGGCTGCACTTAACTGACAAGCACAGTATGGGAGGGGTATTCACAGGTAGTACTTTACAGCTGTTGCACAGGCAGCAACGTCCTCCCCTAAGAGCTGAAACAAAGTTGGCTGCAGCCTCTGGTGTGCAATTGCTTGGTCAATTCAATTAATCATCCTGCTGCTGCCAGGACTCGGTGATTGCCCAAGTGATTATCCACAACATAGTCTTTTCCACTGAGGCTCGCTGATTTACAAAATCAGTATTGAACGCTTGCAATCGCACATATGTGGGGCGGCTGACAATGCTTATTAAGCATAGAAACAGCATTGTGTAAGAACAGAAGCTAAGTGACAAGCCATCCACCACTGACAGTTCTCAGTTCCTCTGCCATCAGACTGGTATTCCTCTCTATGATGGATTAAAAACCAAGAAAAACAGCACATTTATAATGCCAGTCAGCTTGTTCAAGTTAGTCGGATGGGATGTCAGCATTTGGTCCAGTTTTTGCCAGATACTGTTTCTAATAAAGAGGTCAGAAGGTGCATTGGCCAGTAGCCAGATCTTGTCAGACATGTCCCTTCCTCCTCTGCTAGAGAGAAATACCTTGTGGGCACAGCACGCCAGCAATAAGCCAGGTCTCACTGCTCCTCCTCCCTCTCCCCCCAGATGCCTTCAGGGCTTTAACGGTCCTTTTCCTAATTTTTGACAATCGAGTCAATATGGGAGCTTGTTCTGCTCTATATCTTCCTTTGACCTTTGTCTGGATCCAGGCAGAATTTTTCTGACAACTGCTCTTCTAATGAGGGTACCTTGATTATAGCCATTATTTTGATTTCCCTCTGAACCTGCTTATGACACTTAGCTTTTCTTACCATTACTAGGGCTAGTCAGTTATCACAGTTATAGCCATGTCTCAGCAAAACCATCTGGATTCTAAGGGAAATCATTCTCAAAGAACACCGTGGGCAATGAGTGATCATGGGCAGCAACAAGCTACCCAACAGTGGGTAACAAGCAAACAAGAGAGACTTTTCTTCTTCCTCCTGTGCCCTCCCACTTTATTCAAAACTTGAACACAAATAAAGTAAAAAAAAACCCTGATAATTAAGTATTTCAAAAAAGGTAAACTTAAGAACAACTTTTTCCAAGTTAATAAATGAACACCTCAACCATATCTCCTGTACATACATGTGTATCCAGTTAGCTAAGACATGGCTGCACTCCATGAACACATAAAGGAACACACACAAAATGTGGTCAGCTTGCTGACACAAAAATACAAGGACAAAAATCAGAAAGGCCAAGGCATAATGTGAAATACAAACAGCAGGGAGCTTAAAAGATACAATAAGTCACTGTGTAATTGTATTAGCAATTGATGGAAGAGGAAGGAAAAGGTTTCTTCCCCGCTCAGTACTGAGGGAATGAAATTAACAAATGATGCTGAGGATACGAAAGGCTTAATTTGTTAGTTTTTCCCTTCATATGTCTTCACTAAATGGTTCATTGCAACCAGGTGGCTGGTTAAGCTAGTTAAACTTCATCCTGCACCCACCACTGTCTTAGGTAGTCTCAGACCTTTTTCAGTAATCATGAGAAACTGTTGAGGACAGCTGAAGTACTGCAAGACCAGAAAAAGTCAAACATCCCCTGGAGGAGCAAAAGAATTATTGACTCATCAGTTTAACACCAACCCCCTGAGAAACTTTGATCAAACTATTGGTAAGCACTGAGGAGATAATGGGGCAAGCAATAGCCACCACAAATTTATCAAGATCAGACGTGGTCAAGCCAATCTGATTTCCTTCAGTAAAAAGGCCTTGTGAATAGGGGAGAAACAGTAGCAGATATCAGGCTAAGAAAAACAGCAACAGAAAGAAGCAATACGTTGAGCAGGTTAGTTCCTGTAGAGCATCTAGAGAGCAGCAGCTCTTAGCAGCAAGATGGATTGAGACATTTTCTGCATAGATCCCTCTCTGAATTTACTCTGTATTTTCATTATTAATTAGGATGCCTCTGAATCCATACAGAACCCAAATGAAGGAAAAACAGAGGGCAAGATTGAAACTTGAAATGCTCTTGAAGGACAGAGCAGAATTCAAAATGCAAATTTATTTTAACAACAGGAAATAGAAAGTAATTTACACAGAATAATTAAGTATACAAAAAGAAAGGTAAAAACCTGGGAGCTGCTTTGTAGGAACGGATCTGAAAATTCTAGCGAGTGACAGACACTCCTGAGTCAGCAATGTCAAACTGCTGTGGAAAAGGCAGCAGGGACATAACAGCAGTCGCCTAATACATAAGGGAGAAAACAATATCGTGCTTTCTATATGTAATGCAAATATCGTGTATTTAAGTTGCAGCAAGAATGACAAAGACGAGACACTGTGGGCTGGGGAACATCCTAATTAAAAAGATAGTAGAACAGATTGCCACAGGAAGTTTTTAAGTATGTCATCTTAAAACTGAGGAAAAAAAAAAAACAACAAAGCACCACAACCTCCTCCCACAACTCCCAAACCCCAAATCCTGGATGAAATATACATCTTGCAGGAAATGCATACATTGGAGATCCGACCTTGAAAAAGCAACATGAGCTCTCCTCCAGCTATACAAGGGCTGCTCCGAAAATAACGCCTCCTATTTTATTATGGCGGCCCTTAAAGTGAGAGGTGGATATTGATGGTGTGGCAGTAGAGGTTGAGCCTTCCCACTGATATTCCATTCCATTTTGTCACTGTGCAAGAAATAGCAGCAGAGAGGCAGTCTAACAAGATAGCATCTGATATGTGCCCACTTACATTAATGAAAACTTGCTGAACATTTGATTATGAAAATCAAACAATGGATGCGCACAGCGAGGCAGTGGGTAGTGCGCTTCAGCAGCAGCCACAGCAGGTCACCTCTAGTGCTACTGATTTTTATGAGCACAGCATGCTGTTGGTCACTGCTGGTAAAAATGCATAACTAACGATAGTAACTATATTGAAAAAAGCTAACATTTTGTAACTGAGAATTTACTCTATGAAATAGTGCTATTGTGCTCTTCATATCTGTTGTAGTTTCCAGATAGATTAACAGGAGGCATTACTTCTGGAACAACCTATGTATAATTCTGCACTTTTATAATGTGAGGGAAAGCACAATCATGACAGCAGAGCAGCAAAGTTCTAGTCTGTAGCAAAGGAGGATTTGCCCAAACAGAACAACTACAGGCACAGAAATACAGAAAAGAAGCTGCTTACCTTCAAAAGACCTCAAGTAAACAGAGATCACAAGTAAGATACCCTTACTTCCACTGCCAACCCTTAAATGAGGTCTGGGAAGGGGTGGATCCTGGCTGCAACCCTTCTGGTCACTCAGGTGTATGGCAAACAGCTGAGCTCCCCTAGGCTGGCCCTGCCTTTCCTCCAGGTGCTCAATCACTGCTTCAAGCCATGACTTAGCAATTCTGGTACAACTTCTACAGAAATTTTATACACATGCATTTTCCATGTAATGTTTGTACAAGAACACAGAAATATAACAGGGACTAGATTAAAAAAAAAAAAAAAAAAAGTCCACCAACTTTGAAATTAAAGAAATACATCAAAAATACACACAATCAGACAGTCTTAATTTTCTTTCTCCTCCAACAATCACAGCTTATCTACCAATTAGAAAATGTGATAGTACTAAGTGTCTCCCTGCAGTTCCCCCCTCCTCAAATTCAACATGCGGAAGAGACCCCTGAGAATCTGAAAAACCTTTAATGAGCTTCAACCCGGGAGGGATGTAGTGGGGAGAAAAAACAAAATTGATTATTGTAAGTGCTCTAATAAATTGAAAAAAATTTTTATAAGGACTCATATTTAAGAAGGCTGATACAAATGAAGATGTAAACAAGCAAAAAAATGCAGGAGATAAATATTACATTAATAAGCAGATGAAGTGCAAACAGACATTGGAAACCAAGTGACATTGATGAAAATAAAGGTGTAACTAGAATCTTTTTTTCTAACCTGGTGGAATCTATGCACCTCACCTCTACCTGTCCTTATCTTGATTCATCCTTTGTCTTTCAAAGTGAAGACCCCACCCTGCAGAGTGTCTCAAGCCTGCTTCCTTGGATCTTAGAGTAAGTCAGTCAAAATCCTGGCTTTTTCTTTTATGCACATAAACACACAAAATGTGTAAATTACCCTTTCCATCAAGCTTTAGACTACACAGCTGATAGTCTGCAGCACTTTGGGGTGGAGAGTATACCTGCTGAATTTTTTGTTCCACCAGAACTAAATGTATCGGGTACATAGGCAGAATAGCAGGTCCTTCCATCCCCAAATCAAGCACTACAAAGACTACAATTTTCTGCTGTAATTTTCATGTCTGATCCTGGGGTCAGCAGCCCCAGGAATGGAGGATCACTCAGATGAGCAAACAGCTGTTATCCTGCTGGCAAGCAAGTTGCATGAAATAACATCATTGCTGCCAGTAAGAAAAGCAAATTTCTTTTGGTTTCCGAAACTGGGCAGATGAGCTGGTATGAGGCAGATCCCCAGTCATTAGATTAATGTAGCTCTAATCTTCCATCAGATCTTTTGCTGGACTGAAGTACTAATGAAGCAGATAAAAAGATTCAACTACTGCTAAAACACCTGAGAGAGCTCCTGCTTCAAACTGTCCTCACTCTAAGAGCACCGTCTTCCACTCTTATAGGGGTTTTGTTGGGCCGTTGCTTTCCCTGCAGCATTTTTCCAACTGGAGAACTAATCAGCAAACAGCACTGTTGGCTAGCATCTGAATTCTGTAGTTGGATGTGTAAAGAACAGCTGTTCTCATATGTGCAAAACACTAATGAAAACAACATACTGTATATCAAATGCTACCATATATCATAGCACATATCAAATCAGTCATTCACAGATTCTGCAGGCAGTAACTAGAGGTCTGCTTACAATACTGTCACCAGTCAGTTGAGCTGACCCTATCCAGCATCATCCTTCTCCAGCTGGTACAGTAACATAAGCGAATATGAAATTCTGCCACTAGCTCAATGACAGGTCCATTATTCTGTGTTCCTGGTGCTAAGTATGAAACAACCAAATCTTAAAGTTGGAAAAAGAAACAGTGTGAAATGACAAAAAATCACAATGAAAAACCTTACAACAAAGTAAGGGATTATATGAATCTCATACATTGAAGTTGAAAGAAAAAATAACAAAACAACCACCCATAGAGAATATAGTTTTATATGCTCAGAACAAAAAATTAACACCCACAACACCTTTCAGAGTTCATTTTTAAAACCGTGCTGGCTTGCAGTACTGACTGACAGCATACGTCTACAGCACGGCTGGACACCAAACCAGGTTTGCTATAACCCATTAAGAGGAGCATACTAGTAACTGGTTACAAAAGACAAGGTCCAGCTGTGGTGTGCAGACGGGACCTGTCTGCCTGTTGTGAATACACCATTAGGGGTCTTTCTGATTAGTCAAATAATTGCTGCTTTATCTAAAAATTAGAACAAAGAGAGCTTTTAGTGCAGCTTACTGTTAGATTCCTGCAGTGCCATTGGGAAAATCTGATGGGTTTTCAGTTCAGTTCCACTCAGCACCAACAGATGCAGCCATGTTCAGTAAGTTTGTAATTACGCTACAACAATTTTCATTCTCAAATAAGTATTTGCTACAGCCACTCTAGTGCTGACAGCAAGATTTATGGAACATCAGAAGACAGACTCTTGCCCTGTCCTGAAACTCTTGGCAGGAGAAGTGGAACACTGCAAATTAGTGCTCTTATTAAAACTGTTATACCTAACAGAGTGCTGAACCTGTATGATCTGCAAGACACCTTCACCGAATTTGTAACTCAAGAACATTATAGAGACCAAAAAAATACGGCAAGGGTCTTGGCCAGTCCTTGTCAGTACAGTGCCTTGAATCTCTGTGGAAGAATAACAGAGAAAATACAGTTTTAATGTGATGTCTTATAATCTTAATCCATATATTTACAAAATGCAGTTAAAGAATATGAGGAGCTTTGTTTAAAAAACACCTCAGCAACTATTATTCCACTCAAGCTTCAATTTACATATCTCCAGAAGTCCACATTTTTATGAAGCGCAACTGATCTCAAATATTTTTCCTAAGCTCAGTATTCTCACGCTTTATTTCTGTGTTCTTTATTAAAAAAAAAAAAGTAAAAAAAAAAAAAGTAAAAAAGAAACATTGCTATTCATTTGTTTTCATACCCTGCACCTCATCCCTTATGTAAAAAACAACTGTCAAAAAAATGCTACAAATCTCAGTGAAACTGGAATATCCCTTGACAGGCAGACCCCATCCCAAAATAAGTGAGAATGAGAAACACATTGCTCTTGTTTTCTGATTCATGGAGGGATTGTTTTCTCTCCTCTCTTACGGGCTGGGAAGGGGGTGGAAGTTTTATCAGAAAAGATTTTTAGCTAGTTACTTTAGAAAATATTTATATTCTGAATGTTTGCAGTAATTATGGATTTAGAGAGAGTATTTCTTGAGAGAGCTGTTAAGTGGCAGCAAAATACAGCAGCAGCAAGTCTAAAGCTGAACCTTCACTTTATTTTAAAGACAGATAACACTTGGGTTATATATAAAGCAAAAATTATCTCCGTATCACAGTATGTTGTCTTTTTTTTTTTTTTTTTTTTCCCCTAGAAGTAAAATGAAACAGCTTCATGAAAATATTTTGCTTAAAGCGAGAAAGTTGGGATTTTCCAACAAAAATATTATGGTCTCTCTGGGAAATCTGGAAAGACACCAAGAGTGTCCTGCTGCTCAGCCCCCCACTCCATCTGATACTTTAACAGTTCCAGATGGCCTTTACTACAGGATGACCTCTTCTCTATTCTTTTTTGATGACCTCTGGGTCACAAATTATCTATAGGATGCTGCTGTCATTCTGTAAGACACCATTATATTCTTTCATCTAGAGAATAAAGATGCTTAACATTAAAACTCATCTTTGTTAGGCTGACCTTCCAATGATGATCAAAACAGACAGTTATTCCAATCAATGTCACTGCAGGAAAAAATATGCTTCATTTTTTGTGACACTGACATTACAAAATAAAGGCATTGTTTTAAATCAGATCACTTTCGTAATTGTACTTGGCTGGAGAGTATAGCACAGCATATTATGCTCATTTAAAATATCAAAAATATGGCTGTAATGGTTTTGATGAGCTATGCTGATGAAAGGGATGTGGTGTGTCATTTTCTTTTTCAAGTTAACAATGTGACTTATAGGATGTAACAAAACTTTTTACACAGCATCTATTAATTATTTGTCTTTCTCTATCATCATAAATGGAGCACACTGACCTTGCATAGGAAAATATAATAAATAGTCCCAATGTACTAAATAAAGTAATAAGGTTAATTTCTTTCCCGCTGTCAGTAAATTCATGTTAGCAGTCTCTCGTCAGCTTGACATCAATTAATGATTTTAATTCCAGACTCTTGTCACAGTACTCACCACCCTTTCGTCTAATTAAAATGGATGATGCATGATGAAGGGAAAACACAAGGCTTCTGTTCTTGTTGTAACATTTCTATTCATTAATATACTTTTACAACAAAAGGCTTGTGGCTTTAACGGCACTAGAGAAAGATGAAGAGAAGTTTATTATATGTTGAAGATAAAGACTCTAACACCCTTAGGAAACATATAATACAGGAAACATTTTACGGAATGACCAAAACCTTCAGGAAAAAATATCGGTGTTATATTAGTTACTAATGAACATACAGAAAGTTTCACTCTAATTTTAGGAAAAATCATTACATTAAAAACACACACCTGAATCATACTTGTGCTTATGTTAGCACCAAAATATGTTCTAAGCCTAATCACTGATCTACAAAAGTAACAACAAAAGTGCCAGTGCGGGGACAAACACCTAACCCACCTCTCCAAACAGCATCTCTGAGAGACACAGATCCTTAATCATTCTTCCGACATTTTTTACCATATTCTCCTGAAGCTGTAAGAGCATCACATCCTACTTCCAACTAGTATAATCTCCCCAATTCCTGTTCTAAAATAGTTTTCCACTATTAATGGAAAATCTTAAGGCATTAAGATATACTTTGCCACACAAAAGCCTGTTGAGGTTCCCAGCCAGAAGCCTCACTAGGGAGCCTGCTCCTGGTTCCTCAGCTCTGGGCACCCCAGCATGCCTCATCAGGAACTCCCCTCCTGGCTCTGCAGCTGCAGCCAGCAGGTGGGACTCCCACGGCACCACTGATGTCAGTGGTGATGACATTTGCACAGAACAATGAGAAAAATAACAGCAGAATTATGTAAATGTAATTCCCTTCATAACCTACAGGACAAAAGGTTATGTTTCCCAAAGTGTAATGGGGAAAACTATAAAGAAATGGTTTTATTTTGCAGATGGTAACTACATCTACATGTGAATGCATGAAACACAGTGCTGCTTTGCTGTGTGTTAATCTTCCTCCAACAAGGCTAGCAAAGACTGGAAGTTTACAGCTTCTTTTTTAGAGAGAAGGAAGGTACACCCTGTGACTCACTGGCACTGACTGCTCTGTCATCTTCTCAGCATTTCTGAAGCCTCTGTCACAGTGCTTCCAGCAATACAGCTATTTAATTCTCTTCCAAAATGTTTCTCCTTATCGTCTCACTACTGATCCTCACAAAACAGGTGCTTAAGCACCTGATTTTGCATCAACTTCTGTGGAAGCAGAGAAAGAATACAAAACTAAGATTAAAAAACCTATCTATGGTAACAGAGATTTACAGAACACGAGTAAAGCTCTTAAGTCAGTGTATTAGCCAAACAGAAAATATCCTATAGGCTGTTCTTTCCAGAGGAAGAATTGACTCTAGAGGCAGATTAAAGAATCGGCACTATTCACCCATAGCTGGGATCACATACTCTGAAGCATAAGATTACACTAGAATTGCTGCTTTCATTTTTTTAAGTGGTGGACCATGCTGAATACAGCTGAACATTTGGAAAACTTCACAAAGAAACACATTTATTTTGTTCTTCTGCTATCTACTACCTGACTATAAAGAGCAAAATTGGGCTGGGGAGTGTTTCTGTTGCTAGAAAATGCCCAGGGCTGAAGACAGGTGCAGGAGGCATGGGCTGTGCCATGCGGGTGACCAGAACAGCACGTCAGAGTTCAAGAGGCAGGACACTGGCAAAGATTTTTGATCTGCTAAAGATTTCTGTTGCACTGAAGAGAGAGAAGTAAACATGTGCAAAGCAAAACCCAAGGGTGAAAAAGGTATCAGAACCTGCTGTTAGAAAGATGTTTCACCAGTATGAGTCACCAACCAAAACAAGACGACAAAACTAAGCAGTGGGTTTCTAAACACTTCTGTCTTCCAATCTCCTAAGAAAGAAACTGCACTGTCTTGAAGGAGTCAGAAAACATTCCAGGGCAATCTGCGGAATATCCCATGGTTACACTGGTTAGTGAGAAAACCCTGACCTGGGAGGTTCTCAAAGATTAGAGTTTATACAGTGAAAAGGTCTGTGGGTTTCCAAGGGCTTAGATCCAGTAGGATAGCAGAAGGTGACAATCCATATGAAAACTAATTGGCTTGTAACTGTAATGCCACTTGGTCATTGACAGAAGTTTCAGAACCTGATTTTAAGTCTCCCCTATACAGAAATGCTCGTGTGAGACTACAAGTAGAATGAAGTATCTGTGAAGAAGATACTTCATGCGTCTCTGAACTGTAAAATTCAAGACATGACTCTAAGGAGGGTTGGCCAGCCACAGATCCATCAGGAAACCAGAAGTGGCAGACCACCTCCTGTAATAAAAGCATCCAGGGCTGTTCTCCCAGTCTTACCAATCCGAAATAGCATCTCAATCCCATTCAGTTTCAGCAGACGAGAGGTGCAGCATGACAAAGAGGGGATCCTAGTTAGCATTTATATAAAATGGCTGTGATTTGGAACAAGAGTAGAGGTAACTGAATTCATAGCTTATCCAAAATCCTCAAGACTCTGCAGTTCATTGTTTTTTAGAAGCCACAGAGCCAAGTTCAGAAAATCTATTACTTCATTTTTTTCTTATACTTTTGGTTGGTGTCCATGCTGGACAGAAGAAATATTTTCCAAGAGCACATCAACTGAATTTGCAGAACAGTGCTTGGCAGACATTCAAGCATTATGGAAGTAGACTTCCTTTTCTAGAGTAAATCTGTGTTAAAGAATAGTGATACACGGACAACCTGCAACACTCTTCAATGAAACATTAGTATGAACTTCTAAGATTGTACAAGTAGCAGCATCTCAGAGCAAATATGGAAAGACTAGTGAGTGTTCATCACAGATGTCACTTCTAATTTTTCCAGTATTCTATTTTATTGAAAGCTGTCTCTGTTTTTATCTAGATAATTTCCTTCTCTCTTAAATTTTTTTTTTTAAATTGTCAGTTAATACATACCATACATAGCAGACATTTGCTCCTTAATAAGACATTATTACTAATAATATATTCACACAAGGCAATTTTACTAATTTTAATCACAGTAAATTGAAGAACATTAATTTGCTTATTTTTCTCATAATCAATATGAACACATTTTTATGACTAAAGAAGACACTACTGCAAGCACAGTAGTATTAAAATTATCAAGTCAAAGCATAATAATTTTATAAAATTCTGGGCATGATTGATTTTTTAATTGACCACTCACTTGTTCTCTGACCCTCTAAGGATTTTTCTTCCAAGCCTCTCAAACACAGTAAATTCATTAAATCCGGTCTATTTCCCCAAAGTATTGCATCATTATAGAGGTATATAGCATCAAATACCAAGTGAAACAGAGCAACTGAATTACACCACTAAAAACACTGGGAGGGAAAAAAACCCACAGAAAACAAAGTTAAAATAGCAGCCATTACGAACCAACACTTGTTCAGACAGTAATATTTTACTGTCTAATCATAAGCATTTTGAGGGATTGTTCAGTTAATTTGCAAGAGTATTATCCATGAATAGCTTGTGTTTAACAGCATTTTTTTACAGGATCAGAAGGAAACTCTCTGCAATCTAACTGCACAAATATTTAAGGTCTCCATGGATCAAATCAACATCTGAATTTTTCAGAAACATAAGGAAGAACCTCACACATTTGGTTGCTATTTTATTATCTTTTATTAGTTGTACATGCCACTATCCCCAAAGAACTTGCATTCCCTTATAGACATAACACAAAGGAGAGCAAATACACAGTTAGGGAAGGAGAATAACAGGAGGAGGACCTATGTTATGATAACATCAAGCTGTTATGAAGTTCTTGCACATGCATTTTCTGCAGGTTCAGTGAAGACATAAAATCGCTTTAAAACAAACAAGGAGTGAGATTCCAGGAAAGATTCAAAATGGTTAGCAGAACTCAATGGACAGGGATTAGGAATTTGCTCCATGCATGGGGAACTATACAAATAATTTCATAATTCTACCTTGGTACCCAGCGTGACTATTGCAACCTCTCTTATATCATCACATGGACAGTCTATACTCTCACCATTGTTACTGAGAGAGACAGAGAGACACAGAGAGACAGAGAAAGAAGAATGAAGAGAGAAAAAACCATTACTAATTCAAAATAACTAACTCACTCTTCCTTCTTTGCATAAATGTATGTGGCTGATTAGTTGGGGACCTACTGCTGTTAATAAGCCCCAAGTGCTTGGCAATCTTAGGTTCAGCAGTGCATTAAACCAGAGATCAGCACTATGAACAGCAGTATGAACTATATGGATATCCCTTCTCTAGCCCTGAGCTGCCTGGAGCTATTAGGCAGCTTTCAGTGTCTCTGCACTCCCAATATAAGCTTATGCAGAAATTAGGTAGTCTGTCCATGGGTTAAGGAAAGTTGATTGCACAAACACACTTATCTCCAAAGTCAATTATTTCCTTCATTTCTAGTATTTCCCTTTACAATTTAATCTGAAAGCCTATTACTCTAAAAAACAGGAACAGATGTAGTGACCTGTTTCCTTTTTTGATAAAAAAGAGAAAATAAAAAAACAATCTGACAAAAACAACCAAATACTGTGATCCAGCCACCCTGTACCAAAATGGATGGAGAAAGACATGAATAACTTTTTACATACATTTGTACAAGTATATTTCTTAAAGAGAAAAAAAAAAAAAAATTCCCATAATGTAATCCAAACAGAAGGTCACACACGAGAAAGTTTCTACAGTTTAACAAGTTGATCTTCAGTAACCCGTAATGTACAGCCTGCCTTAACTGCAATGCAAATCCCTCAGCCCTTAAAACAACTGAAAGCTAACTGTTATACACTGAACCGAGGAAACTATACAAGAGATACTATAATGATGATACCATCATCTGTAAATTTCTGTTCTTACTTACTAAAGACAAAGTTGCAAAGAGATGATGGTAAAAGGGACCATTATGACTAGCTAGTTACACCTCCTACAAGGACAACAACACTTTGTTTCATACTTCCTGCTGAACGTAATGGCTGAGTTACAGCATAATTTTTAGATAAATCATCTCAACTCACTGTTCACATTCACTGCTAAACATGCCTGAATCCAGACAGCATTCAAGCTTTGTAGTTCTTTAATGTCTGTCTCCTCATTGACGAGCTTTCTTTCCAAAGAGAACTTCTCTCCTCAAACACATCCCTTAATACTAGTTAATTTATGACCAAAGATCCCCAAGATTTTAGCTAAATTTATACAAGATATTAGCCTAGGCCCCCACATAACTTGTTCTGCAAGAGACAGGATGAAAAGTAGATTGGAAATATTGAGAAGAGCATATAAGCATATATTAAATAGGTTTTAATGTTAACAGAAGCTGACAAGGAAAAATAGAGGTACTCACCACTCATTTTTACAATTAGCAGTTTAATATACATATCATTCCATAAACAGACTGCATGACATAAATAGACTGAGCTCCAGTAACCAATACACCGATAATTATAATTCTTAGGTGTTTCTAAATATGTCATTGAAAAACCTGGATATGCAAGACTTTGATGAAAAATACAAAACATACTTCACTTTATATAAATATTTGTTTTCTGAAAAAGTCAATAAAATCAATTATAGAAAGTATAAAGAAACCATTTCATATTATTAATTAAATCTCCTCAATATAGAAAGGAGCTCTGGACCTACAAAAAGATGCTTATTGCAGCCAATGTCCAAAATGCTAAATTCCAAAATAAATCCAGCTTTGTCTTGTTATTTAAAGTATATAAACATATCAACATTTGGGAAATCTCATCAGTGAAAATTGAACTTCAGTTATTTTAGTTATAAAACAAACTCTCTCTATCAAGGTTTAAGCAAATACTGAAGTCTACCTCTCCTGTTCTTGCTTCATTCGTATTCTCTCCTCTTCTGAAGTAAGAGCTTCCTGCACTTTTATTTTACCAGTTTTCTCACTCTTGTCATCTTTGCGATGTTTGCCAAACCTGTTAATAACACACAAAAAAAGAATCTAACTTGTGAAATGAACACAACTGTATTTTCCTTTTCCTATGACAAAAAGAATCCTTGCTGCTTGAAAACCAGCAAGGGATAGTGCAAAGACCTCAGAATCACAATATGTAATACTTTCAGGCTGCTTTTGTTGCTGAGCTTTTTTTGTTGTTTGTTCTGGTTTTTGTTGTGTT
Source organism: Centrocercus urophasianus (assembly GCF_019232065.1). Lineage (NCBI taxonomy): Eukaryota > Metazoa > Chordata > Aves > Galliformes > Phasianidae > Centrocercus > Centrocercus urophasianus. Next base: position 34,678,477 of record NW_024884711.1, read on the forward strand.
TGTTTTTTTTCTGTGTAGGTTGTTCTGGTTGTTTTTTTTTTTTTTTTTCTTTACTCCTCTTAGAAGCTTATAGAATTTTTCCCTAAAGAACACAACAAAACAAGAAAAGGATAGTGTCTCATTCCTTATTTCTGACAGGGCCGCTGTTTTTGAATACATGGTCAAGCAATGTTTCATAAATTACTCAACACTCTCACTGCCAAAGAATGCAAATAAAGTTTACATTAAGTGAAGGCTTTCACAAAAGAACTGCAAAAGACAAACAGCCGTATGTCCAACAACTGCCCAATAAGCAGCACCACCGCCCACAACCTCCCCACAAAAGCAGTTTCAGCACACAGTGGACAACATCCAAAATAGAAATGTATTCTTTTCCAGCACTAAGGGTTTAAGGGTTTTTTAAATATTGTTCTCCCCCAAGGGTATTCTGTGCAATGAATGAGGGCAGAGGCTGGCACTGGTCTGACTGTCCCAGACAGAAGATGTTGCCAGCCCAATGTTTGCCCTCCTCATATCTCTTACCCCTCCACAGGCTACATTTCAAGTAGTTTAGGTTTCTTCCATATTTGCACATTCCACTGGATTTTTTTAGACTTTCAGGCAGAGCACGGTCTGACATTTGAGATATTTAGCTATTATTAAGACAAAATTTTGTGTATTTGTTAGGCATTTCAGATCAACTTTGAAAGGAGTGATTTTTATACAGAGATACCCAAAGTCTAAACATAGCCTGAGACTAGATGACCAAGATGACCATTTTCTGTCTATTTAAGGCTGGAAGTATAACACATATCTGTTACACAGCAGTCTTCTTATAATACTTACCTATTAAATACAGCATCATTTATCACACTAAATGCAGCAAGAATGTTACTTCCTGGACTGACAGTTGGGGTACTTTGCACACAAAAGCCCACAGCAAAATACAAAAGCAAACACTGAAATATGCAATGTCCTGCAGTGTTGCAGACATCCAGAATGCTCACAATCAGTGAAACAAAACAGAGTTCTTAAAACTTTCTTCTGGCCCCTGAAAATACACTGTTTATAATATTTAGAGTCCACCAGCCATTTATAGCATTTTCCTTCTTGTTCCTATTCATACCAGTACAAAGCCATTGTGTGGGCAGAAAACATAATGTACAGTGAAGGAAGCAGCAGAAAGATTCATTTCTGATCACCCAGTGAAGAGAGAGCATTATACTGAGTAACCACGTATGTGGATCTTAGAACAGCTGCTAAAACAACAACAACAAAAACAACCAACAAATGTGCAGTGCAGGAGCATGTACACAAACTGTAAAGTGCATGGCTGTTTTCCACAGTTCCAGACTGCTCGCTTCCAAAGTAATTCAGGCATATGAAAGCTAAAATTGTTCATTAATAACTATCCGAAAAATGAAAGGCGGAGGACATGATAGGGTTAAGAAACATAAAATACCACAAAAAGTGAAATCTCTGGTTTTATGAGGTGTTTTACATAAAACTGTCATACTTAAATTCAGTGACTAGAAATACCACCACGTATCTTTTAAAACACCTATCTATTTATTAAAGGGCAGTCAAAGCTATTATACAAAACAGTTACATATATGACAAAAGAGATTCCAGTCAACTTCTGGATGTCTTACATTATACAAAAAAGAATAGGTAATTTAAAATAGTCTTAAATCTTGTAGCCAAGAGAGAAGTAAAACCTTGGCAGAAAAACTGTGGAACAGAGCCATTTTACCCTGATGCACAAGGAGTGCTGGGGTGGTAGGGCTCTGAGTGACAGAAGATGAGGGGCTGTGGTAGATGCACAACATATATAGTGCTGTGGCACAGCATCTCTGGGATGCTTGTGTTTGCTCCTCCCTGCTGCCCTTCCCTTGCTTCATTCAAATGTCAGGTAAACTAAAAGAACCAACTTCTGGAACAGCCAGTGCATTTTTGAAAATGAGCTAGTGGTTAAAAAAACAAAAAACAAACAAACAAACAAAAAAAGTGAAATTGGTTCTCCATTACTATCTATCAGATTTGGGCAGCAAAATAGCATTTCTACCACCAAAAAATCAAGTAATTATATGAGCAGAAATTTATTGAAATCAATGCCCTACAAAAAAAAAGTACACAGTGTATTTCTAATAACCCTTGATTGTGGGCCAAGCACTTCTCACATTAACACATAATGCAAACCTAGCAAGAATTGATGGTTTGAGTTTCCAGATCCAACTGTCCACGTCCAGAACAAGCCACATTCATGCTGTGCTTCAACATAGGCAGAGGGTTCAGTTTGCTTTGGCTTGGGAGCAAGCTGTGACAACATCCCTTCTTCTCTTTCAGGACACCTTCTGATCATCTTTTGCTCTTGGGGACATTCCCAATAGAAGAATTCCCCAAGAAAACGTTGCTGGTTGTTTCCCAGGTATTTCAAAGGGTGGCCATATTTCATCAGTCAGGCAGGAGACTTTCCAGGGCCAATCTCTGACAAGCTCTGTGGTCATCCCAGCAGTGGTCAGCCTGGCAGAATACGAACCGCAGTGGTCTTGGAAAGTTGCCTTCTCTGGACTTTGTCACCCGCAGAAGTGATATATCTGCCATAATCACCACTGCCTGTAATAAGTTCAGCAACATTAACTGCACTGTCCCTACCCTTGGACCCGGAGCAATCAATGCCATCCTCCCCCCTCCCTGATTGTGGCTCCATGTCTTTAACAACATCACCTGCACAGGTTATTCTCCATCACACTCAGAGCTGCAGAATGGTTTTGGAAGCACGCTGCCCTAAGCATCTGACTCTAAACATTTCTGCAGACTTTTAGCAAGACCTCTGTGCAAAAATATTTTACCAAGTTTTAAAATTTTTCTTTTCCACTGTGATCGGATGTCTCACATCTCCGTTAAGCTTCAGCTTACAAAAGTAGAACACAGACAAACAACTGAAACAATTTCCCAGGCTCCAGCAACACTTAAGAAAGGTCTTTAAAAGAACTGTGAAGATACATACACACACACATACACGTACCCAGCTCCAACCTTTTATTCCTGTAAACACTCCCTGCTCCCAACGACACTCAGAGCTTTTGCTAAGATTGCTCTTACTAACAGTAAGTGTGCTTGGTATTTATTTCTACTAAAAGTGTTTTTTCCACGAAGTACAATTTATAGCCATAATGAAGCCCACAGCCAAGATCAGCAACCTTCTTCACCAAATTTATAGCAGACGACATTTATAAATTATTTGCCATCCATGCTCGAGCCAAGTTTTTAACTACAGAAAAGCAACATACAGAAATGCTAAGGCACACAATTAAAGCAAGCTGCTAAGCACTGAAATGAACAGCATTCAGTGTACTCTGGTGATTAGAATGGTGTGATGCTATTCAAAATCACCAGTTCTTTCAGTTTCCTCATGTTTTCCACTCTGTTTTATAAATATCAGACAAAGCAGGACACTTAAAAGCCAGAATAATTTAGATATCTGAAATGCAAGCAATCTATGCAATACCCCTTCAAGCACACAAATGCATACCTTACAGGCACCCTATGCCCTCACAGCCCATAGTGAAACCCTGGCCTTCTGCTCTGTCCTGGCACTTGTGTAGCTGTGTGAATCAAAGAAAGAAAAGCGTGGGTCAGCTCCCCAGATTTACTCCAGGCATTTAAACACCTTAATTTGAATGCACTGGCCCAGGGAAAAGATATGGCTTACCTATGTAAAAGTTTCATCTTATTCAATGTGAAAGTGGCACATGCTATGACTTGCCCTATGCACATTAATGTGAGTGACACATTCCCTGCAATCCACCAGTTCTTGCCAGTTCATTGGAAAGCAAGGCTATTTCCGTATGGTTATGTACTCAAAATGAAGTGAAAATGGAATTAGGATGAATGCCCCATATATAATCCAAGGAAACTTAAGAATTTTACTGCTTCCAGTAGTATTTCTTCCGTAATACTTATCTTGACTGTCCTGGCACACTCAGGTAACAACTTCCCCATGAAACAACTGCTCACTTCACAATAACAACCAAAGTCTGGAAACTCATAGAGTGCAGTTGTCAACATCATCTCCATTGTAAAACAGCAAACACACCCATTTGTCTTGTGTCAGAGAGACATCAGACTTCTACAAGAACATGGCCTCTCTATGCATACAGCTGGGCAGTACGTGCCTGAGCACCTGGCGATGTTCAGGCACTTGTCTGAACCTGTGTTGCTCTCATTCTCATTGCTGTATGTCTGGCTGCTATGATACTTGCAGCAGTTCTTTCACATGCAACTGAAATAAGTGAAATTACTTTTTCTTTCAGTGAACAGGAGGACTGCAGTGCTCAGGACCCGTGCAGAAACAATGCTTCATGCATTAGTGAAAAGGAGAACAGCATATAAAAAAAAAAGGCATGAACTGCTGTCAGAATTAATAAAACAAAACAGTGCAAAAAAAAAGGAGCATCTGTGACACTGATATACAGACAATCCTGACAACCAAATTTCAAGTTCCTGTCATTTTCTGCCAAAAACTATAGAGAGCTATAGAAGCCCTTCCTTAAATCAGTGCACAAGATTCCAAGGCACAGACACAAGTTACCCCATGGTGCACAGCAAGAGCAATCAAGCTGCACACACTACTGTTTCACATATCTATGACAAAAGAAGTCCTGATGCTGAAGCTTGAGCTGCACCAAAATGCAGAGCACCTGCTGCCACAGCAGCACAGCACTCACCTGCAGCCACCACTTCCTCCAATCTGAATTCTTGGAAGCAGAGCATAGAACATTACTTATTGTGGAAAATAAAGATCAGAATGAAAATGTACTTCAAGCTCCAAGTAATTTTTAAAAATTATCTATTGGTAAATACATTATTTGACAGACGTGGCTTAATATATCCTTCAGGGCACATATGTGTGTGGTTATGTAATAGTCCTCTTATAACAGTCACAATAATTACAAACATAGTAACAACATCTCACTTATTAACTGATTTATTCAGTTCTCTCATCTAAATCCTTCTTACAGCACAGCTAAACAAAGATTAGCTGTAAAAAATAATAACTAAAACATAGTTTAAATTTATTCTGCAACTGAATAAGCAAGAAGTTCCAGAAAAATCTTCTACGACTAATTGAAATACAGGTCGCAAATTAAAAATACCCTGTCTATCCAAGAGTGTGAGAAATTGATGAAAGAGAGCAGCTGAAATCTTGCTCACTCTAATTGCCAAGATACTCCAGGGTTCCACTTAATTTATAGCTTCTTAATTCTCATTTTACATTAAGGGTTAGAGAAAGTTTCAAGATAAGTGTAAATGCTCAAAGTCATATTCACAGATCCACAGACTTAATCCTCAAATTCAGCCAACAATAGCAATGATCGTAAGTGAAGAAATTCAAAAATAAGAGAGATATACATTTTTAAAAAGTATCATCTCTAGAATATAATAGTCAAGTCCTATTAGAGGACAGGACAATCCTCAGGCCCTGTGACACCAGCCTTTTGTACCATTGATAATAAAAAGACGAGAACACAGACCTAAATGCTCGAAGCTTGACCTTAGAATAGGAAATCCCATGAACTTTATGGATAATCTAATCAAATCCAAATGCATACCCAGACCTCTCTGTCAGGCCCGAGCTGCATTAATTTGAAGCTTGCTTGCTGGGATGACTGTCACCAGTGAGGATGTGGCCTCACTCAACTCCTACTGCACTCAGCAGAAAGATTTTGATGAGCACGTGCCTCCAGTGGCTTTGGGTCAATGCATCAGAGTGACTGAACATTGCAAAGCTACCTAGAGCAGGAAGCTGCTTGTGGTGCAACAGAACATGTAATGAACAAGCTCAAGCTATATCAAGATGCCATGTATAAAAAATATTTTCAATATATATAAAGTATACACATGGATAATACACCTGTAAACAACTATTCCTAAATAAATACATAGGTTGAAGAAATGAAAGAAGGAGGATGTACGGATGGTAGCGACAGAAATTTCACATTTACAACTTTTTGCACAAATAGCTTCACTTTACAATAATATATACCAGCATCCTGCATATAACAAAAAATAATGTACATAAAATCTGCTAAATGGATTTTACTCCAATGTGTTACTGATGAGATCATTGCCGTCTGCCAAATCATCCAAGTATTTCATTAGAATACAGAATTATAGAAGAGACACGCATTAGTTGATTAATGAGAAAAACACAAAAAATTACTGAGACAGAAGTTCAGCAGTATTATGTTCTGTAATTGAAAAAAAAGACTACCATTAAAAATTAACAAATGGTGAGCATCTTCAGCTAGTCTATCAGTTTTGTCTTCAACGCATGTTCTTTTTCCGACTGTATTCACACACACACAACCTAACACTACTCAGAGGATTTTGCAATGTCTTCTGTAATCTTTTTCACCATTCTGCATCAGCAAAATCGTAAGATTTATATTGCAAAAGATTATTGTGACACACATAAACATTCTGTTGCTAAAATAGAATTTAATAAGCATAAACAGTTCAACATAACACACAAACAAAAATCTCCCTGACTAGTGATGACTTGTTTTTATGAGCCTTACTCCAGAAGCTAAATTGTGCGTTATTTTAAAAATAGCCTTTTAAGTGCAAACATTTACATATTCACAGTTTATTTCTATAAAGAGACAGTCTTCTCAGATAATCAAAGTAGTGGATAAAAGCACACGTGTTAGGAGGGAGGACAGAAGATGCTGGAATGACACAGCAGCATCACTGTCCCAAGAGGATACAGACACGCTGATGTAAGGGAGTGAGGAATCTAGATACAGGAGCTAGTGAGCAAAGTTGAAGTGAACCTTTAATTCTCCACAGGTTTCCTTGATGATGTTAAACCTCATTAAAGAGCAGTCCTCCTGGTGCAACAGTCAGCAGAAACTCCCTGCCAGAAGGGTTCCTGCACAACTCAGGTTCCAGAATCAGGAAATGGCATTACAAAAAACTCGTGGAAGGGGAGAAATCTCTGGAGAGAGACACTAATATTTTTTCAGAGCAGTAAATCTTGCCTTCAAGCTCATGCACTCAATCATGAGCACAGACACAAACCAGGAGAACCAGTGGTCAGCGCTCCAAACCATCAGCTCTCTCTGCAGCTGCTACCCTGTGCATGTGTACTATCAAAGCACATGTAGCTCTTCTGTGATATCACAGTCATGCATTTTCTCCCAGCATCCTCTGCCTTACTTTCTAAGGACCAAAAACAGGTTTCAGTGCTGTTCAGGTAAGGATTCTAGCTGAGCTGAACAAAGGCTACTGAAAACTAACAGCCAGGAGAGCACATAAATTGCAACACTTCCATGCAGCATTACCAGCCACTGAGAGAACAACATCCCCGCAATGGAAACAACATATGGGGTTGGTGACTGTTTCCAACCACCGCGGAATAATCTGCCTTTGTGAGTCAATATCCCAACTTCATAGAAAATGGGGATAATGCCAAACCAAGAGACATGTCATGAGGTTTCGTTCAATTATTTTCATAAACAGTTTTGATAACATTTCCTGAAAGGCATGACACAACAGGCAGAATATTATTCGCACCAAGGCTCTCTCTTTTCACAACTTACGCATTTGTAATATTTACTTCCAGCATAAAATGGTGGAACTTTTAAAAACAGATTTCTTTTAGGAGAGACCATCTGTTTGCAAATTTCTAAACAGAAGATGATCTTGCATTGCTTCTCGTGGTTGCCTAAAGCTAGCAGGAGCCGCTGACAGGTGTAATAAAATTATTATTAATAACTAATGTAAGTATTATTAGTCACAAGAAATAAGAAGGAAAAAAATCAAACAATGAATTCAAACAAATGTAGTTTAAAAACAGGCTGAGAATGTCAATGGAAGTGGGGATTGTTTTACAATAATAATATTTTAAAAACATCAGCAAATCAGCAAAGAAAAAAGAGATTTGTCCGTATTATGTGTGAAACAAAACTCAATAAGCAATAACACAGTGCAGTGAAATTGACTACAAGTAACTCATTTCCTTAGTAGTGAGACAAACCTGTCAAAATGTGGGTTGTGGCATCCCGGAAGGGATGAAGAATGAAAGAAACAACCTCTGTTTAGACACAACCATGCAAACAATCATTAGTGGCAACACCCACAGAAGCAAGACATGGGATTTTAAGGGAAGTCAGTTATTTTAAAGTTTGCTTTTGTGATAAAAACTCCATTCAAAAATTCAAAAATGAGAGTAGTTACTGACTACAAAGTTCCTTCCTAAGAGATTAGATTTCACACACAGAATGTTCACTATGGTCACTGACGAAAGTATCTGATGCACTTCACAGAATACATCAAAAATTGTGGAGCTAGTTAGGTATTAAAAATACTGCATTGCGTTTTTCCAATTACCAGTGTCCACTAGGAATGCTGAGAGAGTGTTTAAATCATGGCCACCCTTCAGTCCTTTCTTGTGACAACTATACTTCTAATTCCTACTCTGTTCATTTTAATGCATTATTGTTTCAAAATACAATGCTGCAAAATTGCAAATTACATCTGGCTCAAGGGCTGATTATGAGAAATACTAGCACTTCTGCCTCTGCGTGAATAACTCTGATAATAATGAGAGATTGATTGAGCTCCAAGAAGTCCAAATGATGAGAAGGGTCAATTTGAACATTTCTATTAGCTTCTTTTGTTAAATCTAACACTTTGCCAGGCCAGAGACAAATACTGCATCTGGTTACCGTGATTTTTTTCAACCCTACAGAAGTACAATTTAGAAAATGGGTACTGGTCTGAAGGCAGACCTTGTAAGAAATGCTAATGAAGCACAAAAATCCATCCATTTCACTGGCACTCAAGAGAAGGCAACAGAAAAAGTTGCAAGGGAAATGTGCCTCGACTGTTTTCTGACTGAAAAGGAAACAAACAAACAAACAAACAAAAAAACAAACCCTCAGCAACATGAAAAGTCTTCATTACTCCATTTTGCAACTGGAACCCTTGCTTGCATAAACATGAGCGTGGCATACCTTATGTAAAAGTCAACTGCAAAAAGCAAATTGCTATAGATGTGCATGTGCAAAAGGCAGAGAAATGAAGACACAAGTGCAGTATACTGGCTGTCTAGACCAGGAAATGGCAGGACGCTATTCCAACAACTGAGTTGTGCAGCCTTGCAATTACACTGTATAAAATCAGCAAAGGTTAACGTAGATATACAAAAAGTTAATCAAACCACTGACAGTTCATCCGGAACCTTCCAAAGATTAAAACTTCCCTACAGATCTCATTATCTAGAAATGTTAATATGTCAGTCAGCACTTTTTCTGTCAATTACTGAAAACCGTGGTTGATAGGAATCTCATGGAAAATAACCTCTGTAGGGTAAATTAAGCAATAAAGGATGTCTATCTTCAGTCCCATTCACACGTTTATGTTTTATAGGAGATAGGAAAGGCAGAAATGTTTTCCAGCAGAGAATAAGCAACGCAGTAGGATCTGTGGGACATGTCTAAGCACAATATCCCCAAAGCCTAGGTGAGCCCACAGCTGCCATTGTCTTCCCCAGGGATGCCTATGGCAGAGAAAGGCAGTTCCCCTTGCTGAGCTGCAGTACCAGAGCACAGGTGGCTGTAGGCTACAGTTGAGGGTTTCCTGCAGTGTCATTTAAGTCTCTTCAGAGACGAAAAAGAAAAAATTACTTACAACTTATTAAAAAGCAATGCCAGCAGGACACTTATGCAAGTGCTCTAGAATATAACTTGATTAAGTTGCATTGAATGCCCATGAATAGTCATAATACAAAGGACAAAAAACAACAGTTATGCTATTTTGGAGGTTTGTTAGGAAGGGAGGACTAAGCCACAGCAGCATACTGGAGCCAGGCCTCTTTTGAGCAAGCATTAGCATGCCACTGCTGGCTTAAATCCTTCTGCCTATTCTATCCACTGCTATTCTGCCCCGCAGCATGAAAATTTAGTTTATACACGCTGTATCTTCTGGGTAGAAAATGAAGAGAGAGACTTTGCATAGCAGCAGCACTGGTGGAACAAAACATCTCTGGGGCTTAGGCAGCACAGCATGAGTGGATCCTTGCCGGGGAGGCAGTGTGGCAGCGAGTCCCCACAGCAGCTGGCACAGGGTTGGCCCAGAGCTGCCTCCCAGGGACAACTGACGTCCTAGGGCTGCCAGCAGCCAGAGCAGGGCTGTCTTCATGGTACTGTGCTTCAAATAACTCTATCAGTTGCAATTTCAATTGTTGATTATTTCAAGACCAGTCTGGGAGCAAAGGTTTATTTCAGATGGAAAACGTGCACAAAGGACTTGCAGAGACGTGTGGTGGTGAGGTTTGATTTCTGGTTCCAGCTTCTGTGTAAATAAGCTCCTAGCACAGAAGATCTAAGCCTGGCACCAGCCCCATGCACACTGGTGTTTTTGTTCTCATTTGTACAAGTTCAGGCACTATAAGAAATGAGTGACTGGGCATATGTTTGTTTAGAAAATGAGACGGATTATATTTAAAATAAACTCAGTCCTGACATCAAAGATATTCACCTCCTGAGATGTTCTTCCTGAGATGAGATCAGCTCTGCTTGTGCTCAGTGCTGCACACGGCACACAGCAATCATTACTGCCATTTTCACGTTTCTTCAGAATACAAAATGAACAACAAAAAATCACAACATTTTTTCATTATAGGCTAAAAAAAGAATTAGCAAAGTATTTCAGGTTCCACAGATGGTATCAGAATCCCAGTAGTTACTGATGATAGTAATGTTGGTATCATCACCTGCTCAGCAAGATCAGAGGAAACACACGCTTTGTCTGTTACACTGCACATGAAACTGATGCTTGTAGAAGCATGTTGTGTTCTGAGTTTCAGGATTTTAGTGCTACGGGTTAAAGACAAAGATAGCATCTAAAATAATATTGTGAAATATTTGAGATTTATTTGTGGTATGCTGCTGTTGAAATGTGTAATAGCAATTCAGTTTGCATTGCAAATACTGCTGCCACACCTGGCATTGAATATGTTAGAAGCACTTGTATCACGTTCATCACTGTGGTACTTAAAAATAATGATACAACTAAGATTTTAGATGCATTTTTTGCTACTAAATCCTTTTTTCTTTTTTTTTTTTTTTGCAGAATTCTGTAGAGCTAATCCATTAACTTTGTTTCTGATTAGTTTTCAGTTTTCCCAAACTTACCGTAAACTTTGTTTCTGATTAGTTTTCAGTTTTCCCACTATGCACTACCTATAACTGAAAGAAATGAAATCTACAAATACTTGCAATTGTCCAAAAAGCACAGTCACCTTGTGAACTAAACTCAATATCAGTGTCTAGAAGCCATGTGTAGCGTATGCTTTCAGCATATAAATATTTTGTATTTCTCACTGCAGGAAACACCACAGGGCATCAAAGCTCCTGAAAACTCTATCATGGACTAGGTACTATCCCATTTTTACAATGAGAAACAGTTCTTCCTTGAAGCTTAAATGACTTCAGCCACTGTTTGTATTTCTCTAACAAGACTGGATCTATACAGCTCATACATCTGCTAAACTAAATATTTCTAACAATTTTCCTACCAGTACAGCATTACTAACATATTTTCAACATGTAATTTAAATCCTTTAAAACAGATATATCGGTGCAATGCAATTGTATTTATTGCAAATCATTAAGACCATTAAGTAGCTCCAAGAAAATATACTATGTTCTTCTTCCTTTTATGAGTAGAAGCTACAAGACTGGCATTAAAAATAGAGAATTTGTAGAGACTATGAATTTATCTTCTGCTAAAGCAAACCCTTCCAGATTTACCACTAGTCACATCATCAGCTAGCCCAAACATACACCGTAAAAATGAATCTATCTCTGCAGGGTCTATTTTATAAACAACTATAGCCTTTTCTTACCCTCTTGCCTATTGTAAGCCTGCACAGAAGCAGTAAAAGTTAATACGCACTACATTAACTACTGAAATGTTATTGCACATCAAAAAGGTTTACTGGTATACTTTGCAAACATGCCTACCTGAAAGCCATAAAACACTGACATATCATGAGTCAGATCTACTGCAGTGCATTGCAATCAAGTTCTTGCTCTCATCATTTAAAAGTTTCTTGATACGAAAGTTGTTCTATGTGATCTTCAAAAGATAATTATGTATATGACACAACAGATATTTTTAGCACTTGGGAATCAGGTAACCATATAACAAATACTGTTACAGGATAAATTGCAAAGAATGGAATACACACACCCTATTTTATACTCAAATGCAAGGATACCTGTGTCTTGTCTCAAAAAATCCTTCAGCTGCTAATCACTGAAAGCCCAGAAGACAGATGTGAGCAGAACTGGCATACAGTTACCTTGTTCTGGCTCTCCACCCTTGTTTGCTACTGACCATCACTGGAGACCAAGTATTGGAGAGCAGGGTCTTACCAGGGATTATTCAACTTGATATGGCTGCATTCTTATGTTCTTCCGCAAAACTCTACAGAAAGTGCTGAACACAAACAGAATTAAAAAACATCTCCTCCTCCAAAAGTAATACAAACCACCTTCTCTGTGACTGAATGGACTACAAATGCTCAGGGTTTTACCTGGTATCTGTACGTTGAGATAAAAGCAAAAAATATCAGCATAAATGCAACAGAATTATGATTTTAATTTAGTTTCCAGCATAGCAAGAAATAACAGCAAGGAAGATTTCTGTAGAATTTCTTCCTCAGTTTCAAAGAAAATAATCATCTTTTCTAGTTCAGTGGATCATATCAGGCACTATCGGGTATCGTATTAGCCTGTCACGCTTGGTGTCCTAGAACTTGCCAGTCCAAGATGAGCCAGTGTAAGATGCATGAAAGCTCAGTGAATATGACCTGTTTACAAGTAAATTCTTTCCTAACACCCAAGATACAGTGGTCGGCTCACAGTTACAAACATACACTTAGCCACATGATTTACTGCATTCTTTAAAGAAAATGCAGAGCCAATAAGTTCCTCGGGTAATCATGCATCACAAAAATCCTTTAAAATTTAAACTTTTTAGATGAAAAATTTATTTTGGATTAACATTTGTGCTTCATGGGAAGTAGATGTTAATTGATTCAGATTTTTTGTATCTGATTATTCAGTGAGTCTTGTTCCTACCTCCTCTAGCCAAGGACAAATACTTTTCACTTGGAGAGTGGTTAAGCACTGGAACAGGCTGCTGAGAGAGACTGTCAAATCTCCATCCTAGGAGATATTTGCAGCTTAACTGGGTGTGAGACTGAGTAAGCTGATGAAACGTGGATGCTGGACTGCTGTGAGCAGGGCTGAAGCAAACAGAGATCCCTTCCTGCCCAAACTGCTCCATCAGTGCTTTATTTCAAAGCCTGTTCAGTTCCTCTTAATACAGTCCCCTTTGTTTTTCCCTCATTTTTCTATTTTTTCCTTCAGAAGAACTGATAAAAGGACTCAAAGTGAGGGAAATACTACTTGCACATCTCAGGGGCATTGTGTTTCTATTATCTGCTTTTCTCTTTGTCATTTTACAAAAGTTTTGTTCCTCTTATTTCTCTATGAAACAACTTAAAAGCCTAAATAAGTCCTCTGAATGCCTGATACCCACTGTTTTCTTACTGCACTCAGGGAAATGTATGGTCTCACAGACTATTTCTATTCCAGTATGTTTCATTCTATAAATCATACTGGCTTATACCTATCCTGCCATTCTCACTGAAATGTTTTACAACACTGTCTCTAATGATTACTTCATTGCACAACGGTAAGACACATGGAAACCTTAGGAGGCACCACCATTCACATACACCATGAATCCACCTTGCTCACAAGAAGTGAGACACAGCAGTGAGTGATTCATCTTTTAGAGAAGGATCAGCTCTCCTGCAGCTACCTACTTATGTACTTCAAGTGACTATCACATGACAGCCTGAGACAACTTGTGCTACAAAAGTATGTCAAGTCGCACTACTTTCCTTCTGAGACAATTTTCCTATTCCTGTTTTTAAGAAAGATTTCAAAAAAAAAAAAAACCCTCAGTTTTAAAAACAGTCTGCAGACAAATCATCTGTAACCCTTATCAATATAAAATATTATCAATAGCAATTTAAAACCTCCAAGAACATTTCCAACAAATAAGGAAACAAATACTGTTAATAAAGGTTTTCATCTAACACATCCTTCATGTCCCCAGACAGTATTTATTTACCGTACTTTGTTAGGGACTAACATGCTGACTAGTTAGTAGTCTTCAATTATCACATCAGGTGGAGGAGAAATTCTATTTCTATACAAGCTAAAACTGAAATTGACTTTGAATCTCTGAACTGTCAACAAATTCTTCTACGAAAAGGCTTGCTTTACAGAGATTATAAAGTAGGCGTCATCCTTGACACTTGCTTTCTATATTCATACTCCAGGTCTGGAAGAGAAATGCTGCAGAACGCCAGGAAGGATCTTGGAGGGCTCAGCTGTCACACTGCGTGACTCCCTCACTTGCTTTGCAGTCAGATACGGTGCTGTAGATGTCAAAGGTTCTCTATTTAAACTCACTGACAAGAAAAGGAAGAATACTGGGAGAATATGTTAGCAGCTACTATGAACTTGTCTCTAGTATCAGGTCATCCTGGCACTTAATTCAGGATGCTCGAAACAAAAGCTCTGATTCTATTCAAATTAAAAAACACACAACATGCTCCCATCAGATATACAAGTTCAAGACTTACTATGGAAAAATGTAGCATTAGGAGTACATACTACAAAGCACTGCTTTCTATCAGAATGACAAACTAGAAAGCCATATACGATTACGTTAATCTCTCATTTCAGATCTCTCTCTCTCACAATTGCATACCACTGTTCTCTGTGTTTCATGTAAAAGTCACAGCTTACTAACCACTTAATGAAGCTGCATTCCTCAAATCCCTGACAGATTATGCAAGGTTGTTTGGATTAGAAATTAGAATTTGCCATTCCACTGCCCAGTGCCCCAATTACATTTTAGTCATAAACATCTGTACCATGGGATATTTGGGGATGAAGGCAATGAAACACATTTCTCCTCAAAATGTCTGATTACACACGCAGGAAAAAAATGTGGAGAGGAATAAAGGAGTATCATTTGTCCTTCTAAAAAGAAAAACTATTTCCAATCAAGCTTCTCTCTTTCCATCCTTTATTTACTTCTACTTGGAAAGAAGGAAGCAAAGAATATGAAAATACTTTGAAAGACATTTACAAGAGTCCTGGGTAATTGTCTGCATCAAAGATGACAATTTGTTGCATGGCTGATTCCATTTGAAAAGCTCTTCTGACTCCACATCCCAGGAGCTGGCTGAAACTTTGAAAATAGATCATGAAGAATTAGCTGAGAGCAGCAAAGCAAACAAAAGTGTCATTAACAGCATCCAACTTGCAGTCAGGACAAGGATTACGCTCCTCCTTTCAAAACTGAAAAGCGAGCATATACCTTGTGTCTATGATTGTAGTTTGTCACACACACATTTCTTAGCTGGTAGAAGAGGAGAAGCAGATGTGGATTTAATGAAGGGTCTGTCAGCTGGCACACAGAGCAGTAACAAACAGGTAAAGAACAGCACAAATGGTCCCAGATTCCATTTACCTGAGCCACCTCAACTTTTTTTGATGAAGTACCTAGAATGATCTCAGATGACTGTTAGCAAAGCCAGGAGTGATTCAGTGTGCAAGCAATGATCTTTGAAGTTTGCAGTGATACAACAGACTGGTGTTTAAGCAATAACCTCTTACTTCATGTTCTAAGACTGAAAATTTATTCTATTTAGTGACATGAGCAGAACACTAAAAAAAACCAAAGAACTCCAACTTCTGAAACTCATTCCCTTGTTTTCAGTCAAATTCATTTATCAGGTGTTGTTCACCAGTATGAAGTCTGTTAGTCACACTTCCAAGGAAAATACTATTATTGTTGCTATTTAAGCTGCTGAATGATGAAAATCAGTCCACAAGTTTTATTTTATTGAGTTCAAAGTATTTTCTAGTCCTGTTGATTGGGGTATAATTCAATAGTATTTTACACAACTCAGACACCTTCTTGTCACGAGCCTGCTTAGAAGTCTGAAAGCTGTTATTAAATAAATGAAAAATAAGGTAATTACTAAATAAGTGTTATAAACTTATTCTAGTTTCAGCTAGGATGGAATTGTTTTCTTCAAAATGTCTGGTAAGATGCCATGTTTTGGTTCTGGGAGAAAAACAATGCTGATAACACACCAATGTTTATAGCTGCTGCTAAGCAGCAAAGTACAGAGCCAAGGCCATTTTCAGCAAAGAGCCCAAGGAGCTGAGAGGGAACAGAATTAGGACAATTGACTTAAATTGGCCAAAGGGGTATTCCATATCACATGACAACATGCGGAAGCAGCTTTGAAGGGAGGGGGAGTTTGTCTTGTCTCTTCTGCTTACTGGGGGCTAGTCAGAGGGTGGTAAGCAATTGCTTGTGCGTTACTTGCTATACACACTCTTATCTATATACATATACATATATAGATGTATGTATATATATGGATATATATTAATAAGGATTGCCCTTTTCCTTTTCTCTATCTTAGTAAATAGTTTTATCTCAACTCACGAGTTCTACATTCCACTGAGAAAGGGGGAGTGAGCAAACGACTTTATGGAGCTGAGCCACCTGCCAGTTTAAACCAAAACAAACCCTCTCAATTTGCTTTTTATTTTTTTACAGACATTACTGATGATGAGAAACTTGAGTAGACAGTACAAGGAAGTCATATAAACACAACAGTAATCCTTGTAGGTTATTCTCCCATATGTTCAGCCAGAAGTCTCAGATGGCTAACATGATTGAAAGGTATAATTCAAAGCTACAAACATTAGTATTATGAATTGGTACATGTTCATTGTACCTTGGAAGTAGCTGTGTGGAAAAGAAGGAGAAGAAAAGACAACAGTATACCTGCTTTCAGCGAAACAAGGATGGAAACTAAGTTATCGATTTGTTCTCACAGAACTAGGAAAAAAAAATACTAGGCTCCCATTAATCACTTTTAAATTAATTTAGTAATTTAGAATTAGGTTTCAATGGTAATCTGAGAATATTACTTTTGCATTGGCTTACCAGTGCATTGATTTACTTACCTGTATGCTGCAAAATCAAGAGAGGAATTGAAGATTAGTCACCACATATCACAGATTTACATTTCCATGAATATGACAGAACAGATCTTGAAATACACAGTCTCCAGTACTAAGAACACCTATGCATATATTTACTTTTTAGCATAGTGTCTTGTTCCACAAATTTCAACACCCATTGCTTTCCTTCCCCACTAAAAGCTATGTTTATGTGAGGTTGAGGTATTAATCTACAGGAGAAACGTATCCACTTCTTATAACTGCTTAACCACAGTTGTTTCAAAGTACCTGACACCCATTTCATAAGCAACCTCCAAAACCAATGTAAATATTTTCTTGCTTAAACCCAGTATTAAGATACAAAGGTATATTCCCCACAGCATCTTTCACTGTCCTCAGCAGCTGGCCAAAAAACTCAAGCATAACTTTTGTTTTTGCAAACTCATTTTTATCCCATTGTATAGATGTCAATTTGTTTCAGATCTATTTGTCATAGTGATTGTCCCTCCAGTATTTTTTCATCAAGATTTGATGGGCTAATATTCCTCTTCTTCCTTTTGGAAACCCAAAGTTGTTTTTCTTTCCGCTTTTTTCTCAACATCTTAGTAGATCAGCTTCTTCTAACTATGCTGTACTTCAGATACATCCTTTCCTGAGATTGACCACTTGCCAGACATTTTTTTATAAAACTCTCCAGTGAGAGTTCTCCCATACAGACTCCCCAGTAAGACCATGATTGTATGCTTCCTCGCAGATGAAATAAATTCCAAAAAACAGTGACATAATTACAGTGATGCTACTGTATTACAAAATCTTGGCTTGGGTCTGTTACAGAGAAAATTACAGGTGGATGCTGGTTAAAGATTTGGAGCTACAATTCTTTCATTTGTGACCCATTACTTCATTGGTCTTAGTGACACAGCTAAAAACTTTATCCTGTCTTGTATCCCAAGGGTCCCCACTTTCGTAAGTGAAAACATGCTGTACCTGACAGGAGAAGAGAAAAAGAAAATGGCACACACAATTTTCTCTCACGGGAAAGGAATGTCAAAGAGTCGCACAACAGAGAAGCCCATCAAATTAATGTATCCCTACCAGCACTAATTATAGGCGCACTGCTTGAAACCATAAAGCGTCTTGCCTAATGCACCACTACAAAGACCTTTTTATCAACGGATTGTTCTTGTCAGGTTCATTTCATCAAGAAACAGAATCTCTACAGAAATAGAGACTCAGAAGTGAGTAAATATATATTTTAGATTGCACTTTGTGGAGAATAAAGATTTTTGCAATCTTCGGATATCAAAACATGCATCCATTCAAGCCTTCCTAGTAAAGAAGCAAAAACTAGCAGAACTTTTTATCAGCTTCCCAAAAACCATTTGCTAAGCTGTCAGTGGCCATCCAGACGGCCCTTGAATGTCAGCAGTGGAGAAGATAGAACTGCACAGTCTCTCCGTGGTACACCATTAAAGCCAGAGGACATAACACATAATCCTACTGCACGGATAAGAAAGTCAGGGCAATGATGTAACTGCTTGGGTAACAAAGATATGTTCTGGTATAAGATCTGCAGCAGCTCAAAGCAGCACCAAGGCTGGTGTGTCAGATCAACATTTCCGTTCAACACTTCTCTGGCTTTATTTACAGTCTATATTTATCTGTGAGCAGAAAGAGGGACATTAAGCCAAATGTCAAATTTATAAATATTATTCTCTTCTGCTCTGAAATGTCACTGTGAAAAAAGAAATGCGCACATACTCAGATTTATTTCACAGAGAGAAGGGTGAAATATCAGACTTTCCACAGCCCAGTGTGAGTGAAGGTCCTTTGGAAGTGAGGGAAGTTTGGTGTCTCATAGAACTGCACCTTACAGTTCTCCCTCGTGGTTTCATCAAGCTTCTCTACTCCGGTTGATGAAAGCCATAAAACAATGCAAGTACTTAAAAGGTTTATTTATGATTTTAACCTGATATCTTGATCATCAGGAGATCTTGGAAATGATGACTGGATGCTCTAGGATAAATGCAACCTTGGGTCCCCTTGTGGAAATTTCCATCTCATAGTGCAGTTTAATGAAGATCCCAGTACCAAATCCTAAGATTTTAACTGAAGGCAAGTAGCTTGCTTTCAGATATTACACAGACTTCACTTTAGAAGCTGTCAGTTTGCATATAGGCAGTAAAAAGCCCCTTGGCTAAATACAGACATTGGTGTGTCAGTTAACAGCAATTTCACCCCGCAAGTGTTCTTGCCCTTACAACTCAATGAAGAAAGATTATCTTACAATAAGAGCACTGGAAAGGAAGAAAGAAAAAGAAGAAAAAGAACTACAAAGAAATCACAACGTTGCAAAGAACCAAAACATCCAATTATGCTTTGATCATGGCTTGAATTTCGAATGTTACTGTCATCATTATTTTTTATTGCACCACATCTTCTGATTACTTGATATCTGTATGTCAGATAAACAGAAAAACAAAGCATGATATAGGCAGAAGTAGTAGTTTATCTTACAGACATAATAAAGTCTCTCTCTCAAACATTATTGAGAAGCCTGTCAGCAAAGCAAATCTGAGCACAAAGTGGAAATGAGGCATAATGCTTAATTCCTTCAATCAGCATTTTCTTGTTTGCCAGAAGCACCTCTTCTGGGTGGGCTGACAAGGTGCAAGCTAATTTAACGATCCAGGAGGAGTCAGAACTGCATCCAGGTAGCACTGCTCCCACATTAATTAAGAGGAGACTAAAAAGTAAAGTTCACATAGAAATGGTATTGAGGGAAAAATAACTCAAACACTGGCAGTTATGAAGAGCATACAACGAAGCCAGCATCAGGCCTTCTTATCAGCAAAATTATAGTTTTCAGATTAAAGATTTCAGGACTACTGTATTGAACATACAGACAATGTTGCTTCTGGTATTAATTGCTACTTTTGGATTCATTTCCATTTAGAGATTTCAAAGCTGTTCTGGAACACATGGAGGCTCTAATGCCAGAGGGCATAAAGCAGTAAATCAGCCCTGGACTGCCTGGTTCCCCAACAAATAAAGGCTCCTTTGTTTGGAGGGCACTCTCCCCAGGTTCATTCTTTGCCTGTGTACCAAAGCTTGCACGGTGTGGCAGCTGTCTCACAGGTCCACTGGGCATCAGAAACATTAAGTAGGAGTTGCCCTGCTTTCTTGATGCTGTGTAATACTTTCTAGCTGAACTTGAGCTCACCAGGCAGCAGTCAAGTTATCCATAAGCTATTTACTCACAACCAAATTTGTCATGGATGATTTGCTGCTGTTTTGCCTGTTTATTCCTATTGAGATAGCCATTTACACCAGAGACGAACTATCCCAAAACAAATCTACAGAAAAATGGCAAAGTGCAGAAAAGAATCAGTGGCATTTCGTACGTCTAATCTTCTCCTCCACCCCAGCAGTGTGATGCAACTCTACTCCAGGTTTTGACTTAGTCAGGCAAACACCAAGAAAATGAAGGTATTCGTGTAGGACTTCTATTTGATGCAGCGAGTTACTCTCCTCCTTTTGATGTGTGAAGCCATCTTTTATAACACTTCTGGTATGCTGTTGCATGGGCTGCCTAACAACCTGATATGACTCCATGTTTTCCAAATAAATTTTCTATTATTTTCCAGTTTTTTTGATCCTAAGTTAACTAATTTTGTGCTGCCATTCACAGTCAGAACAACTCTCAAAGAGCTTAGCAGTAACAGCCAAAGTTCAATTGCACGATAAAGATGATAACAAGTTTTATGTTAATGGAAGCTCTGCTTAAATGCTTTGAGAGAAGAATCACTGTTAATAAATCTTCAAAATAATTCTGGTATCTCACTTCAAATTAAATAATGAAACACTGCATATATGAAAGAAAACAAACACTGCCTCAATATAATCTCTCTTTTCTTGAAAATGCATTTATTTACATTAGCTAGCTAAAAGAAAGACTGATTTTCTTACTCTCTCACCCCTTCCCAGAAGTGATCAAAGGTGTTTGTCATGTTTCACCATTTACCCAGATCAGCAGGGTGTCCCTCAGCAGTCTGCTCCTTTCAGATCACTTATGTCTGCTGGAGAGAAGACTACTTTAAAAAGCACAGTACTTGGTAAAAAAAAGCAGGTCTTTCACTGACCTTTCTCCAGACTGTGGGTTCTCAGAGCACACAGTCTTATTTAGATCCTGATTTCCTCAAGATGAGCCTGCTGTTTTTCAATCTCAACCTGATTCATCTCTTTCCCATCTTACCTCCATGATATAAAATAGTCTTAATAGCTAAATAAAAAAATCCACTCATTTTGTAGCATGTAAGCTTAGGGTACAGGATTAAAACAACACAAACTGTGAAGAAAAAAAAATTGAGGGGAGGGGAGGGAAGGGGAGGGAAGGAGAGGGAAGGGGAGGGGAGGAAAAGAAAAAAAAAGAAAAGAAAAGAAAAATATTTGATCTGGCAAGAGATATGTGCATTACTTAGATATCACCAAAGACTCTTTACAAGATCAGGCAGCGTGAATGCTTAAAACCTGCTTTGTTTTTGCAGCCCTTTCAGCCTGCTAGCCAGCAGCTTCTCTTCCACTCTGAGCTGCTTCTTTTTCATGACACTACTTAAAAACACAGAAACCAACAGATAAAAGATGAAGATTCATTATTTTCATAATCAATTGCAAAGCACCTACCTGAACATGTCTCCTAAACCTTTCAGCATTCCTTTCTTTGCTTTAATTTTATCCTTTTCTTTATCTCGATCTTTTTTCTTTTCTTTTCCAGCCTTTTTTCTGTCGCCTTTATCTTGGCTTCCATTCATCTGTCTCTCCAGTGAGTGGGATGGCTGGTCACTTGCTGTGGAAACAGATTCTCTACCAGATCTTGAACTTTCCTCTGTGTCTTCCTCCACTGAAAGCACAAATAAAGAAACAACATAGAATAAGAACAAACAACAAAGGCAGATTTTTTTGGTTTATTGAATAAGTTATTTCCAAGAAGGATATATGCACAAAAGCAAGATATTTCCATTCTTTTTCAAATTGAGTATTCACTAGTTTGGAGACTTCTTGGAATGGCCGTGTTTACATAAACTCTTAAAGATAAGGAATTCATCTTTGCAGAATTCTGTATAACTTGATTCATGCTTTGTGTGTACTCTGAATGACATATAGATTACGGGGAAGATGTTAACTGAACCCCATTAGGTGATGTTAATTGGATCCTTTTGTTACAGAGTCTAAATCAGTTGAGGAGAGCTTCAGAAATGTCTGCAAGAAGAAACAACAGCTGTGTAGCATGCCCTATCAGTAAATTCTTAGCAATATTCCCATAAAAATATGAAAGTCATTAAGGACTGTTGACCCTCAATAGAAGCCTTAATAGACTTTTTCTTCTGCTGCATATACCGTAACGATTCTGCTGCACTACTTCATTTCCTGGCGTAGTTTAAAACACATCATGCATCATAACTTTTATTCTTCCAGAGCAGTAATACTGGTTGAGATGGAACAGCCTGGAAGGCTCAGGTGGGGAGATTCCACCCAGTGGAACAAGGAAAATATTTTAAGAGCAGGTCATGTGTTTCTTCTCCATTTCTAATCCGAGACCAAGACTCAGAGAATCCTAAAGTATACCTGAGGTTAAATTTAACAGGATACACGTTTCAGAAAGTCTGAAATAAAAATGATCAAAAGAAACAATCCAATCAGGAACAAAAAACTCCCCCAGCAGTTTAGTGAGTTAGAAAGAAAATTATGTTAAACATGAGAGTTAGAATCATGAAGCTATTTTGACATAGCTTAAAGCCATGTCCAACAACTACACCGCATGGCTGGTGAAGCTGTGATCTCCCAGGAGCTCTAACATTTTATTTCATCACATTATAAGCAGGGCTGCATCACTTTCCAGTTTTCCAACAGACAGCACAAGGCAGCAATTAGGATCACAGGCACATACTCTGCACTGATTCCCGTAGCTCTTACAGGTTCTGAACAACTATATATATATATATATTTTTTTTCCTTATTTTATATGTGGATAATTATATATATATATATATTACACATATATTATATATACACATATAAAATAAGGGAAAAGACATGGATCTGTCAATCCATGACAGAGCTGGAAGGAAGAATAATTTTTAACTTTAGCACATATATACTTACTATTATTGTTACTACTGTTACTGGAAGACCTCAAGGACTTTTTACAGCTAATGGAAGTGTGCAATTCTTCAGAAATTTTTATAAACAGAATGCTGTAGAATATAAATTTGCTCTTCTTACTCATCTTTCATGTTTGCCATACTAGTAATTCACTGAAGTTGAGGAATCTACAAATCACCAGCTGAAAACCACTAGATATTCTATGTTCTCTTTCTCAGATACTTGCCTGCAAAACACTGTTTATTCTTTAATATGACACTATGCAGACCTGCTCAATAGACTAATTCAACAAATAAGCATTTCTATGAATATTATTCAACCCTGCAAGATCACATAAACATTTTTCAAGAGAAACATATCATGTCAGATAAGTAATAACATTAATAACCGTTTTGGAATATCAACTAGTACTCTGAAGTACAAATCAACCAAAAGAAAAAAAAACAGTTCCAGGCAATTCATATGAGCTTGTCTTCTGGACTGCTCCAAGATAAGCAGGTGACACAACTTCTCAGTTGTAGGCACAGCTTTAAAATTTGGATAATTTTATTTTAGGAAACTAACAGGCATATCCTATAACTTTCTCTGAATTAGCTGTACTTGGACTTTTTTTGGTGAAAGTGTTTCTTACAGAAATTTTGGGACGATATTTAATTGTTATTAAAACAGTAGCGGAAAACTACTTTGGAATAGAGATGCAAATTTTTTGCATATTAATTTATAGCTACAATCTGTTCCATTTAAACCAACTAGGCATTTAAATGATTGTACTTGCAAACAAACATAATTAGTTTTAAAAAAAACCCAAAACTAAAACTCAGACAAATTTTGAAGTTGTCTGTTTTCTTGGTACTGCATTGCTAGAATTCCAAAGATAAACAAATTTGTTTTATGGTTGTTCATATTCATATGACAATACACTATTTTAAGCCTAAATATGCATTAAATGTATTGTGCTGTGCTGATTGCTGAACTACTTGTCATAACAATGCTTCCTTTTATTGTTTTGCGTATTCTATGGAGATAATATTGGCTCCTTTCCACAGTTGTGCTGCAATAAATATTTGTCTATCATATACATTTTGATCACAGTTAATTCCATGGCTTCGAATGAGCCTTGTGAAGCAGGATGTCTGTTCCCTTGGAATAAACACTCGTGTTTCCATTGGAGTAAATGGATTCCCAGTTTCTTAAAAACGCACAACATGAAGAAACTTGTTCCACTTTTATGCAGAACATTCACTCTGCAATTGACATACACCTAATTACTAGCATTTAGAACAAATGCAAATGCTGCCCAATTAAAATTCAAGCTGAGGCAGAAAAGAAACTTATTATTTTTGTTAAGTTGAAGTAATGACATTAGGTTTCTGCATAACACAGAATTTATTCTTTCTGGTACTATTACTTTTTCCTCCACCCTCCTTCTCCCTTCCCCTATTCAGGACACTGAAGACAAAAAATTAAATACTTTAAGCATCAATTAAAGCTGAAAACCAGTGTCATTTGATAAATCACACTGTACTAAAGAGAACTACACAAACAGGTATTATAAAGCTATTCTCCTAATTAGGCCATAAAGTGGAAAAGATGCACATGAGGAATCAAAGCTGCTTAACGTGAAGCTATTTTGTCACTAAGTTTCCAGGCCTCTTGTTGTGATATTTAATACAGCCATAGATTCTTGCAATTAAGATTCAGCAAAAGATTAGAAAGCTTTGCTGATCTCTCCAAATTCAAATGTCTTGTTCTCATTCACATCACTGAAGATAAACGTTTTGCTTTCAGTCAGCTATTTCAAGTATTTAGGAAAGAAAAAACAAGAGAGAAAAAGAAAATAAGGCAAATTGACCTTTGATAGTTCAACACTCATACCTCTCCATAAATTTGACTTATTTACAACCATTAAAATTCATACACATCCTCTCACATACCTACTAAAAGATTGCCCCAGAACAGGACACACCTATCTGATTTTCCTAGCCATTTAATAACTTTTTTCTTTGCAAAGACAGTAAGTTCATTTAGAAGAGAGTCGGCCTCTCTCCCACACGTACTACCTCTGTTTTATGGCTTTCTTATATGGGTAATGACATGTTACGAATTCCTCTATAAAATATATTGCAGTGCAGTGTCTGGAAAAAAAAGCACTCTCAGCACTGAAACATTTGGAGAAAAAAGAGAAAACATATCAAGAAAGACAAATGATTCCAACCTCAAGGGTATCAGCAAATTGACCACCAACATGTTTGCCTGGATTTTATAATACAAGAAAGCCACATTTTAATTTCAAACAATTATGAAATAATTAAACACAATTAAAAAAAAATTATGCCATGTCATTATGGCAGCAGTGAGCCATTAGGCTAGTACCAGATTGTTAAATCAACTTCCATGTTTTCAAAGGTACCCAGACTTTTTCCAGCTGAAGACATCACTTGGCAAATTGTCTGGAATCTGAAGCCACACAAAATTTACACAAAGTTGGGAAGACTGCAGTTGGTTTTTTACAGATACATGCACGTTCCCAGAAAGACAGACATCAGGAAATTAGCATTCTGAGCTGATCCCAAGCCCGTATGGCTGGACTAGCTCTTGAGCTCTCCTGTCTACCATAAGAAGGGGAAAACCTAAAGGGTCTTCAACACTGTTCCTGGAACTGAATTCAGTCCAATGAACTTACTACGACTGCTTTACTACACATCTCTTTCAATTACACTGGCAGTGCAACTTTCTGGATTACTTTTTAGATGTTTTATTGTAATACATGGAAATTATTCAACCCCACAACTTCAACAGAACGTGCAGTTTCATGCATATAGCTTGGTCATATTTCCTTCAGGCCTTCCTTAGCAGGTGAGATTTGAGAACAGTCTTGCTCTTGTTCTCCCATGACAGTGCGATGGCTCCTGGTCCATCAATGCTAGACTTCTTCATCCGTACAAAGATGAGGACAAAGACTCATCTCACAGCATTTCACTTAAAATCTGAAAAATTGCCTGGTTTCCATTACTTCCAGTGAAAGAATACAAAGACCACCAAATATTTTCTTTCTGCTCTCTATGCATTGCATCTATCAGCTCAAAACATCTTACAAAGATCTCATAAGCCCATACTCACCTAGAATACATTTTTTGAAAACAGTTTTGCTGTGGGTTTGGTGAAACAAAGTTAATGGTCTGTAACTTCTGGATAAACCCTGGATATCTGATGCCTCAAAACAAGATATCTTTATCAGTTGGCTCACACCAAATAAGGGCTTTTAGAAGAACCTGACGTTACATCTCAGAAGACCATAGGCACACAGTTTGGGGGAATGAGCAGGACCATTACACTTTTTCTCATACCTTTGTCTTACTGGCCAAAAACAGAATGACAGCCAGCAGCACCAGACCAGCATTTAACCTCACTGCTTTGTGAAACTGCTAGGTATGGTGAAAGTGAAGCAGAATTAATTCTGTCTGTAACTATCTTGAGAAGAATGACCTCCCTTCCAATCTCAGAACACTTTTATTAACAGACAGATTAAAAGCAAAGAAAAAAAAAAGAGTTCTGAAAAATATAAAAGGAGTAAGCTTACAATAGAATACTATGGAATGGCACTTCAGAAATACACTGAAAAATTTCGAAACTACAGAGACTGCAAAGTCACTTTTCAAGGTTTATTCTGCAAGTATTCAGGCTAAATATTTTACCACCTCAGCTTTCCAAGCGTCTTCTTCATTCATAAACTTTTAACTAGCTCCAGGTTGATTAAAAAAAATTCTGCGGGTGTGTGTGACAAGTTGAAACTAATACAACATGAAGGTTAAAAATTCCATAATTTTAATACAACTCCTGATTGAGGCAATTTACCATTCACACTATTTTTATTCAATATAAGTTGTCATTTTCCCACCCATTCTTACATAGTTCAATAGTGATAAGGTTAGCTTTAAAGTGATTCTTTTATGTTAATGACATTCTCCACATGTTGGGTCATACGTCGGGTTAAAGAACTGAAAATGTAAATGAATGCCCATTAGGGTGGGTAATAGCTGATCATTAACTTTTTATTTTATTAGATCTGCCAGCCTTACTCATTCTAATTAAAGGACAGTGATTTCTTTTTTTTCCCCAGACACTACAAATGTACCCTTTCAAAGTTAGATGCACATATTTTTGTAATATTAATTCAGTGGGTTTTTTTAGTGTCTGCGTAAATTTTTTTCTAATTTACATCAGTAAATTAATTAGCTGCCTTACAGAAAATTTTCGTAGTAAGTAATTTAAGTAAACACACTCCTAATAATCTTATTTCCTTATTTTAGGAAGGAAGGAAGCTGCAGAGTGTTGCAATCTGTTTAATGCATATGAGGGGCAAAAGCCTGAAAAAAATCCAGGAAGAGATATTAGCTCTTTTCTTTTAAAATCCTAAAATTATCTTCTATCTCTTTTAATTACCTTCTAGAAGAATTGACTGATACTGTTAGCATTCATTACGTACAACAATAGCTTACTTACAAGTTTCCATGCCTTCATCATCATCATCTGCTACAGGTTTATCATACGATTTGTCTATGGCAGCTCTGAAGCTTTCATTGCAGCCTCGTCCTCGGATAATTCGTGGGCGGGGGCGGTGGAAGGGAATATCACCATTGAGAGTCACCTCAGCAACGGCTGTCTGCAGACTTTCTAATGAGCTGGATTTCTTCAGACCTAATGAAGGCCCTACATCTCTGGTTGGGGAACCTTAGCGATTTAGAGAAGAAAAAAAGTAATTAGAATTAGCGTAGAGAACTGCATGCTTGATTATGCATATCCATCGTGAAAGTCTTTGGGGACACACTTAACATTATTCACATCATCTCTCAATAATCTGCAGGGAATTTTCAGCAGATTTGTTGGTCTCAGAAGTGAACGAGTATGTCAAGTTACAGTCAACGAAACCGACAATGTTAGCAAGGTCTAGCTTTTCAAATCAATGAAATGATACCAACATCCATCACTATTATTTTAACAATCTGAATGATAAAAGTAAGCACGGAGCTTTGAACACAGCTCATGAAAACAACAGAGATACAAATCTTACTGCATCAAACAAAATGATTAATTAATTTTTGTTTAGAGCAGAAAATTACATTTGTAATAGCAACTGATAAACAGAGAGCTTATTCTGGTCATGAATTCTATTGTGCTCAGACTGACATTCTGGTAAGGTACTCTGACTTCTGGCTTCGAGGAATATGTTTGATTTAAACTGATTTTTAAAGACGTGCATGAAAATGCTAACAATTCCGTAACAAAATATTTCTGACTTGATATCAGCTGACTTGGTTGGATTTGAGAATTTGTTTATAAAAATCTATGGCAAAGCCCCAGTTAGTCCAGCCGTACCACAGTATCAGTTACCCTGCTGGACAAGAAACATTGCTGTCTGTTTGCAGGTTGATGTCTGCACAGCTCTAAAGCTGGGGCTGAGGGCAGCCCTTATCACAGCTGCATGTGCAGAGGCGTGCCAAGAAATCCCTGAACAGTATTCCTCAAAAATCCTTTCTTCATCCAAACTTGCCTTCTCACTTTTGTGGACTACATTTCTAGCCTCTGTTTTTAGACACACAGTTTTAGTAAAAATCAGCTGACAGTTGCACAAATGGATCTCGTAGTTAAAACTGGGAGAGATCTATCAGAGAAAAAATACATATATACATTCATTGCACTTAGAATGATTTTGTTTAAAGGTGCAGAATACTCTTGGCTAGCTTTTGCATAGGACTTGTGCCTGGAGAAAAAGATGAGGTGGGATGAAAGCGGGAAGAGGGATGCTGGACATACAGAAGGGATGCACAACAGCAGCACAGCAACTCTTCCCCATGTTTATTGCTGTCTTTGTATGAGACACAGCAAGGCAATAAATGCTTCAGTAAATGCTTCCATTTTTCCACTCAGCTATTAAAATGCTGAGCAACTCAGTAGAAATGAAATCCATTTGATCAAATATATTCAAAGAGCAGCTGTCAAAAAATTCCCCCTCAGCTGCCCTACCATTAAGAAGAACTTGTAAATAGAAACAAAACAAAAATCCTCTTTCCCAGGTCTACAGAATTCCTGCACTCTGGTCCCCCCAGAGCTCTGGGGTCCTGCTGCTTGTACCCTCAGCCAGAAATAAATGTGTCTCAACAAATTAGAAATTTTATCTCAATCAACTTACACCTCCTAGAAGAGGCCCCCCTCTTCCTGCACCCTCTACTGGTTGGAGGACTGAGAGTCATGAGGATGGCTGGGCACAATGCAGCTGCCGGGGTGAACAAGAGCCGAGCAGCCAGCTGGGACAAGGGAGGGCTGATGGCTTCCCAGCTGTGCAAACAAACTGCCGTGCAGGATCCCCCAGCTTTTGAATGTGGCCTGAAGTCTAGTGCAAGTGTTTTTATGTAACGCTCTCTGTGCCAAGTAAAAGAACTTCAGCTTAGACAATGCCTTATAAAATTGCCCACTTTATAGCTTGTGTCACAAACTGCTGTTCTTCCACTAATGTCTGCAGTCGACAAAAAACAACAATATCTCATTCGTTATTTTATTTTTTGAGACTGTGTCTTGTTAAAAAAACAACAGTCTATGAGACAAGAAAGAAAAATGACTGTAACAGCTTAAAAGGAAAAAGAAGCAGAAAGGGGACAATGCTATACAGACCAGCTGTTTGACATATTCAGTTTCATCAGTTTCATATACAAAGGGAAAGGCTATCCTCTTACATGGCAACTTACTCTAAACTTCCTTAGTCTGCTTTGCTACCTTCTAAATGAAATGCTCATATATCTTTTCCTAATTACTGAGTGGCGCTTTTTGTAAATAGTAATTATAAAGCAAGCATTTATGTGCCCATTTATGTTCATAAAGGACACTGCAAAAATTCCATTTCCTGCTATCCAATACAGATGTTTGTGAGAACAATATTTATGCAAGTTGTGCTTTCCCAGAGGAAAACCTAGATGGGATATGACCTAATGTTCGCTGAGTACTGTATAACTAATAATGGATTACAGAAATGATAGGAATATTTATTGAACTTATGTGGTCATGAACACAAATGTGAACAAGTTGCAGAATTTGAAAGAGGAAAATGTCCTTTCACAAGCAATTTAAGCACTGCAATCATAAAACTATACGTGTTTCAATACCTCTACTATCTCCTATGGCCTCTTCATAGCAAGTCTACTATTATCAAAATATATGGCTAAGTCTCCCTGTAAATTGAGTGAGTTCAGAATTTATTACTAAAATTCAGTAGCTAGAAAGTGAGTTGTTTACTTATAATCTCATGAGAAACTTTCTTTAAGATGCATTTTGTTTAAAATTTATGAGTCACATCAAAACCCTGTTTTCTAAGTACAAAAATGTCAGCATTTTCTTCCAGACTTTACAGCGCTGGTGGTAATCATCAGAAATGTTATCTGCTCAGAACGAGTTCTATTTTGACAACAGAATTTAAAACAGAAAAGGGAAAAAAAAAAAGAAAAAAAGAAAAAAAAAAAAAAGGGAAAAGAAGACACATCTACCCTAAGCATCTTTATGTGACTGAGGGATGAAAGGGGTTCTTTTATCATCTTTTTCAAATTTGAAGTTTATCAGAAGTTTCATTTCCGACAATTTCATTAACAAATCCCCTTTGAGGTAGATGCAGCACAGCAGCACTCCTCCCGTAGCATTGCCTCACCTCCCCTCACATTGCTTACACGTGCACTCTTAGAGTTGTACTCTGTGCAACATACACCAATATCCATCTCAGTAACATGCTTGCTCCACTGCCAAGCACTGCCCCTGCCCACCACGCATGCACAGCACTGGGTGTCCCCCAGACCACTCTCTGGGCACAGCACCACGCCTGCTTGCCGCGCCATGTAGCACCCCTTGCTCATGCATGACATGCATTGTGTGGATCCGCGCTCACAGGGCACATGTAGATCCAATGAGACATCCAACACACACACACACACACTCATAACATTATGTGATGCTACCTGTTCCAAGCCCGTTGTTTTTCCCTCATGCTAACTGTTTCACATCTCATGATGCCTCCCTTTCTCCAGCCTTACACTACATATTTATACAGTGCCACAAATTCACATGGATGATTTGCAAAGGCAAAAACCATGGTGTTAAAGGATGTAGGAGAATTCCTTCAGTGATGATTTTTAAGAGCTATAATAGCTTTTTTTGGTGCTATAAAAGTCACTTTCTTTTAAACGATTTAAAATGATGTTTTTGTTTGTCTCTAAAGCATTATTTTTACCAACTCTTGGATTAAATAGTACCAGTGACTTACATCAACTTCCCTCTATATGTTTTGCAAAGGCACAATGTCCACATTTTTTCTTAAAAATTGGCTCACCAGCAGTGAGCCAGTTTTTGTACTTACTAACATCTGCTCCACAATATTTGATAAATTCTTCTATTTCTAGTTCAATTCCTACAATGAAGGAGGAACATCTTGGCTTGGAAGGGGGCAGGGGAGGAACAAAGCAAGTAACTCCATGAAAAGTACTTCAGCTTTGGTTCCATTTAATAAAAGTTTATTTTAAAAGCACCATGTTAAAATAAATTAAAAATCTCTTTAAGTAAATATTCTGTGGAGGTTTTTAGTTTTGCTTTGATTTTCATAGTGTTTCAGCCTTTCCTTGCAGTGCACATGGAAAAACAGCTAGAACTACAGTGTGCCTGGGACTCAATAAATGAGCCATGCTCAATTGCTACTGAATATACTTCTAACCTTTACAATGAACTGTAAACACTGAAAGGATTAGGCACTTCAAGTGAACTACAGAAAGAAAAATAATTAAAAATCTATTATAGTAACTAGCACTGGTGAGTTCTACACTCTCCTTTTCAGCCAATATTATTAAACTCAACTTGGACTGTAGCAGGGCCTGTTTTTATTTTTCTCTGAAGTAAATATATGCTGAGGTTTCTGGCTTCTAGGATTCATCAAGTCATAGTTCACCACACATTTGAGGTATTTTTTTTTCTTATACCAGATAATTTTTAAGCCAAACTACAGTAAGTGGTTTGTTTAAAAACCACATCCATCTTCAGTAATGGGAGAAATGCAGTGTTTATATACAAAACCTGGTTAAAAGCACACAAGATAAATAAAATAGAAGTATAAAAGTGTAGCAGAAAGTGTTTTTTTTCTTTTTTTTTTCTTCTGCCACTGAGCTGTTCACAAAATATGTAACTGCTTAGTCCAGATGGTTGCAGTCATGCTCATTCACCCAAGTTGTCTGACGTGTCTCTTTTTGGAATTTAATCCAGGTGTTGCACATACAGAAAAACTGCACTCTGTTGATACCACCAAAAGCACTCTGCACTTTTAAACCCAAGACTCATATTTTGTTAAAACATATAGGATTTACCTTGTTGTAATCAGATCCCATTTCAATAAGTAGGTCAATAAGAAAATCAACAATAATTTACAATAAATTTGAATTTGATGTGTAACTTTCTGTGAATATTGCTCAGTGGTGAAGGAGTCCCCAGGCTGTTTCTTACTATGACCATTAACACAGTTCATGCTTTCACACTCCGATGATTTGAATCCTTCAAAACATTCATGCATTTTAATTTTGTGTGCTAATTCTCAACTTCTAAAGCTGCAAGTCCTTGACTGTACTCTACAGTATTTTAAGGGCTAGAAGTTTTAGCTGTTTTAACAAAAAATATACTGTTATCAGCTGATTACTTACAACTTCTCAGCATTCCTACTCATGTTGTAAAGTGTGGTTAAACAGAGATAAGTTGTGAATTATTAATCATAAATTCAGCATGAAATGCTCTGTTCCCCAAATCATGCTAAAATAAATAATATTGTCAGGTTTAAAAGGTGAATTGTTCCTAATTAGAGCTAAGTAATGTTATGGTGTCCTCTGGATCTAGCCTAATTAAAACAGCATTTCAAAGGTCAAAAGCTAACATGTATTAATAAATCATAAAGGCTAATAACTGCAGCTGGTGCATTATTTTAATTACTAATAAAAATATGCTTTGAAAGCTATTTCTCATTATCATTGTGTGAAATGTTACCATCAATCGTATGTGGAAAAGATTCTATTTATATATTCTTTTGTTCTCTTTCGCTGTTCGGATTTCAGTTCCAAAGGCAAATCAACCTGCACTAATAATCATCAACTCAACTCACAACATGTATCTGATGACCACTTAAGGCAAAGATAGCAGTTTTGGAATTAAAATAATTATTTTCAAGCACTGTGTTAGCACTGTAAGAGTCAAACACCCGACTCCTTTGCAGCGTCACTCTGAGTTTGAAGCTAGATTTTCCAAGATTTTATTGAAAGGACAAAAATCATTATAACTGTGAATATTTATGAGTTCAAAGTGTAGACACAGGTGTCTGCCTACAGTCAGATGTATGACCTGCCTGAATATGCTACCCCAGATACTTATCTCTACAGAGAATTTTCTTTTTCTCTACAACTTGATTATTCACAACAATAGAAAGCAGCCATGCAAGTACTGGAATATTCATGTTTTCATGCAATTTGATTGGCAGTTCTGTAATTGTGGTAAGCTGCTTTGACCAAGGTTTCTATAGCAACAGCCTTACTGTCAATTCTTACCTGTTTTCTGGTCATCCATTGTACTGAGCTTAGTCTCGTCAGCTACTGTTAAAAGGTAAATGTATAATGGTTAGCCCAGTTAGTGACCATGCCCCACATGCAACCAACATTCCTTTTTTTGTATATTCTTTTGAAGTTAGGGGGGGCCTTAGCAATGTCATCCTTCATGCATATAAACTGCAATAGTAAGCAAACATTCTGGATAGAAATGGCAGCAAACTAGTAACCTTCATGCAATGTCAGTCATGTTCACATCACAGGCAGGTACAATGTTATTTACATGTTAGCACATTGCAACTAATCAAGACAAGTCAATAACACCAAACTTACTGTTCTCTGAAGAAGTTGGTGAATTAGGGATTGCAGTTAAGATATTCACAAGTATTGTAAAGGAGAAAACCTGATTATATTTCATTATTCTGAGTACGGAATTTTGTGTTTAAACAATCAAAACTCACTGTTTAAGGTTACTAGCTTCCGCACTTCAGAATCTAAATACAATGGCAGAAAAAGAGATGGGCTTGTTAGCATTTGCTTCTTCTCTGTTGTTTTGTCAGTTAAAATGATTACAGTTGATTGCCTGTCTTAGTTGCTGCTACCTTTTAGGGCTTCTGATATAAATACAAAACATGAGTCTCCACCAAAAGTAGGACTAGCTCTACTTTCTAATTCTGAAACATCTCTTCAAAAAAACACTTGCACTCTTAATATCTGCATCAAAATCTACCTACAAAGAGAGACTACTAGGGATCTTTAAGGCTAATTGCATTATAATAATGAACTGAGACTAAGCCTGTCTATCCAGAACCACAGCATGGAACATTTTACATAGGGATATTCAATGTAGATTGTTGAGTGAAACTTTCATCTCCATTTTAATGAATGTGTTCTATATCTGTGTATACACATATATACAGAGAACTCCAATATTTAAAGATATGGACATTTACAAGTGGTAAGAACAATGCACAGGCCAGTTGGCCACTCACGTTAAGAATATTTTACTTCACACTAGTACATGTTATGCACAGTATTACTGCACATAAATGACATGTTTGGAATTACAAAATCTGAATACTTACAACATGAAAATCAGGTTCAAGTGAAACAATTGAAAAAATATCACTCACTACCTAGATCCATGCTTTTGGATTTTCGTGTTTTAACAAACTCCAACTGACTGGCATCTGAAAACTGCTTTGTACGCTTTTCTGACATGCTCTGGCGTCCAAAACCCTCTCGCTGGAAGGCAAGCACTGGATCAACATCTGGACTAAGAGTGCTGTAGGAAGGGAAAAAAATCATGCGAACATTTATCAAAATCACGCAACCTTTCACTCTGCAGAGAAAAGCATTTATTTAGCATGTGACTTCTACCAATAATAAAGTACACATTTTCAGATAAACCACTTAAAGTAGTCACACACATGATGAATTTGTTTCACTGCATCAAGCAGTTCTAGTTAAAGAGAACCAAGAATTTCACTTACAAGTTTTTGTAAAAAATAAGCTATGCATATACTATCAGAATATACAACCCCAATACGGGAATAATTTAATAGAGAAAAAATTACAGTTTCTTTTTCATAATGATAAATCAGTATGTTCTCTTAATAACAAATGTTAAGATTTTTTAAATCATGAAATATTTTTGTGAAAAGCATAAATAAAATCTGCCCTGCTTGAAACCCACAGAGAATTACCGAAGTTCTTCATTTAAAAACCTTCATAGCATTTTGTGATTTCAACCTGGCTCTGACATACAAGCATATTTTTTACTCAATGCTCCATTACAGAGCAAGTATTTGTCACAGTGGTTACACCGCTAAGCTGGACTTTTTGTCTGCTTGATAGAATCATCGAATCATAGAATGGCTTGGGTTGACTTTAAAAATGATCCATTCCAATGCCCCTGCCATCATTATTCAAGTCCTTCTGCACAATTCAGGTCTTTAGCCAACAGCAATGAGAGTTTCATCATGCCTCACGGGAAGCTTTTTGAAGATAGATTTAATAATATTGTTCTCATGTTGGTAGAATCAGAAACAATGAACACAATTAGTTTGGCGTGCAAGTTAAACCCTAAGCTTGCCAAGTGTCACAATAGCCATACCACATGTTGAAAGAGAAGAAAAGAAAAACAAAAAGAAAGAATTCAAGGACTACTGCAAGATCATTTACTGTTAATAGACCAATTGAAAGGAAATTCACAAATGGGTCTTCTCACTCCCAGAAAAGGAGAGCCTGAAGGCAAGTCCAAAGAAGCTAGATTTCTACTTCAGCAAGCAGAAAAATAAATCTGAGGTATAAAATACTGGGAAAAAAAAAACAGTAAATACTGCGTGCCACCATTATCTATCCAGCAGGAAGAAGATCTCTCAGAATTCCTTCCTCTGAATGGTGGAACATTTCAAGAGAAAAAAAGTCACTGAAACTTCTGAACACTGTACATGTTGTACAAAGCATTATATATACACGTTACTGTTCAATATGTTTCAAAAGAATTATTTTCTATTTTAAGGGCTAGTTATAAGACACCATTCATACCTAGTGAGAAGCAGGTAAAGAACAAGTTTCTGCAGAAAATGACTTATACTTTTACATAGTGTAATGTGAACATGTTGATGTATGCCACGTACTATAATGTACAGAAGCTTTTTGGAACACCTGGGTATTAGGTGTTACATACAATGAAGAAGAGGTAAGGAAATGTGCTCAGAGGCATAAAGTACTATAAAAGCTGAAAATCACCATCCACATTACTAGACAGTAGAAGAAATTCAGTCTAGCAATGGTACATTCACAAATAATAAGATATGTGCATGTGACAAGCATGAAATACTTAAGTGAGAGCAGGATCAGAGCTTATATGAATAAAGTCAATGTCAAGTGCCTTTTGACTTTAATGTTTCTGGCTCTGGCTCATAATGTTTTACATTTAATTGCAGCAACT
Source organism: Centrocercus urophasianus (assembly GCF_019232065.1). Classification (NCBI taxonomy): domain Eukaryota; kingdom Metazoa; phylum Chordata; class Aves; order Galliformes; family Phasianidae; genus Centrocercus; species Centrocercus urophasianus. The sequence goes on from NW_024884711.1 coordinate 34,715,328, forward strand.
ATTTCAGGGATGTCTGCACAATTTAGCAACGTTTTGAAGCATATGCTTAAAAGCTCTGATGAATCAGAGCCTGAACCAAAAAATAACTATTTAGTCCTCATATTCAGTCTCAGAAAATAGGGAAGAAATTATCTCCACATGATAGAAAGATAAAACAGATGAGACCAACATATACTTCTAGCCTTTACAGTAGTGCAACTTGTAGCTGAATATGAAACCCCTGAAGTCTGAAAACGTTTTCTGAGTGACTCAACACCTTTCATAATCAGATCATAAATGACTTTCCCAAGGCCACACAGGAGTTTATGGCTCCCTACTAGTCAGCACTGTCTCCAAAGGCTAGAAAAATGTGGTTTTACTAAGTGAAAATTTTCTCTAGCAGCATCTGCTAGTGCAGCTCACATTAGTTTAAGATGACCAGCTCCATCTTGCTGAACAAAATGTATCATGAGGCCCTTCCTTCAAAAGGGGTGAATTTCTAACACTATTTGCTTTGGCTGCACGCTCCTTTGTTTCATATGAGCCTGCTTTGATCAGCATACATAAAGCTTCTAATAAAGTTAAATATCATTTTCATATAAAAACAGTCTGAATATATATATATTCATTTGAAGCCCTGAGAAGATGCAAAAACTCCAAAGTTAAATAAAACATGGAATGGGCACCGTGGGTCACATAGAGAATGGTATGGTCTGACACAGAATCAGCAATTGCAAATTCTGGAGACCAGATCCAAACGTTTCTACTGCCACTATGTTTAAGGGATTTCCTTCTGCTGCCCTTGTCTGCACTTATCTATGCTTATCACAACTATCTTCCACACAGATTTATTATGAGGATTATTACTTTATGTTTGCAAAGTATTCTGAATATTAGGGGTGCTACTTAGCACAAAAAAAAAAAAAAAAAAAAAAAAAAATTGGTTACTCTCTGACATCATAAAATCTCATACGATTTTAGAGTACAAATATCAGAGTCAAATGTAGCATCCTCAGTTTTCACATCCTGGTTGATGAATGACCCACAGGCGTGTTTTAATAATTACAGAACACACAGATCACAGGAGTTTAAATGCACATATGTTGCCCAAAGTATTCAAAGGCCATACTGAAAAGAAGTCATTGGAAAAGCCAGTGAGCATGGAGGAGTAACTGTTACCACTAAAAGTGCCTCATTTTAATATTTTTCAACTACATTAACTGAAGACAGAAGGTGAATTTAATGCAAGTCATTAAGCAATGCCAAATACAATTTACTATATTCTAGCATTCTTAACAAATAAGGTTTCTGGAATGACAGCTGATCCTTAAAAGAATGTAACCGTCTTCTGACCCTCAATGTTATTAAAATTCCACTTATTAATCCTGTCTTATTGCCCCTTTGTTTTCATAACATTTTCATCAAGGATTAGGGAGATATTGTCAGGCTGGAAAAGCTTACATTTTCTTCCGTGATTCAGAACAGCTGCCATTCTTGTTTGGATAACCCTTCCTCCATATTCTTAGTTTTACCCTTTGTGCCTTCCAGCAAAATTATACAATGCACCTTCATTTTACATGTCTTCCCTTCACCCATTAGCAGCAGGAAATTAATGAACAATCCACTCCCACCACTATTTACTTGCATACGAACAAAATATTTTCTATAGCAAGGTGCAATAGTCATCTACGCTTTTAACTGCAATTGTATCCGAAGACGTTTAGAATTTATCAAGATTCTTTAAAGGTTTTAAGCCTGATCAATTCAGCACTATTAATCCCTATTTTCTTTACTGTGACTCTCATTTTTAAAGAAGTCTATGAATAGCAAAATACACTGCAGAAACAAATGTAGTAAAAGCGTGTGCAGGTTTCAAACAGACTCTTATTTTATGCTGTATTTTTTTGCTCATATTCACATAAAAAAAAATCAATAAGCCCCTATGTGCAGTCTTGAGTACTATTCTACTTAAATATCTTGGATTTGCAGCTATAAAGGTTTTTACGAAAGACAGGTGGCCTTTTTAAGGGCCCAAACTGCAGGTATATCTTGTCCAAGAGAAGAGTTGCAAAAGAGTTGAAAAAGGCAAATGAGGATGCAAAAAAGTAGCTTTTTATATAATCATTAAAACTGTGTTTAAAAATACAGAGCTCAATTCCTGGACAAAAGATGAAATGAACTAACATAAATGAAAGAAGAAGCTGACAGGCACATATCAGCTGGCAGGTGCTATCTCTGTTTTATTAAGATGTTGCTGACACATCCTTAACAGGCATGAGAGAGAAAAGAAATAGGAAAATTTGTATACTTCATCCCATTTGTGGTAATTACCTAGCTTTAAGCAGTGGCAATGAACAGAGGTGGGCTTTTATTTTGCTATTACTATAGATAATTACAGGACTTGCAAATTAAATCTGAGATCTGTATTAATTGTACTTAGCAATAAACAGTATGTCTTTGCTGGGAACATAAGCAAGCCAATAATGGAATTCAATGCACTTCTCATTAAAAGTCTTTTGTTAAATTGTGTAAGTGTAATTAGAGAGTCAACTTAAGATGCAAAGAAATTACTTCTATTACAGATAAAACATGTTCACATTAAAAATGTGAAATTATTATAGTACAGTGCCTTTGCATGACACAAATATTGCCATGATACAAAAGGTATCCCTTGTGCATATTAAAGAAAACTCAACTAGTTCTTGTTGCGCAACCATAAACACTAACAAGCAAAATAAAGAGCTGCCTTGACCTCTAAGCAGATTTTAAAATTACTGTATGTTATTGGGAAAGTCAAGAAAGTATACAGAAGTATTACAAGACTCCTATTTATGTATTGGAATATGAAAATTAAATCTTTCTTTTATAGACCTAGAAATACTTACAGTGAGAATTATAAATTAAATTTTCCAATAGTTACTGTTTTTTTCATCTCTCATAAATTTAGTGTAGCTAGCTAAATTAGTGCTAGTTCAAAAACGTGCCTAGAGACAGCACAAAACTCCGATGTGAATTAAGAAGTCTAACAATCTATGTGTATACACTTTCTTCCTGAAACAGGGGTAATTGTAAGTATGAAAACAGTGAAAAGTGATAGAAATCTAAATGTGAAGGGGAAAAAAAAGTCATACTAGTAGTAACCAAAAAAAGTAAACTAAATAAAAAGACAACTGCAGTCATCTGCTTTTTTCCTTCCACTAAGCCATGCCTTACCAGTCTGTTGACTCATTAATTGCAGCTTTAGCCCATCCACCAGTATCAACAGTGCCAAACCCAACATCATCATGGGAACTGGATGAAGACTGGTCAGAGAGGTGCGGAGGGAGTACAGACAGCCTGTCATCCTCAATAATGACAGTGTCATCTTGGGGCATGTTCACTGTTGGAGAAAGCTGATATTTACCTGAACAATAAAAGGGAAAAAAAATAGAAATGAGAAGTGAATAATAGCAGAGAGCACCTTGAATAATATATAAACACAACTGATAAAATAGAAATCCTACTGATAAGAGCAACACCACAGGTAATAAAATTAGCTATGTCTCACTTTCCATAGATCGTCCTATGCACGAGGTCTAAAAAGTAATATACACAGCTTGTACCTGCAGTCTATTGCAAGAAGTCAGTAATCTTCCCTTGCATCAAACATTTCTGAGGAAATGAAAGTAATGTGCCCATAAATATTATAAAACCACTACCACAGTTGCTTTTATAGTGATCAATATATGCACCATTATATTTCCCAGTATTTCAATGTATTTTGATGCATAAGATTGAAGTACAGTTTTCAAGCTGATGAATACAAAGTACAAGCAATTGAACCTATAGAAATCCAACATCAAAACAGACTAGACTGCTATAAAGACTATCAAAAAGTGTAACGCTTTCATTGCAATGGTTAGTACCGTAATTATGGTTTAAACTGAATAAATCAGTTTTTCAGGATATATGCATGACATACAAAGTTGGGAGAATAGGGATTATTATAACTGTAATTTGGAAGATGATAGAAAATCTAGAACGATCACTATTTAAGCTCTAAACATGAAAGAAACAGATTATTTCAGTATTCAGAAACAGTTAAATGGTGATGTAAGGAAAACAATGATTTGCAAATTAGAATTATAGAGTTATCTGAGATTATCGGAAATTATTATTCCTTCACGATAGGTACACATAACTTTTTTATGTGAAGGAAACTCTTTCAAAATATTTTTTGCTGATGGATATTGATGCTTGACTTAAAAATCTCTGTAATCTAAAGTGTCTGGTGCCAATGCTCACACTACACACAATATTATTTCCAATGAATGATCATGACAGCACGTTAATTTTACTACCAGGTATGTATCTCTTGCTAAAACAATTAGTAAAAACATCACATTTCATAAAAAGAAAAGCAATAGTTTAATCAGCCAGTGATCTGACAACAAACTGTCGATTATTCTAACTCTGTGATTCACTGCAGTAATAACTCACAGGTAATAATCATACCTTATTTTTATTACAGATATAGAGAAGTTGTAAGACTGCATAGAATTAGTGGGAGATGTACTCCCAGTCTGTTTGCTCCTCCCTCTTCCTCCTTCCTGCTTTGTTTTTTTCCGGGAAATGTTTGAGTTACTGTTACTGCTTTTGCATGCAATTATGGAGGGGGAAAAAACTAAACTAAACTAAACAACATCAGTAACCAACATATTGAGTAAGTAGCTAATTACTACATGGCTGGCTAAAATCATCACTACACTAGAGAATACATTTTGAATAGTTTTCCAGAGAGAGAAAAATGGGATTCAAAAGAGATCTTTGAAAAAGGTGAAAGTGGTGAAAGCGCCTAGAAGGAAAAGGCCCTGCGTAACAAACATCTCATCACGTCAACCTGAGGTGAATGTGTTCAGTTTGCATAACAGCTGATTCTATGCCCAGCAATAGCTTCTTTGACGGACAGGTTCATGTTTATCCTGGAGAGGTACTTCTTTCCAAACATAAGGTCTGCAAGATTGTTAACTCTGTAGTTAATAACGCCTCCAAAGAACTGATTGAGAAAAGGTATAACCTTATGGCATCCTGCAGATTGAACTTCCCATTTGAGAGGCTACAGTAATTCAGTAACATTTTTAACTTTTCACTACCCTTCTTTATATCTGACAAGGGTGAAGAGTGACATTTTATTAGTTGCTTTGGAATTAGGCAGAAAGCCCATCTGACATGCCTGTGCTTTTCACTGCAGATGAAGCTAAAAGCAGGTGAAAGGCTTCACCCCCAGCAGATGGTTCAACATACCTCAGCAAAAGGCTCAATACATTCTTTGTAGAGAGCTTAGCTGAAGTGGATATAAAATACCCCTGGAGAAAGCAACTCCATGAGCGTTGTGAGAAACATTACAAAAGAACTTCAAAGAAACTTCAAACCTAGTAATCATCAGTATATTTGACTGATCTGCAAAACTGAGACTTTACTCAAGCTGCCTACAAACCTTTCCAAGACAGTAATTTTCTCTTGGGCTAGAAAAGTGCTATTAAATTTAGAACCTGAATGAACATCAAGTCCAGTTTTGCATATATTAGTTCATCTTCAGTGAGGTAATCTGTAATAGTATGTACTACTTTGTACAGTGTAATAAGGAAGGGAAATTCTTCCTTTCAGGTGTGTCACACCACAGGCCAACAAGGCTCAAATTTCTCGCACCAGTAACCAATCTAAACAAGTGTAGCCCAAGGACCCAATCAAAGTATGGGGTAAGAACAGCTCCCAAACATTTGCTCAGAAAAAGAAGTTGCTAAACTCCTATACTGAATGACTGGTCTCCAGGTCTATGGAACTTAACAGGGAAAATCATGTCAAACAGCAATGCTTCCTAGCTGACCATAATTTGGATGTGAATTAAGCCACAAACATAAAGTAATTTAAACAAACAAACAAACCACCAAAGCAAAACAACAGCATGTATAGCCTATAAAATGATCAACACGCTCACACTGAAACCAACCAGCTTCCAAAAGGTCCTTTTAAATCTTAAAAATTCATCAAGTTTACTTGATCTGTTAGAATAATTTGGCTTTGACTATACTGCACTGGGAGGACCAACTCATCTGCCCTGATTTTTGTTTTTACTATTCCCTTTCCTTAAAAGGAAGGCTTCAGAAACCTGTAGAGTATCCTTAAAATAAATTTAAAACCAAATATTACTTTATGAGTGAGAGCATTTTGACCTTGAAAACTGTGGGATTATAATCTGTGGGATTCAGATCAACGCTATGCTCCAAGCTTATTCCACAAGTACAACTAAAAATATATAAATTCTGTCATTCTTAATGAACTTAAAGCACTTTAGAAGAAAATGAAAAATATGTTGAGAACTTCAAGCTGATTATTAATTTCTACAGCTACAGAAGACAAAACAATAACGATTGAAACAATAAAAAGAAAATAGTGATGGTGATATGGATAATAGAGATAAGACTTACTAGAGATAAGACTTACTAGAGGAAGGTTACGAAGAATTGTCCAATGAGAAATTAGAACATTTCCAGATCTTCACTTATTTATTTTTCACTAACTGTTCACTCATTCCCAGCTATATATGTAGTGAGCCACTGCAAAACTTCCTGCAGATGGCTTCATCATTTAATATTCCCAGTTAAATAAAGGTGGGATTGGGAATAGAACTATGAGAACATCTAAGGACTATATGTCTCCACAATACCTAGGCATTGGATCTCAAGAGAGTGCTCAGAACTGTCAAGACTATTGGAGTAGACAACCACCTTCAGTTCAGATTCCCAGCTGGGGAACTCTATTGTGCTTGTAAAGGGTTATTTTCACTTCACTGGCACAAATACTTTGTACCTCTACCTAATTTATTTATTTTAGTGCTTCTTCCTGATTTCTATCCTGAAGATAGCAATTATTTATGCAGAAAACAAAGTATGGCCTGTTGTGTAGTAACTACAATTTTTACAAACTTCTCTGAGATCATTCAGGACGAAAAGTAGATTCAGTGCAAGTTGTTATTGCTTTGTGTACCCCCTAAAAAATAACTTCTGTTTAGTCACAACTGGCAACAAAACCCACTGTGCTCATGAAAAGTATCAGAAATTGGATGAAAGACATAAAAGAGCTCTTTGTACTAAGTTGTTTCCTGAGTAAGAATAATTTATTAGAGAGCAGCTATGTATTCACATGTTACAAAACACAGGAGCATAATGGATAATATACAGGGACGGTGTATCAGAAGAAAAGACTTGAATTTTTAATCACAGAGACAAGCAGACTAGCACAACACAGTTACTGTTCTGAATGTACTATCATCTTGCAACCTGAACATATTAAAACAAATAAATAAACCTAAGGGTTTATTAAAGCTATCTAACTCTTGGGAGATAATACCTTCATTGTATGATTTCCAGAATACAGGAAATGCTTCCGTACATATATAGAATGTGTTCCTTGGATACACAAGCACTTCGTCTCTTCATCAAAAAAATTCAGTTAAATATCAAGCAGAAAAGTGTAAGAGCATCTATAAATTAGTAGCAATAATCTTCTGGAGAGGTAGCTTCTTGTAAGAATCATACAAAAAAATTAAGAGATGTTGTCTTTCTCCAGCAAGCAAACAGAAGTTGACATAATTTAAATCACATTCTAAAATAGATATTTTATTCCCACTCTCATAGCAAGGTTCTAATCAGGGGTTTTGCTGCACATTATGGATTGAAGGAGTAAAGGAAACTGTTGTAAATGTGTTCCCTGAAAAGTACATGACGGATATTTAAAGGAAGCAAAACTCATTTAAAAGTCTTGTTCAAACCTTGAGGAATGACTGCAAAGAGCAGGAATTCTCCAGATCTTTGAACTATTTCTTTTGAATGGTCTGAATTGGGAAGGAAAAAACTTTAAAACCACTGATTTTATCAAGCAGTAAAAGAAGCATTAAGTGGCACTACCTCACACATGAAATCAAACTGGGACTTCTTTGCTACTAGGTATCAGGAGTATTAAAGTTTGTATAGCTCAATCCATTGAGGGCTATGTAAAAATGCACCAAGTGATTCAGATGGTTCTCAGTACTGGGAGAGGACTCAAGGGAATCAGCACTACAAAAAGTGATTAAAAAAGCACTTTTTTAGTTGTTTTTCATTGTCAGAAACAGAATGGGGAGGGCAGACACGTGAATTTAGACTGTTTCTATAACTAATCCTTGCTTTTAGGCCAATTTTCAAGAGAGGAGGAAAGCTTCTGTGATGCAACACTGCATATAACTTCCTAGGAAAATAAGAGGAGTGCTGAGATTTTTCTCACTATAAACACGAATTTAGGATGTTCAGTGGATAATGCTTGAGCCTTAAAACTTTAGCTACTCTGAAACAAACTAATTTGTATAGGTCTCTGCCAACTGGTTATAATATTGCTCTGTTACACAGCACTACAAGAAAATAGGAGTGCAGTAAAAGACTGTCAACAGTGTGCTTTTAATGTAGTGGTACTGATTCATACAGAAAGATTAGCATAATAAAAAACTGACTGCTTTCTGAAAGCTGACTTTAAACGTGACAGTTTTGTGAAGAAGCCATGATTGCAGAGGGGAGTGAACTAGTCCTGGCAAAACCAGTTTTCAGTTACACCACAGCAGACCATTTTTACTGTAAGATTCAGGCACAACTTGACCTTCCAAGTGCTACCAACTAAAGTATCAATGGATTTAAGTCACAACCTACGTGAAACCAAATTTGTACATAGATCCTATTCTCTGAAAACAACAAAAAAGGAATGATTCAGAGGAAATCAAAAGATCTATTTCAGGTTATTGAACTAAGACACAATGCAGGATAGGTTTTTTTTTTTTCCCTATTTAAACATAGTAGATTTAAACAAAAGCACTAGATTTTAAGAGCTTTTGGAAAGATTTATGGTCTTTTTTAGGAACATATGTTATTGGCTACCACTAAAGGAGTGATACCAGACTGATGAACCGCTACTTCGATTTTGTGTGGCAAGTCATGAGTTTCTTTGATGTGGCAGAACAGTGCACTGCCTGAAGTATGTGTACACAGACTCTCTTGGGGCTTCTTCTCCCATCACTGGACAAGGTGTTTAAGCAATAATGCCTTAATGCTTACAGGAGTTGGAGTTGCAAATCCTCTGAAATAGTGATGGAAAAAGCAGAAGACAGTGCTTTGCAAACATTTTATCTAAAGCCTTGACACCACAAGAGCTAGGTTTGTTTTAGGGAAAGTAGTGCTAAAGACTGCTGCTCCTTAATTTTTTCAACAGATCTGCATTTTTTGAAAAAAATGTCTTCTTTAATAGCCTGAGACTTTGACTGAAAAGGTTTCATGCTTCCAGGATTCTCCCTTCAAAGTTCCACAAGATGTAAGGCGATAAAATAGAACATGATTTATTTTTAATTACAGTTGCCCAACTGCACCAAGTTAGACAAAAGGTCTAACTGATGAAATATCTTAAATAGCAAATTAGCTTAAAATTAGTTAAGAGGTTTTAAAACTAGTGCCTTGTGCAGCAATAAAAATCAAACCAACAAAGAAATGAAATACCCTAATAAGCATAAATGGGTACAAGATTTCCTTGTCTATTTTTATGCTTCCATTTGACTAAAACAGAGAAGAACAAATGCTGGAATTATAAATTTGTTATAGAAAGTGAAACTTTTCGTCATAATGAAGACCCAACATAGAGACTACGCCAACCAATTTCTTCTCCCAAATCAGACACTGAAAACCATGGTAGACTCTCCTATGATTTGTTCTATGACCTGCCATGGGATAAGAAATTCACTTTATAAATCCATTTATAAACTTTCTGTAGGAACCTCATAGTGGCCTTGCAGTAGCTGAAAAGGCCTATAGGAAAGCTGGGGAGGAACTTTTTATAAAAGCATGTAGTGATAGGATTAGGATTAATGGCTATAAACTGGAAGATGGTAGATTTAGACTAGATATTAGGAAGAATTCTTCACTGTGAAGGTGGTGAGACACTGGAACAGGTTGCCTAATGAGGTTGTGGATGCCCCCTCCTTAGAGGTGATCAAGACCAGGCTGGATGGGCTTTGAGCAGCATGGTCTAGAGGGAGGTGTCCCTGCCAATTGCAAGAAGGTTGGAACTAGGTGATCTCTAAGGGCCCTTCCAACTCAAACCATTCTATGATTCTATGATTTATTGGCTTTTTTTTCCTCACAACGTGTATCCAAAAGACTTGCGTAGAACAATTTTAAGGCACATTTTAGGTTGGTCATGGCAAATTTCATATTCCCTGGCTCCCACATAAATAGCACATTAATCACCTTTCCGTGGATTGCAGAAAGGATGAAAACAAAGCACATTTAGCAGAGCTCATCTGACTCACCCATGATCCTGCTCAGTGCAGCATTCCTCGCAGGCGACTCGCTGAGCCCCTCAATCCCACTGTACAGGGAATGGGAAATCCTCCGCTCCCTGTCGTCCAGCAGTGTCTCTATGGGCAGCTCTGGACCAGACGGGCTCCCAGGTGACTCCAGCTGCACAGAGAGAGGAAAATTAGTGCTGAAAGTGTATTTAGCAGCATGGGGGAACTATAACAACTTGCCTAAGGCCTAGACCTGTCTGGGCACCAAATGAGCTAGAACTTCTCTCTGTGGACAAATATAATTTGCAATGACAGCTCTGCTTTATGACCAACTTTGTAGGCCACTTTACACTGCACCTCCTATGGCGCCCTGTCAAATTTCAAATCCTGCAGCAGAAAATTGGCAAAAAAAAACCCCACACTGCATTTTGGTGTCTCTTTGTTGCAGAATTTCTTAAACAGACAGTTAGGGCTTTTTTTTCAGTATTAATGGTAGACAGCTGGGTCATCTTTCCCATATCGACAGCTTGTCAGAACAAGACTTCTGCCAGAGTGCAGAGGAGAAACTCCACTTGGAATTGCGCTGCCGGCACTATTTGAAGTGGTGCAATTTGCTTTCAGATGTAATCATCACAGAAACCCCCATGAAATTCCACCACAGATATTAGCATCCAATACACACTCACACCTTTTATAATTAGGAGAAAAACAATAGAATGAAAGAAAAATCAAGTTTCACATTAACTTTTAATACTTATTTTTTTGTATTCATGATGAGTACCCTGTCATTCTTGTCTGCAGAGTACAGGGATCTTATGTTCTTCTTTCAGTGCAATCCTTGGCACTGCTGCAGCACGCTGCTAGAGCCACTAGCAAAGTGGCACTAGCAAAGTCACCAGGGCAAAGTCTCTACCTGGTTTCCACCAGAGCAGCTGGGTCTAGGCTCACCAGCACCCCAGGCAGAAGGCAGACCCCCTGGGCTGTGCAAAGGCCAAGGAAGAAGGTGGTGCAGGGAGGGATGGAGATAGGCTGCTTGGCCACATGCACAGAGTATAAAGTTGCTTGGATGGCCTTTTCCCCATCCCAGGGCCTTCCATCACAAGTCTTCTCCATGCGACTTCTCAGTTCAACCTTAGACTGGAGAACCTGATCATCTGATCATCCTTTTTTTTTTTCCTGTACGTACCTCTCAGATTTTTCAGCAAAAGAGGAAAAATTATGCTTTCCCCAGAGAGTCACAGATATCTCAGTGGGAAGCAGAACCCACGTGCAGCCAGAAAGAAAACAATCTGGTATCATCTAGCTAGATTTAGACACTCCATTAGCTCAAGGCACTGTCAACACAGCTCCTTAGAGCAAGGCAAGCAAACAACAGTCAGCTGACATGCCCAGCTTGATTGACAGTGATCAGAAGCCAGCTGAGGGGATGGGAGGCCACTCACTCCATTACCTGACCCCTTATCATCCAGCCTCCTGCCTGGGGAGCTCTCAGCTCACCTGAGCTCTAGCACCCTTCTGCCGATTTATATAAGAGCTTCACTGAGAGCCTTAAACCAACTAAATGCCACGAACTACATATAGTTCTATTAAAAAGTAACAAATCAAAAAACAGATATGTTTTGCACGGTACGAACTTACACAACCAATCATTACCTGTTTTCACCAACGTGCCTTTTACTGTTGATGTGCAAAGTTAAATTCTAAGAACAACATGCCTACACAAATCCCACAGATACATTTTATGTGTGCAGGGACTGGAAGATACTGAGCACACAGCAAACTCTTCAAAGCTGCTGGGAGTGCTTATTTCACTGGACTGGTCTCTAAATGAGCATAAGAGGAGAAGTTCATCGTTTCCTGAATTCTAATAACAAGAAACATGTTTGTTATGCTGCTTTTTCTTTTTTTTTTTCTTTTTTTTCTTTCAAACAGCTGCCCATTATTAATCACCCTACCCACATTTCCCAGAAGACTAAGAAAAGTATGCCATGAAAGATTTCTAAAAATCTGCTTGCAGAGCTGAAAAGCACTCAACAACAGCCTTTGAGGCAGTGGCTTTGAAGTCAGCCCGCTGGACGAACAATTTTTGACATTTGGCTGCTGGCGTGTGGCCACGTACACTGAGGGACTGGAGTTTCCCAAAATGCTGCATTCTTGAGTTGCCAAGACCACAATCGGAGGTCTCAGAGTCTGTAAAAATTATTATTTCTGTTCAAAGCCATCATCTGTTTAATATAAATGAGAGATTTAATGAAGTTCCAAATTGTAGACTTATCTTCCCTCGTTTGATAAGCACTGGGGAGATTTACTGCATCGGAGGGTCAACACAATTACAATTGGAGGCACGTCAAGCTGCAGGAGAATAATAAACTTGCAGTGCAAGTGAATTAGACTCAATAAGGTTTAAATCGTGAAATGAGGATTTGTTTTATTAGTTTTTTTAAATTGCAGATTACAACTGACAGCTTTACTGAAAAGTGAATTAAACAATATTTGTAGTAAAGAAATCTAAGGCAAATTCAAAAAGAGTAGGAACACTAAATTTTGACAGATTGGGGGAAAAATACAGAGATTTTAATGCTTGAGAGCTTAAATTTGCATAATAAATACATTAAATGATAAACTAACCTTTATTTTACTGCCTTTAAATAAGGTATGAAAATATAAAGTGCTTTGGGATTTATTCTGCCCGTGCTATATTGACGTAACAAGCGTCCAGTGTTTCATGAGCCACATGTTGTTTTTCATGTGACAATCCATCAAATTTCAGACTCATTTGTAGGAAGGTCTAAAGACATTTTCAGAAAGATACTCCCAAGAAAAGATCTCAGAATCAGAGAAATACGTAGAAATATAAACTTGACAGAGTAAGTACAGGATAAGTACAACCAGTAGACAAGCACTGTGATCAAATGGCGGTGTTATGCGAAGTAAATCATGTATTTTACCATTTTCAGGAAGAAAACTTTTCCCATTTCTAAGTAGCATCATAAAAAGACGTGTTCAAACAAAGGTATAGACAGCCGACTACAAAAATATTTTACAGAAGATCCAGTGGCTTTCATAAAAAAAACAAAAATCAGACAGGAATTACACAAGTGACATGCACCAAAAAAATATTTTCCTTGCACTGCCAATAGAAAGTCTACGTAAGAAAAAACACATTTAATTTGGAAACCGTGCTGTGGGCAAGACAAAAAGATCAACAATCCAAAGTAAGATTATAGCTGAAATAAAGAACTGCTCCTCCTAATGCAATTCTAATAAAGGCCTTGAATTAAACATCCCAGCTTTTTTTCTTAGCTGATACTAGTGTTAGTCAGTATAATTTAATTGAACTGATAATGAATTGATAATACAAACAAAGACGTATAAATGCCTGACCTTCATTAAAGGCTCAGCTAGGAAATAAGCCAGGCAGCAACTCATCCCTAATATGTTTTATCAGTAGCCACCCTAGCAGCAGTACTGCTTGGTACAAGACTTGAGAGTCAAGCAGTAGCTGAGTTTGGATAGATCCTCTGGAAACCATCTAGTCCAGCCTCTTGCTATAAGCTACACTCACTAAGAGCAGGTTGCCCTGGGACTTTTTCAGCTGGGTTCTGAATACCTCCAAGACTCCACCACCTCTCTGAGCAACATCTGCCAGTGTTTGATTGCTATTGCAATAGAAGATATGTTTAAAGAGTTTTCAGTTTATACTCTAAGTCTTTTATCCTGGCACTGGGTACTTACTACACAGAAGAACTTAAATGGGACTTTACTCCCCCCATCACGGATTCACAGACACTAATAAGATCCCCCGTAGCCTCAACTCGAGACTACAATTTTTCCTCTGTGTCCTAGCATTTATCTGTAATAAACGATCATATTAGTCAAAATACAAGAAAACCTTACATGCTGCAGATTGCCTGTATTGCTTTTCTCTCCATTCTCTTAAAATAAAACTAGAAATAACATTCTTCTTCTTTTTTTTTTTTTTTTTGAATAGAAAAGGTCTTCACCCTGGCCTTTTGTCATTCAGATAAGAACCAGCTGTTAGCTAAAGCACTATCTGTACTAACTAGCCCAGCTGCTGCTTATCTAGATGATAAAAGGACTACTAATGCAGTCCTTTTTAGTTAAACACCACCATCCATCCTATCTGAAGTTATGCACATAAATATAAAAAAAAAAGTTTACATGCAAGAACATTGCCAAAATATTCAAAGCATAAACAAACTTTTTTTTTTTTTTTTTTTTTTTTTTTTTTTTTTTTTTTTTTTTTTAAAGAAAAGAAACAATAATTATACTCTTTCATTTGGAGAGTAAGTTATCCAAATACAGGCATGAAAGCATTATGGGTTTTAAGAAGCCAGTACACAGATTTGTTAAAATTTATGCTGCATTCAGGATTCTGAGGCTCTTTCTGTCACACAAAATCATTCTTCAGGCTTTCTTTCTCCTTTCTTATCTGCGTACTGTGGCTAATACGATATCCAAAATGCTTCAATTTTCGTTTTCAACAGATAATTTTACACTACTACTAACCAATATTAGCTATGGTTGAGTTCCCACATTATGGAGAAACTTTGCAAGATGGGAAAATGTAGGTAATAGCCAGTAAGAGATCAGTTTTGACGTATATGCACAAACAGGAATCATTAAATCTAAATTTAATTAGTATAATGTTTCTAAGAAGTGTTGCATTCTTGTTCTGATCAAGCTAAAAGTACAGCTTTGCAGAATGTATTTAGATGGTAAGTTACTGAGGAGGAAACTGGGTCAACATGGAGTTTATAAACTGACAGGGATAGCAAATGGTTAAGGGAGACAAAAATAATTCATAGTAAATGGGCACAGGTTCAACAGAATGGAAGACACAGTGACACGATGAAATAAGTAAACATATTTATATTTCACTCACTATTTTTTTAATAATTATTCTCTGGAATTCACACACTGAAAAGACTACTAGAAGACTCTAAACTGACTGTTAACAAACACTGTATTAGAAACTCAAGTATAATGTGCCACAATTTTTAAAAACCCACCAAAACAGCCCAAGAAATTAAGAGAGAGGTTAATGATTTTAAGCAGTACCCTTCATAGGATACTCAGACTGAAGATAAAATGTTCTCCAGGGACATCAGGCATGTACCCAGGGGATCACTGGCACTACTCAACAGCAAATGAGCAAAAGAGGTTCTGAGGGATAAACCCATAGCAGGGAAGCTCAGTGATTTCTGTGTCTGTCATTATTGTCAAATATACCAGGGAGATTTCTATACCTGACCTCAGCCTTTGTAGCAAATAAGACAAAGAACCAAGGTCAACCAGAAGAAAACACCTAGGAAACATTAGATCAAATGGGTAGGTGAGAAAGTCACCCAGGTTGAATGGCATTCTCACAGAAGCCCTGAAGGAACACGTATGCGAAACTGCATAACTGCTAGCCAAAATGTACAACATTCTATTAAGAATGGCTGTGGTGCCAGAGGACTGGTGGTTGCCCATACACCTGGAAGTGATCTTGGGAACTACTGACCCAGGAGCCTGGTGTTCAAGATTAAATGGTGGAATCTACAATAAAGAGATTGAGATAAAATCATTGAGAATGGGTGACACAAGTTTGTGAGGCGGCAATGCTAGTCTGTCAGAGGAAATCCTGCCTCACTGACATGCTGGAGTTGCACAGAGATGCCAGTAAGCTCTCTAAGTTCTCTCAGGCAATAAAACAGACATAATACATTAGCATTTTCCAAAAGCTTTTCCCATAGCTTCATATCAAAGGCTTTAAAGAAGGTAATTTTTCATAGAACTGGACTAGGTTTTCATTTGCTGAATCAAAATCTGGCTAAAGGATTGGAAACACAAATCAGTCTTCAGGATGGAGAAGAGTCAGCTGTAGATTCCCCCCAGGTTCCAGTCTGGGAACAGCTTAAACTGATGAGCAGCTTTATCAGTGACCTGGATAAGGGGCTAAACAGTGAAACTGGTGTTTGAAGAAGATATTAGAGATTTTTTGATAGTTAATTGAAGTCCAGAATGACTTTACAAACTCATCCAGTGAGGAAAAACAAATAAACAAAAAAAGCATATGAATTTCAAAGTAAGTAAGTAATGTATTAAAGGAAAAAATGATGCTGAATATTTTATACTGGAAAGAATAGATGTTTGTTTGTTACTTTTGTTTTTCTTTTTGTAAGGAAACCACTCACTTGAACAGTCTCTCGCACTAATCTGCAAATTTACTTAAGCAGTTGATTAGGTGGTAAGGTCCTTATATGGTCTGGATTGATGACTTTCTCCACTTCAAGGTACACTCTTTTTTCAACGCAGCAACTGGAGCAAAGATGAACAGACATGCGGAAAAAAATTTGGAGATCTGCAAATCGTTTGCAAATCTTTTTTTCAGGCAGGTTTGGCATGACATTATTTCTGTCAAAAAGGTGAGACAGACAAGAAAAACCCTTGAAATCTCCCATTTTGAGGAAAATGGTGATGTACTCTCTCTTAATGGTACACAAGTGCTGACTGTGTGTGCCTCTAAGCAATCTGCGTCTCTAAGCTGTCCAGGTTGAAGGACTGAAGAGAGCAGGATTCCGAAAGTAACAATTACCTTTATTTTCTTGAATCAGCACATACTGCCAGCAGCTGCACTCATCTGGCTGACAGTCACGCCTAAGCGCTGCACACGCATTATGGTGATACAGCCAGCAGCTGTTTGCCCATGCAGGCTAATTGTCATAATATCACTAATTAACTGAACACACTGCGAGGAGCTCAAGTGTTTCTCCTTAAATCTTAGGCTCCTCAGTAATTAAAAAAAAAAAAAAAAATCAACAATGAGTTAAAGACCCAAAAAGCTGCGTGGCTACATCCTGTGAAAACTGACCTGTTACATATTGGCCATATGTGATTATCAAGTCAACACTATTGTTATTCTTCCTTTTTTTTTTTTCTTTTTCTTTCTTTTTTTGCCACTGTCTACACAACTTTGGAAACTCAACTTATAGTATCTCTGCTTATACAGGAGAGTTTAAGTGTCAACCCAGAATGCTAATCCCAGTGGGCTAGGCTGTATCCAAATCCCATGCTACATGATAGAAAAATGTTTTTGTTATACTAATCTAGCAACATCCATCACATACTCACTGTGTGATTTGTTCTGGAGTGGCTGAGATATTAATAAATTATAAATAAAGCTTTGCAACTTTTGTAACAGGGCAGTTTACAGAGGAAACTATATTACTGTGCTCTATGTAGATGCAATGCATACAAAAAAATTTCTAATCCACAGCCCTAGCTTGGAGTTCATTCATAACTACCACTCACTCCATGCTTTTATCAATATTTACTACAAGATAGTTCACTTGAAAACCTAGATAGGTTAGACTGTGTCTCCAGGTGAGTCAATAAAACCCTTCTGGCAGGCAGTAAAACCACAACAGCATAAAAAGGCTTTCTACCTTCTGGGAAGTTTGTGGTCTCTTTTGAGTTTACAGTTATGTCAGAGATGATGATGTAAATGATCCCCTCACTACTTGTCTGAAGACAAGATAATATGGTTAGGGTGTTTATGTATGCTTTCATTGTTACAATAAATGCTTCCTAAGTCTACAGCAGAGAACCAACCTAAGTCTACTACCAGAGAACTGGTGAAGCTGCAAGAGAATAATGCTGGCACAGAACAAGGAGTATCAGAGGCAGCTGCACTACAGTCCGAAACAGTTTCTCAAGCTAAGTATGGAAGCCTAAAGACTTTCTGACCAAAAAATAAGCAGCTCACCTGCAGCAGAAGGGAGGTGGTTGTCCCTGCCTTTCTCAGCCAGCACCCAGGGACTGAGCCATCCTCCTTTCTAGACAAGAATCCAACTACAAAAGGAATCAAGGACACATGAATTTTTTTGGTCTGAGCAAAAAGACAAAGGGACAGTGCTCTGCAGAACTACAACGTCAAATCATCAAATCAATTCTCCCCTCCTCACAATGCTTAGGGCTGATTATGAAAAATGAACATTAAAAATAAAAGAACTTAGTATTCATACAGCTTTCTTAAAATCCAATTCAAACTCTCTCTTACTCAAGAGAAAAGATGAGTTGCCCATCTTTCTCAAAAGAACATGAGTTCATTTTGCAAATGCAAAACAAAGAATTCCAGGAGGCAGAGGCCTGACCTTGGGCTGCGGTGCGGCACTGACCATGTCACCAGAATGGAATGGAATAAACAATTCTGTTGACAAAGCACTAAAGGGAATATAATCGGGCTCTGTTCCACTTAACTGTGGTTCTGCAAGACTAACGAGAGTGTAAGCTATTTATTTTTGTCAGTCACATGGGCACATACAATCCTGAATCAACACAGGAAAGGAATCAATTGAACAGGATCTTTATTATTGTTATTTTGGGGTGACACTTTGGGAGACCAAAAAGTGAGGCATACCCACATGAAATGCCAGGTAAAATAAAGAGCTGTGTAAATGTGAAGATTTCCTTTTGTCTTTGAGAAAAGAAAGTGAAAACCCTTTTCTGAAGAACAAGCTAATGAAATGTGTGACAGGATCCGCCTGTGTGATACTTCTCCTCCTAACCTCTTGAATCTGCCTCTGGACAGATGCCATGTTTTTCGGATTTTTTTTCCTGATATTAAAAATCTTCACAAAGACTGTACACTAATCTGGTAGCAGTTACAGGAATATTCTATTAGAACATCTTATGTACCAGAGCATCTAAGAAATCAAAACTGCTGAGGTAAGCACAAGTTACAAAGACGTGGCCTCAGCCACGCTGTGCTGCTCTCCACAGGGGCCTCAGTCTACATATGCATTATTTGGGGGCTGAACTACCTAAGCATTATGCTCATATGTGATCTTCATGTCATATACATAAATAATATTAACATAGTTTATCAATCTTATATAAGAATATCTAAAGTTTAAATCCTTTCGATTCCTAAAAAAGGAATTAGGGTTTAATTCCCAAATGGTGAGAAAAATTTCTCTTTGCTTTACATTTTACTGAAGTCTGGGCCTGCAAGGCTTTTAGAAAACATTCTTCAATAGTGCCAGCTCAGCAGGTAAATAGTTTTATGTTCATGCAGCTTGTGACTTCATCATATTAAAATACACAAATAGTATTTACATCGTATTTCCCTTGGCTGAATGGGATGACAAGTATTCCTGAGAATAATGGTTACCAAGAAATTATTTAATAAAGGTGATCACAGTTCCAATAATTGCACATCAACACTTCTCCAAATCATGATGGCTCATCTCGCTATCTTATAAAGATGTTAGGAAATGCACAAAACCCACTAAGATAGACTCAGATAGATACCGTTTCCCACCCTTCCTCATGATACAAATCCATCTCAGCATATGTAAATCTGATTCTAAAATCATTTCCTTCATTCAGAACATAAATACTGTAAAACATGCCACTTTTGCCAAATGATTTCTGCAAAAAAAAAAAATTGTGTAAATATCAAAGAGATGTAGGGCAGAAGATTATTTTTATTGTGAATGATCAGCAATACTACCAGATTTAAGGAGCTGCTCCATGATGTTTATAAACACTGTCTAGATACATTTGTTCTAGAAGACTTTAACTAAAATTAGAAAGAAAGCTTTCTGTGCCCTTTCTAGAAGAAAAAATGTAAACACAGAAATAGACTAAAATATTTCTTCCCATATAGAAACATACAAAAAAAACCTGAAATTGGCTTGAAATAAGAAAGACTCCAACTGAGAGAATCTATATCCTCTGGAGTTCAGAACTCTTGTGAACACAGGACGTTACCAAATATTAAAAGGTCAGAATTCTATCGACACCAGGTGAGAAACCAGTGAGCATCCAAACTGTCTTTCCAGCAGCGTGTGTGTATGTATTAAAGCTACATATAAGCACTCAGTCAGGAAAAGCTTAATACTTTTAGAGAAACCGGTGTCTTTTTCAAAAAAGAAAGCTGCTTTTCAATTAAGAAGCTATGAATGGGAATTTTTTTAAAGATGGATTTTACACATTAAAAAGTAAACCCTGCCCTTTCCCCTTAGGCAGGATCTGCAACACTAAACCACTTTGTTCTTTTCCTTTTGCTCAAGGAAAAGGAAGAATTCCGAGAAGACCTTACTGGTGTTAGAAAGAGTGAATGAATGACTTTAGATGCCTTTAGAACAGACGTCTCCCTGATCTGCCATTCAGCCGCATCTTATTTCACTCAGTAACATTTCTCTAACGCATCAAAATCATTTTGAAGTCTAGCTCAGTCCTACACAGCATCTGCAGCCTTTCTCAGTATCATATGTCCACATATTTCTACTAGATAACGTTGTTTACATTAATCTAGAAGGTAAAACTTACACAAATCACAAAAACATTTGAAAACATCAACACATAAACACAGCACTGGAGAAGACCAAAGCTGTAAAGAATATCAGAAAAAGAATCACCGCTGAGCCCTGACTTCAGTGTCTAGTACTTCCCTGCAATGAAGGTGAAGATACAACATATTGAAAATAACAGAATTATTTGCATCCAATTTTGAAGAATCTTTAAAGGGAACTTCTAATTGCTTAGATAAAATGAAGTAATGAGATATATAAGCTTTACTTTTCATTTAAAAAAAATTCAAAGTGACAAAGAAGCAAGTCAATTGACACTAAGTCTATAAATTAAAGATTCAATAGACCTGCATTAAAACCTTCAAAGAACAAAAATCACATAAGCAGTGGGATCCAATTACAAAATCAATATAGTTTTATTCAGTGTTTCCTGTTATCCATTGATGAAAATACTCAAAAGAAAAACTTTATTGATCTGGTAATAAGGTTAACACGTCTAACACTGAAATTCAGATCATTTTGTAATTCTCTCTTTCTTTAGCTCCTCAAATATTATTTTCCTAGTCTCAGAAGAAACAGAACATCTCCTATAAAGAGAAATAACTTAGAAGAAGTTAAAAATCCCAACCCCAATATCAGAAGCATATTACCTCATTGCATTTACTTATTCGCCTTGCCACAATAAGCTGAATCATTCCTCGTTTGTTTCCTTCAGTGGACATGGATCTTCTTAAAGTTTCCATAGCGTCTTGATTTGTTTTGCCTAGTAATGATTCTCCATTTACTGCTATTAGTTGATCGTTCACTCGAAGCCTGCCATCCTGGAAGGGAAAAGTTATCGTCAGTCACACAAAATATGCTATGCAGAAGTGTAGTCTGATGGAGAGAGGGGAAAAAATGAAAAAGAATCAAACTATACTAAGACCGAACAGTTTATAGCCAAGAGGACACTCATGTTACAGCTTCTATTGCAGTTGTCATAGGAAATGTGTATTCCAACCATTCACTGATTTGCACTCAAGCCATTACCATAATCTGTTTGAGTAAATAGCATTCTAAATGAACTGCACCAGAGATGCTTGTGTCCTACCTGGAATCTTTAAAAGCTGTTAAAATCATCCAGTACTAAACAAGACGTTTCGTAGAAATTGAAATGTTACCTCCAATGGCACAATTAAAAAATGTTAGTTAAAGAGCAATCTCATTTCTGTACATGTGGTTATTTTCAAAATAGCATAATAATGGAAAACAGAGGAAGACAAAGCACAGAGATGTTCCTTCTTACCTTGGATGCTGCTCCACCGTTAATGATGGACTTGACAAAGATTCCTAAATCGGCATGATTTTCTTTTGACCGATTCCCTTTGACACTCACACCAAGTCCAGCTGATCCAGAGTCATTAAGTGGAACTTCAAATGTCAGGAATTCCCTGGTGCCATCAGGTGTGAGAACAAGCTCTTCTTCTTCTGCTTTCTGTCAGGAAGATTAACATGGGATTACAGAAGAGCATTTCTCCTCAGGAATTCTCTTTCTTCCACAGCTATTAGCATTTAAAAAAAATGCTTTCAACTGCATTGACACAATATTTTCCACAGTAATTATTTGAAAAAACATGAACAAATAGTGTATTTTCAATCACCTCCAGCTGATGCCTGGAATCAGAAATATCTTATGTTTGTGTCTAAGTGCTTCTCTGTCTAGTCAAATAATTGAATAGTATGCCATTACTGAATGTGTCATTAGTGCCAACACACATAAACTATTTCATTAGCCAAAAAAAGCCATATCTGAAATATTTTGTGATTTGACTACTTACAGAATTTTTAAAATCATAATCATCATAATCCGTGGTATCTTTGTGATTCATGGGGAGAAACTACTTGCAAGAAAATTAATTTCAAAAATTATTCAGTTCCCTCATTTTGTTTAAAACTAGCTGTATTAGGAAAAACAGAAAATCACACAGCTGAGATCTGAACGACACATCTCTGCTATTGCCAGGCTTAGTGTCAAATCCAGTTCAGCATGCCAATTTTCCCATCTTTTCTGGCTCTTCCCTTTTCCTCTGTCATTCTACTCACATCTTCAGTTCTTTACTGCTCTCCACGCTGTTTTAGCTTCACTAGGACAATCCCAGATTTTGAACACCTGGAATTATAATCACAGTCCAGCCAGTGCCCCTGGCAAGGAGCTGTCAGGGCACTCCAATACCACCAAAAGCCATGAAGGGAAGGTGAGTGCCCTTTCGCTTCATCTCCTGCTGAACTGGTGGCCCAGCAAATGCCTTGGAGACAGGTTGGAGCAGGGTCCCTGGCAAGCTCCAAAAGAGCAGTGGCACTTGTGAGGGCAGCAGGTGTGGACATGGTATTCAACAGACGATGGAGAGACCAAAGTGCACTGTTCATTTATCACCCACATGAAGAAGCAACAGTAAGAGAACATCCACCATAATGTCCAGTAGTCAGTAGTTTGTCTCTGCCCAATATTTTCATAATCTTGGCAAAAAAAGATTTACTAAAATCACCTCTCTTTTTTACTCTGATTTTACACCCATTTTTCCCATGTTGCTCTCATCTCTTTGCAGAACTCGCTCCTATTTCTTTCTACCCTCAGACAATTGAAGCAGGACAAGATGCACCACAAGTTAACTTTTGCTTGCTGAGCCATCCCTGTCTCTAAGATCTGAGGAAATGCAAAGCTGACAGGCTTTTCTGAAATCCAAACACAGACTACTACAGAGATGGATGTGAAAGCCATGTCGAGTACAGTAGACTGCGATTATCAGTTTGGGCAAAACATGCTAGTTTTGTCACCACTGACCTAGAAATGCAATGCAAAAATGTCATATGGGAAGGAAGTCAGATTGTTGAGAGCACTGGAACAGCCAGGGGAAGGAAAACAGGAGCTCTGTCTTTTCCCATTTGGTTAAAAGCATGAGCCTTAATGTGTTCACCAGCTCTTTTCACTGCATTGCACACACACATGTAACCATCTCTTGGTTATAACAAAGCGTACTACAAACTTAATATCCCCCTCTCCAAGTACCAGATCAGCTTGCTGATGAATCCCATTATCCAAACATATCTCTTGGCTGTGCAAATGAGCATTATCTGTGCTTGCCATCAGGAGTGGAAATATCTTCTGTGTGTATGGAAAAAATATTGGATTTAAAACATAATCTTCAGGTTTTGGCAAAACTGCAACCCTAATTTTCCTGTTTGAATCACAAAACCACTAGCTACAAGATACAGTTGAGATGCACTTTTTGTCAGATAGCTGCAGAATAAAGCAATCTGAGACAGAAACATACTACTTTTGATTTTTTTATAACACTGATTGCTTTCATTTTCATTAACAAATAATAGCAGGACAAAGAGCTAGGGAGCCGAAAGGGAGATAAAGCCAAGGCAGGATGCATTGGTACTCCAAACCACACAAGCTCACTAGATTATTCTTCACTACTGTTATTATAAGTTTACAATCAATTCTCCCTTCCTCAATGTTTTCTAATGCTCTAAAAAGTACACAAGCATTTCAGCCACTTTGCAGTGTAGGCCACTGAACTGCTTCTCCTCACGCTCTGTTGGGTACAGTTCCAAACGTCCATGGGCCCACTGGAGCACCTCCATCAGTGTCTCCATTGAATGGACTAATGGCCTCGGTCCTTCTCCTCACTGAACCCAAAGAGCTGCTCTGTCAGCTCAGTCCTGCTCATAATGTGGTTCTTCCGTTGTCTATTTTCTACAGAACTTAAACAAGGAAACAATCCAGTGACAACACAGAGCTGGAGAGCCTGAGTGTGGAGATGCCCCACCACTTCTGCTAGAAGCACACTGGAGAAAAATATGGCATTTGAAAAGTGAACCTTTAGGATCCAAGAACTATGGATATTAAAGTACAGACTCACAGCATTTGTGCCACATCACAGTACCAAAGAAGGTCCACCTGTATGTCATACATTGAACACAAACTGTATTTCATGCAAAGCACGGGAAAGGACTACATATTTGTCAGAAAACTTGAGGTGTGAACAAAGGGAGGCATTTTCTGAGAAATAAACAATGAGATTTCAGCCTGACACTGATATTTTGAACCAAAAGTCGTGATAAATATATACATAAATGAATAAATATACAAATACATTAAGATTGACCGAATCCTTTTTAACCAAAGTGCTTTACATTACAGAAATACTAAATAGGCACTGATTCTCCCCAATAATTAAATATCTACCTCCATAAGGAAAAATTTACATCGAAATTGTACTGCATGATAAGAATATAAATGCAATAAACTACAGAAATTCTCCAATACATCCATGAAACAGAATAAAAATGCACAGAAATCTAAAATGCATCATTTAAAAATTTACACTGAGAACACAATCACTTCCTAATTGCAATAACTTCCATTTGATCTTGATATACTCTAAATTAACATCTTAACTGTGTCAATCAAACACCTCAACACTATTTTCATGATTAGTTGATCTGTGGGAGAAATTTATTGCTTCATATACCTTGACAGACCAGAAGTAAACATGCAAGAAAAATTATGTACTATGAACCCTCAGCACAAAACTCAACTCCCTTGAGATTTTTCACACACTACATCCAAAACAATTAACAGCAGAACAATATTCTGTTCAGACAGAGTCTGCTAAGGAAAAGGTCATCTGAAATGACTTCAGCTGGATGAATGAAGCTGCTCAAGTATGTAATTTGTAATAAAAATTCGATTGGTGATAATTTATATAGGTACCTTTTTTTTTTTGGCTTCAAATTCATACTTAGCATCAATTTATGCTAGATGACATTGAAGATACATTTTTCACTTTTTAAATGCAATGTAAATATAACATAAATTTAAAGATAAACTTACTGACTAGAACAAAATGATGACGATGTTTGAGATATGCAGAGATTAAAGAAAGATAAAGGGAGGGAAAATTTATTACCCTTCCATATAAAATCAGTTTCTGATCACATTATAAAATCTGATATAATTTTATAATTAACATAAAAATGGACTTTGACAGTAACAGTGTAATACGCTTATTGCATCTTGTTAGTAACAGCATCTACTACTGTCCATTTACGTTTTAAAAGCTACAAAGAAATTTTGTGCTTGGGACTTCTTCCCTTGATAAAATCTCATCAGGGTTCAGCTGGTGAATAAACAGCATGAGATGGGTGAAAAAAGAAAGCTAACAAAAAAGAAAAGCCTCCTCCCACCTAACGGGGGAAGCAATTTTCAATCAAGCTGGGACAGGTTTTCAAAGTGGCTCGCTGCAGCTACAAATCCGGCTGCGTTCTCTACAGAGAAGTTCATTCTCTTGCAAGCTTAGACATGCAGACTTCTCAGCAGCCACTGGGCCACTGAAACTTGTCTGCAAGTTACTTGTGATTGCATAGAGAGAAAAGAAGTCAATCATGGGACTCTGAGCAAAAAACAGCACTTTGCTGTTTTCACTCCCAGAAGCCAGTAACAGAGCTGAATCCCAC
The DNA here is from genome assembly GCF_019232065.1 of Centrocercus urophasianus. Classification (NCBI taxonomy): domain Eukaryota; kingdom Metazoa; phylum Chordata; class Aves; order Galliformes; family Phasianidae; genus Centrocercus; species Centrocercus urophasianus. Next base: position 34,741,476 of record NW_024884711.1, read on the forward strand.
ACTTAGAGGGTAACTATCTTTCAGAGTTATGTATACAACAGAAGTGGGAACAGTTGCAGGGCTCCTGTATAAACACCTACATGGCTGTACAACAGCAAACACATTCTTTCTTATGTGATGATTATATTGATGTGATAAATTAAGTAACTAGAGCACAAACCCCACTAAATAACTCTAATGACCTCATCAGTATTATCCATTTTGCCTGCCCCTAAATCCTTCTGTGCCCAGTCTTGTCACAGTGCAGCCCTAAGCCTCTGCTTAATTTTTATTTTGTTATCCTATCCACCTCACAAATGTGTCATTCTTTTTTTATTTGAAGTTTGAGTTTTCATGGACCTCCAAGAGCTCACCAAGTCTAAGAATTGTATGTTATAAAAGGAATGGAATATACGAAATCACAGATGTATTCATTTGGTTCCAATAATGGGCAGCCAGACTAAAGTCACAGCCTTTTCCTGGATATTTAAAATCTTTAGAGGATCTTAAAACAGCATTCATTGTTTATTCCTTTCTAAAAGAGTACCAGTAAAAATGAGAAATCATAAATCCTGTATGTTAGGATACAATTAGGGTATGTCAGTAAAATTTGTCTCAGTACTATTAGAACAGAACAAAATTCTTATTTTGAAATTAACATTGTACTTGCGGGAGAAAGATGTCTATTAGGTATTACACAGATGTTCTTGACCTCAGAGATAGTTCTAATTGTTTTGTCTTTCAAGTTAAGTAGGTGACATTGCTGCCACATCAGGTAACCTTCTGAACTGAAATACACCAAAACATGATGAAACTCACCTTTATCATATGTTATCACATAAACATCCAACATTTATATTGAGCAGCCCTAAGGAACCAAAACAACAGCTCCATTGATCAGCAGCTGTTTTGTGGGGGCCAATGTTTGGTCCTTTTAAAAATACAGATGTATTACTGCTAGAGGTACCGAAAACAGAGCAGCGTAGGTGGCCCTGAACACACCTCTCTGACTTCAGTTGAGGCCCCTCCGGAGGAGGAATAACTGAGAGCTGATACACCCTGGTATGGTTAGGCACCACAGACACATATAACAGCAGATTATTTCGATTTCAAACTGCACCTCCAGCAGAGAAACGCATTCCTCCTGATCGGAGAGCAACATGTGCATTCCATGCTTCCATCCAAGTTTCCCCCTGAAATGCTACAGGATCTTTTTCCTTCCTTTTATTATTTTAAATCAAACAACCATGTCCTGTATAACAGCTTGTAAGAGTCCAAAGCATCTACTTACCTAGATTATGAAAAGATAATACAGCATAAGCCAAATAATCAACTAAAATTCTTGTGCTTGCTTTCTTTTTCTAACTCTTCCTAGGTTAAGTATTTTAATATCTCCCATATGTTAGATAAACACTAATGAATCTTATTTGCATGTATACACTGAGACTCATTATTCATATTAGCTAAGTTAATATGTCACATCTGGCAAATACTGCACGCTTGTTCAAATCAAACAGCAGCTGCTAAATATCAAAAACTATATTTGAATTGTAAGATTTTAAGGGAAATGTGGTCTGCTTTAATTTTAATCCTATCAAGAAAAATATTTTTGCATATTATATGTGGATTAACTTTGGTACGCCCTTACGCACAGAAATGCTAGTTCATGAAAATACTGCAAAACAGGCTTGTTATATTTCCAGTTATGTCCATTTTAAAGATTTAATTTAGTATCAAAAACATGTTCCATATTCTAAAAATGTCTGCAGTTTAATGCTTTTGATGGATTAAAAAATGGTTTAGGAAAAAAATTAATTTTTTTCCGAAGCACAAAAAATTCTAGCATGTGATTTTCATTTAGCGTGAAAATCAAAGCTTTGCAAAAGCCCATGTTTAAGTATATCCACATGTTGTTATTTATCTATATAAAAACACCATTGCTTGTCTACACTAACATTATTCTTCCTAATGCTAACATTGTGATCTGGGGTGTTGTAGGAACTGTTTTAAGCAGACAAAATTCTATGTTTGAAATCAAGTGATCACACCACTAAAAATATTTCATTCATTATACATTACATTTACCATAATGACTATCATCTATCATTTGAGATCAAAATAACCCACTCCAAATTGCGTCTACTCAAACTTTATGCTCCAACTGTATGCTCTGAGACAAATACACAATTGTAATGATAACCTCTCTCTTTTTTTTCATTATTATTTTTTTTTTACAGATGCTTTTCCTGGAGAAAGGAAAACCAAGGGATTAGACACGCAGCAGGTGTCTGCTTTGCGAAAGAAGTCTATAAATCTACAGCTCTCTGTACTATGCCTTGTCCCAGAAAAACTTCAATGCACAACACATTAATGACACAGCTCCCTAAAAATCTTTATACTTCTCTTCTACACTGGCTGTGTAAGACCTGAAAGACTAAAGAAACAGATAGAGTGTCTGGGAAAGCCAGACAGAATAACAAGTTGAAAGCAACACAACAGCTTTGCAGAAGTTGAGGACAAGGAACTCGTACTGGGCACTGGGAGTGCCCCTCGTCTCATGCCAATTTCTGCTAGAGGCTTTCAGGCAACCGTGGCAAACCAGTTCATCTCACTGTTTTTCCCAGGATTTCATAGCAAGAAAGAATTAACACCAAGCATCTAAAGGCAACAGTGCAGTAAAGTAAGCTTTGTACATAACCAGTGAGTTTCCAGAGGAATTTTAAGTAATGACATGAACTGTGTACTCACCCAAGTTAAGCCCAGTGTTTGGAAGAACCCATGATCACATTGCCTGTGTTAGCAAATGACCAACCAAAGGACCTCAGGGCCCCTTTCAGTCCCAATCCTATATCTCCTGCCTGAATTGTAAATACCTTATACAGTCAGCTTCTCATTATCCAAAATAACTGAGGCTGGCATGTAGGAAACAGCACAATCATGGTGAATAATAACAGGCACATAATGGGGCTTCAGGGTGATTCTACAAGCTTCTCTGAGGAAACCCGGTGGAAGGGATGCTTTGGCTTGCAAGAAACTGGCATGAAACTGCCCAGGAAGGTTTCAAAATCTAAACTTTGAGATACTGGCTACAGCTGCAATGCACTCCCAGCTCTCACAGAAGGAAGTGAGTCTGTGTGGGTGCTTCTTACTCTGTACCACAGTCACACTACAGCCCAGCTAAGTCTTGTGGGGACAACAGAGACAAAGCTACGAGATGCAGGGTCAGACTCAAGAACAGCATAACACAGAAGTGCTGGTTGGTCACCCTTGATCATTCTGGGAATTCAAACTGTTCAAAGAGCATTCACATGCACAGTCACTCAATTATTATATTAATTATTCACAAGTTATGTCTCCATTCTGTTCATTAATGCCCCTAGAACAAGCTACTAAATCATAGAGTACCTCCTACTCTAAACACATTATCCTGCAGGAGATTACACATTCGTTTCTTCCATTTCATCTGCTTCTTATCTTACAACTTTATGAAAAACAGAACCTGAAACCATTCAAAACAGCACGCCGTATTGCATTGTAATCACCCTTCTGTCTCATTGCAATAAAAAAGATATAAAAACAACCAGCATCAGTTATGCGCAGGATTCCTAAACATCGTGAAAGTAACAGCAGCATCACTTTTACATTTGATCAAATCATTTTGTATCTAACAATATCAGCACTGCCAGTAGTAAGGGCTGGTCTGACTGAATGTGAAATCTTGGCTCAATTTTTAGAAGGTTGGATCACCTACTGCAGCGGTGGAAATTGAAGCCTTCCCATACTGCTGTGTGCAGCGATCATAAAATGGAGTCTGAGTCCTAATTTTGAATTTCTTTAGTTGCAGACAATGTCCTGTAAAAAATACTTATACACATATATGGTAATTATTATTTCTCTAGAACTATGCTTACATGAAACTTAACTTGCCGGTTTGAATTCAGAAAACAAACAGTGAATGCCAATTGTAAAAGCAAAATATTACTGAAACACTATTGACTTTCAAAGAGTATGGGGGAAAAATTAATTGGCAGATGTTTTACATAGCATAATTAACAGTTCATTTGAATGCTCTGTAACAAGATTAAGATAATTATGCTTGGAAACAGAAATGTAATAATGATGAATTACTGGTTTTCATATTACGGTCATTCTCCTACATTCCAAATAATCACCATGTTCAGAAATAGGTGCATCTGTTCTATTTTGTCATCAGCTATACCAAGGGTTATAACTAGTGCCTGGGCAAAGCTGGGCTTTGAGATTTGCACCAGGACTAAAACAAATACCAGTACCATTCATCTGCAAAGAAGAAATAAAAACATCCATCCAGTTTTCACTAGGGCACACTTACTGGACAGAGCTGAAGATTCATTAACAATCTGAATTTATTTATTTTATTTATGGCTAACTGAAGAGCAAAGCTTGGATTCTCTGAGCTTAGCATGTTAAACAAACCCCCCAGTTATGGAAGTTCATCAATGAGAATAGAAGAATGTGTATTCTGTGAAGGTGCACAAAATATAAAATTATATGCTTTCTTGGAAGGGCAGTTAAGTAAGTAATAAGCCACTGAATGATTCCAGGCTAAGTATAAATTAAGAAGGAGACCAATTGTCAAGGTTTTCTTCTACTATATGCATAAAGATTTTTAGTACTGCGTTCAAGTGCCACAATATTAGTATAAATTATTTCAAATGAGCAGTTTCATGAATGCAACCCCTCGGTGTTAATAACATACTGATAAATTAGGCTTCATATTCTTGTATCTATATATAAATTTTATTTCAGGCTTTTCATTTTCAGGTTTTTTTTTTTTTCGTCTTTATTTTCTAAGTTGCATTTTTCTTCTATTTCTCTACAAAGACATACAACCATTAAAAAAACAACCCTACAGCCATTTTCCCTTTAAATTAGAAGCAGATTTTTGTACTTCACCTCTCTCATTTCTAATAGCTTCACTGCTTTCATCACACTTTTCTATCCTTTTTTTTTTTTTTTCTTTTATTTTGCTTTGCTTTCTACTAAATCAAGTCCTTGACTCTTGGAGTCTAAAACCTCACAACTAACAGCACAAAGATCAGAGCATGCACAGAAACAGAAATTACAAGATAGAAATCTCAAAGACTTGAAAATTAGACAGAGGATGAATAAACAGAGATAGAGGCAGACTGGAGGAAAATAAAGTAATGAAAAGCACTTTTAAAAATAAAAATAAATTAAAAAGGAAAACAAGTGTGTGACTGCATTTTTAATGTGCAGCTGAGGGAATTCAGTTCTGCAGAAAAGCTGTATTACACCTATCCAAAGCAAAGAAGATTGAAAGGGAGGAGGTAAGAGCAAAAGCATTTTAAACACTGACTGACATCTTTCACATTTAGTCTATGTTTTTATTTTCACCCAGAAGGGGGAAATTTTAAGATATTTACTGTTCCTACTGTTGGTCACTATTGCTTTTAGCTTTCATTTAAAAGAAAGATCTCACTCTGTAATGAAAGAAAACAAAACATTATGCAAAAAAATATTTTTGTATTGACCATCTTTCTCACTTCATTCCTTCTCTGTATGTCTCTGCATGTTTCCCAATTCACTTCCTTATTTCTAAGGCTTGTTTGGGCTTTCTGGCTGATTCAAGCACAGTTTTTCAGCAATCCCTAGCTACTCATATGCTCCCTGTTGCTCCCACATTATCTCCTTCTTAATGAGAAACGTGTGGCTCACACCTATGGATGAGAAATGAGAGTGCCTTTCTTCCTTTGGACTTGTCTTAGAAGAGGCAGGGAAGTCGGAACAGAAAACGGCAGAGAAAGGATTTCACCATAGAATTTGTTACAAAACATTACGTTTGCAACAGATAAGCAATTACTTTATATAAATACCCAATAGGCAATCTGCCTAATCTTAGTGAGATTTTGTGGCAGAATTGCAATGTAACTCCTAAAAGCAGGACACTTTTATAAGGCCGCACCCACAAATTGTTTTCAATTGTATTCAATTACAGGCAGAAATGCTATCCTGGGCTTTGATCTTTGATCTCCTCACATATCAGCAGTACACGTTAAGAAACTAAGAAGGTAAGAGACACACATGCATTGTAAAGATGTGTTGAGAAGATACTGTGAGGCATGACAGACACAATGATATACCTACAGTCGTGCAAAGCCCTTATGCAGATGAGTTTCAGACTAGAGGATGTGTAAGAAAAACATAAGGTGGACAAAAAAAGCTGCCTTCAATCCAAACCTCATTTTGCCAGTTACCTTGCATTGGACTAAAACACTGATAATGCCAACCTGTATACACTCGAAACTGTGATGACTGTTAAATCTCTTCTCCTAAACTTGATTTAATCTCAGATACTATCTCACCATCACTGGCAAGGCATTCCAATTCATCTAGAGTTGCTTTTACTGTTTTTCAGAAGCTTTTCTAACTAATTTCAAATCTCAGCACGAACTCATGTAATTTCTCTATAACCTAATTTAATATTTAATTTTGAAATAGGTACCTAATTGAATGGAGCTTCTTCAAGTGCATTTTCAACTCAGATGTGGCATACATTTAAGGTACATTTCTTGTAATATCCTATGGTAATATTTCATAAAGTCTTTTATTTTAGTAAACAGTTTTGCATGTTAGTATAATCGGTACTAAAACTGAGTCTGTCCCACTGACTAAAGAGGTATATAATCGGTACACAGCCTCACTGACACAATATATGCAACCTATTACAATCTTCAAAGGGTTACACTTGATACTACTTCCCTATAATTTCTTTGAAATAACTAAGAAATCCTAGTTTGGTGTGAAGATCAATTCAGACTTACATTCAAAGTGCTTAATTGCTATGATTTTGTATCTCAAGTTTTGGTCATATAATCATTTTTTAAACAATTAAGTTTCCAAAAGTAACACAAACTAAGAGGTTACTATTACCATTTCAACTTTAAGTCTTTGTATATAAAAAGATGTAATTTCAAGTAGTGTTTGAACATACCTAATAATTGAATTCTACACGATATTCAAACAGTATCTGAAATTACATTAAAAATGCATTTAAAATGTAAAGCTAGAGAGAGCCATCTACAGTATATAATGTGAAAGGAGGATTTGTGAAACTTTGATGGAGAAGTGCCATATCAGTTTAAAAACATTTGTGAGTCTTCCAGTATGGAAAAGACAAAGCTCTTACCGTTTCCTTTGGAATTTGTGACTGGCTTTGTTCTGCATTCTAAAGGAAGTAAAAAACATAAATAAGAACACAGCTATATACGACATAAACTATCTATTAGTAGGGGGATAAGCAAAGAGGTCTAATTCTGACATGAAGTGGTAAGAGAAAAATGAAGGGCATTCATCACGCTGATTCAATTTTTTTCTAAATTAGCACTAAATGAGAAGTGAACAAAAATAACGTGCAGCAATCTGAGGCCAGCGCACCTGGCTTAATCTGGTTATGAAGAAGGTGGCTATCTGGCTAAGGAAGGATCCCAACTGCTTGCACCATTGTCTGGCTAGTGGAATGTCTTGGATGTTCTCCCTGGCATTTCTCTTCTACTCTGAGGGCTTCAAAGAATGACCTCAGCAATCCAGATGAAGCCTTCCAAATATTTTAATTAAATATCTGTTTTAAAAAACATCCATTCACATTTCAGTAAGGGATTTCCCTTTGCCATAAGTTTGAATAACAGAAACAGAATAACCACACTGCGTATCCAAAGACAGGAGGGTGCTTTTAGCATACCATAGGTGGAGCCCTCCTGTACTCTGCATTTACGTCTTAGGGCATATGAGGCAAACATACATCATTGAGAAACCATTCTGCATTCCTCAAAAATTCTGGAAGCACAAATAAGGAATACTGCTCTTCCAAGGCCATGCACACCCATACGAAAATCCCTTTAAACACTCAGGGATCATCTTGCTGCTGGCTGGATGATCGCTTTCAGGCTAACCAGATATTCTTCCATAATGAAAACCAAGAATTTTTTGGATTTTTTTGTTTTGGAGTCTTGCAGAAGATTGAAATTTTTGAACTCAAGAAAATGTAGTGGTAAAGTCAACAACCAATAAAACAAAAGATGAAGGAGGCAAATGCTAGGAACACATAAAGGACCTACAAGTAGCAATGGACAAGTTAAGGTTGTAGGATAAGGGAGACTAACTGCAGGCCCATCTCTCTTTGCTAACATTGAGAATTATTTTCGCTCAAAAGCTGAGTAACCCAAACCAATACCTCAATGGATTCAACAGTAGCAAGCTCTACAAAAATATGTCATAGGAAGTTAACTTCAGGTTTGTGAGGATGATGACAGTCTAGTGAGTTTAACTTAATTACAGTACTCCTCGCCCCTTTCATAATGGAAGGGGGCAAGAGGATGAGATTTTTATGAGAAAATCTCACGGTGATGTGGTCAAACACTAAGATATTAGATATTTGGCGTTAAGTAACACTGAAAGTAATAAAATGCCTGGTATTCTGAAGAAGCATAACTGGTTTTCGAGATCTCACTGTTGGGAGTGGAATCCAGTGGAATCTGATTTTACACACTGTGGCCACATTTTAATCACTTTTACCATTATCTGTATTATAGAAGCTGCTACACTGAATAGTGGTTCTCCATCACACTCACAGCTCTTAATGTGACAACACAAAATCCCATACTAACCTCAATGGGCTCAGTTTAACATTCCTTTAAGTTTTATATATAACTACACATTTTTGTAGTTTCCTTCCAGACAATAATGGCAACGTGCATCACAGACATTAAACTCACAACTCTCCTGAAAGTTTATTATCTTCATTTTACTTATAAAGAAACCCAAGGATAAATAACTTTTTGAAAGTCGTTCATGTAGCCATAGCCCAAAACATAAAATTTAAACACCCCTTTTATTGGGATTACTATCTGTACAAATGTTGGCAAATATAAAATGGTTTTAACAGAGTGCTGCTCAGCAAGGAACAGCAAGTCCAACACTTTATAGGATGGATAATATTAAATAACATGATTTTATGCTTACAGTTTCTGAGACATATCCCATTAAGGCAAAATTTAATGCATACAAATGTAGAAAATGTGACAGAAATAGGGGAAGGATAGAAAGACAAAGAAGGTTTGTATGGCAAAAGGATGAACCAACATGCTTTCAGACCCCCTCCCTCATCCAATATTAATTTTCTTTTATCTTCTACATAAAGCTAGTAAAAGTCAATGAGAGGAGCTGTCTAAAAAGATGTTTTTCTTTTAAGGTTATTTCTTACCAGAGAAGAAAGAACAGCCCTTATGACGGGTTTTAGTTCAACACCTTCCCCAGCAATTCTGCTTATGCTCGTTGACGGCTGTCAGCAGAGCATACCTAACATTTCTTCAAGTCAAAATGCAAACAAACACATCTTTATGCAACAGAGGATCATCACTCCCATATACTGTCAGATCCTCACAGTGCAATTTGTTCAACTGGAGTTGCAGAAATGTACAGCAGGTTAGATCTGACCCTCTGACTGAAGAGCCCACCTGACAAAAAGATCTGGTTTCTCTAGTCTGATGTCTGCCAAAATAGCTCAGAGTATCACCTGAGCAGCAGCAGGCAGGCTACCGAGGTTAAACTCACTTAAAGGATCTAATTTCATGTTATTTTTAGACCTAAATCAAGTATTACTATCATTAAATACATGCCATACTCACACCATATATTTTTTATAAGACATTCAAACAAAATAGAAAGTTAAATTATGCGCTATTTAATTATGTACTTTCCTATATTTAGTATAGAAATAATATACACAAAATTAATAATTTTCTTATTTCTAAGTTTATTTAGAAAACTTAAAAAGCATTTTCATTCACCTTTATGAAAGATAGCAATACTGTGAAAATTACACATCATAGGAAATTATAAACAGATTGCTTTCATGGGTGCAGCATTAATGTAGGGCATAATATGATTTCAAATGGTTCATTTCTCTTCATTTTAACTTGCATGTAGATGCATCAATACTTTCAGTCGTATTCCAAGCATACTCAGCTAAAACTGTGATACGTTTACAACATTCCCTGTCATTTTGACTTACTAGGTTTAATTGTAGTTTTGAAAATAAAAGACTAATGTTAAATGTCTTGAAATGGCCAAACAAAAATCTATTATTTTTTGCATTCAAAATAACACAAAACCAATAGAAAAATGATAGAATCTATTCATCACACTACAAGCCACTTATATTTGTCCACTTTTATGATAATGAAGCCAAATAATTTATTTTTAGAGCTATATATAGCTATGATAATACAAATAATAGATAACTTCAGCAGTTTAATTGAATACAGAACAAAGTAAGACTGCTACATTCACCGTCTATCTTTTCATAACAGAAATTATCTTGAATAATTATCAGAGAAAATTTCTGTATACATTATGCAAGTGGAACAGGTACAATATGAAACATCATTTTATTTCCATTTGATGTAAATTTCTCAGAAACATTTTTTGAATTACCCTGATAAATTAATAACTGCAGGGTTTCCATTGCATAGAGAGATTTCATTTATATTCAAAAAAGGCTACTGTTTTTTATATATTCCACTTTTTAGGTATTTACATATTCTGTTTTGGCATAATAGTATATGCACTGAAATATTTTAGTGAGCAAGTAGTGGGATAAATTGCAAGCTTTCAAGCATAGATTTGTCCATGTGAAAGATATGAAATAATTGCTTGTCTCCATGCATTCAAAGAAAGTTCATCCAACAGCTACTTCTATAGTAAACATCTTCACTCAAAGTAAAATTCTCATTTATACATTACTGAGAAATATTTAATTCCAATACTAGATCTCAAAGATGATAATAAACATTCATGTGAAATGTCCTAAATAAATACTATTTTGTTTCCTTATACGCAGTGCATATGTTTACTAGTAGGTGACAGAGCAGATCATTTGCTCACATTCATCTAAATAAATCTCTTAGCTTCTCTCTATTTTACGCACCAGTTCCCTTGGATGGAATGTTTCTTCCTGTCGAAAAATCAGGAGGCTGACAGTCCCTCCCATCTTGGTGCTTCTCAGCAAGGATACAACTTCCTCTTGAGTTTTGCCTGTTAAGTCAACTCCATTCACCTGAGACAAAGGAAATATTAGAAATGGGTAAGACACTAAAATAGCAAAAAATATTAGATTTCATGTAGAAAATTTATCTGATTCTCATGAGATGATATTTTTTAAAAATGCCACTGAAAAGCACTGCTTCCTGGGTCAGTATCACTTAGAGAAATTGCTGTAAATTATAAAAATAAACTACATAAATAAACTCAAACCATATTTATGTGATCTTGAGAAAAAGACCACATACACTTTGTCTAGAAATATTTCAGAAACCTGGATCATAACTGTAGCCAAAGTACTCTCAAAACCTCAAATTGCTTCTATCAAATTTGAACTTTTATATGGCTGTTTTATTTCTCTTTCATGCATATTATTACTATCCACACTATTTCACACATATTTAATATTTATAGTAATTTTTTCTTCTTTGTTATTTCCTTCTTCTAGTCAATCTCTTCTCTGGTTTTCTTCATGTTTTTCTCATTTTCCATTCTCACTACTGTTATTTATGACACTTTCTCATTTCCATTCAAGAACATAAGAAATTATGCCAGATGTTGTCTTACTAATTAAACGTGCATTCTTCACATATGAATGCAAATAAGAATCAAGACAGCGATGTTTCCTTGCACTTAAGCAAAAACAGAACACAGTATACTCTACAGCAGTTTCATCTACCAGTATTTTTACATGAATTTTTGCATGAAATTCTTTTGATGAAAACCAACGTGTGTGATCCAAACATGATTCTGTCTTTACATTGGTGTTGTACATACATACATTCTAAATATATCTTCCAAAATAAACTGTGCCCAAAGTAGAAAACTCTTTATCCCCAAAAGAACATAGGGGAGGGTTTTGGGTTTTTTTTGCTTATTTTCAGTAATCTTATCCCTTGGCCTCCATATGCCACTTACACAGTACAGCCAAGTATGGAGTATGTAATGGAACATTTTCCACAGTGTGATTGCATGAGATAACTTGAGGAAGGGAGAAGCCAGGGAAAGACAGGGTATTCTCAGGCCTCTTCAGAAACACTGCGGGCACATCAACAATGTGAAGCAAGGGAACTCAGTGTTAGAAACCATCTTCTTCTTTTCCCTTATAGAAGATCACAGCTCACACGGTTGAGATGCCATAATCATCTTTTTAGATGCCTCTCAGTCTCCTACCTACGTCATCCAGGTTACGTTGACATACTTTCAGCAATTACAATAATTACAGAAGGCTATGTGCTCTAGAAATAATTCAAGCTGACTTAGTCAGTTTGGCAGAAAAGTGAAGTTAGTGCACAAAGAGGCAATTACACAAATCTCACTTGTACCTCCAGTGTCATTTGGCTTAGGGACAGCAATGAAGAGCTGTAGAAGGTGACATCTGATATCACTCCAGCTAGGTCTGCAAGAAGATATTAAGGGGAATTTAATTCCCTTGAGGCCATTCTCCCTTCAGGAGTGAAGTAGCCTTGTTTCTCAGTAGCACTACTCCCCTGTCATATAAGCTATTGAGAGTTTTTGGAGTAAATTACACTGTGGGTTCATGCCAAAACACAGACATGCAATGCATCTTCACCTCGATTAATCGGTCTCCAGCTTTTAGTCTCCCATCTTGAATAGCTGCACCTCTTGGAAGGATGTTTTTCACATAAATTGGAGCAGAGCCACCAATTGGAACATCTCTTGAAGTAATGCTAAATCCCAGGCCCTCTGTACCTGCATAAAGAATGTATAATGTTACTTGTGAAAATGCATTTTTTATATTTTATATTGTATTTTAATTTCATTCAGCAGAATGTATGCATATCTCACTGATACAATCCATGAAAAAAATAATATATAAGCAATATAATAGTTACTGTAGAGGAGAGGGAAAAAAAGCACAATATAACTGAAGTAGTGACTCTTGGCACAGGTGGCTTAGCAGGCCCTTCAAGAAACTCACTGTTCTTATGATTTCCAAGTCACTGCCATATTTCCAACTTTCTATTTCAGATTAGATGAGTGACAAGGAACCAGAACAAAGCATATTTGATGTCCTGTCACTGCCTTCCCCCATGTCAATCTGGATATTGTCAATAATCCCCTCTTTTTCTACTGCAGCTTCTTCAGCAAGTCCTTAGAGATGACGCCACAGGGCTTGGCCAACTCCCATATGGGCCCCAGCATGAATGGGCAGAACCGTAACTTTGTGGTCTCATTCCTTCTGCTCATTTCTTCAGCAGCTCCTCTGCCCCATGGGCTTCTGCCCTGGCTCTTGGCAAATCCCTCGCATGCTGTTCCACACAGTGATGTGCAAGCTGGTGCCAGGGCCAGGCCAGGAGGTTGTGCAATTGACAGCACTTGGCTGATGCAGACCTCTAAGGCGACCTTGAGAAATCTACAAGAAAGTCCTGTACATATGGCAAATGAGGCCTGCTCATATCTAGAAGACATTCGTCTCTGAATTGTACCTCATGGTAATACCCCACCAGCAAGAGGACTTGTGATCTTCCCTCTGAATCCAAAGTTACTGACAATCTTTGAAACTCTAGGTTGAAGTCTCTGTGACACTACACATCAGACAAGGTCCATTTAGAATACTTAACTCAGCATGAAAATCAGACAGACAGATCGAGAGCCTCCAGAGTGGCACCATCAATTTGAAGCACCTCGGAGGTTGTCAAAATACGTCTACATTTCAAGGCCAATCTAGATTTAGATTTTAGATTTTTAGACTTTTACCTGACTGACTTAGGTAACTTGCAGTTAGGTCTCAGCTATATCAGTTTTACGTGAGGTCCTTTCCACATGCATAGTTATGGTCCCTAAAAGTTGCACAACACAGAATATGTATACAATCACGGGGACAGTCACTGATTTTATACAACAGTCCTCAATCTGGAGCCTCTCGTGCATCCTACGTGAAGGACACACAGAATTACTTGAGGTTAAAGCCTGAATTAATTTTGCCCTTAATCTTCTCCATGTTCATTGTCTAAGTCAGTTTTTCTATTATGCATGTTAATATTCACACTTGCAAAAAGGAAGGAACAGTTCAGTGTAGTTGGTATCAGCTTATACACATAATTCTGAAATCTGCACAATTGTATTTGACTAAGATGTAGAACAATGTAATTTGTTATCAAGAAGTTGACACAGGTGATGGGGGGCTGGAAAACACAACCTTCTGATTTACCCACAGCAAGTGTGTGCAGCTCAGATGGTTCAGGAAATTTGGATCAGTTCCAAATTCAGTGACACGAGTTCCCTTCCTTATGTCTGCAGCATTCGAGATAGATGAAAAAACTGACATTTGAATTTGAAAGTTTTCAGTCATTTTCAGACTGATATAAAATTTATCAGTGCTATTACATACAGATGAAAAAATGTTAGATCTCTTAACATCCATATTTTACTTTGGAGACCTCACAATTTTAATGATGCTTCAAACATTCATAGATCTCTTTAGCTCCTTGCAACATGTGAAAATGATCTACAAAAGTGAAAGGTTGGGTTTTTTAAGTAGCATCTCCGCTTTTTATGGAATTTATCTCTTCCTTAATTTAAGGATCTGTGTAGAAAACTGCTGTTCAAATACATGTTTTGTGCGCTAAGATTTCTAAAGTGCTATCAGAGTGTGACAACATGCCCAGGACAATATTTCATTATTAATAACCTTAATTCCCACAGCTTGATCGTGGTGTTATTACAGATGCCTGGTTCACACACTCCACTGTAAGCCCCCCCAGAAAAAAGAAAAAAAAACCACAGAAGATGAAACATTCACATTACAAATGTGCACAGAATAGAAGCTTGGACTGTGGCATTTTCTGCTGTCAACTATTCAGAAAGACTTGACCAAAGTGAGAAGAACGCTGAAGATCCACACTGAGTCCAGATATTAGCAGAATAAAATTCTAATTACTCGTTTATGTGGAAAGAAAGGGCTTTGACTTGGGTTTCATTCCACTCTGCTGCTTTCTGCAGCTTTGTATGAGGCAGCTCTTGGCTTCATTTACAGCTGGCTTTTTCACAGCGTCACTATGCTATTGGTGTTCTAGAGCTGCCCTTAGCTGGACAATGCAGCTTCACAAACTGCCATGCTTAATTATATTTAAGTTAGGATTGACAACACAGGGAGATAAATGGGTGTGGCCAAAAATAAATATGATTTCAGTGACTGGATTGTTCAGAACATTTTTTTTCCTTTTCTTCTTCCTTTTTATACACAAAATTTATTCAGTTATCCCTACTCCATGCATTTTAGTTGCCCCATTAACAGCAATGGACAAAAAATATCTCCCCATTGCTAAAACATATTCAGTCATGAGAATGTAAAATTGTGAGGTAGGCTAACTGTGCAAACATGCTGTAGACGCCTCTGATACTGTAGGAGGCAATGCAACATGATACCTCTGATTTATAACAAAAAAGCATTAAAATGGGAGAAACTGGACATGACAAACCAGTGTAAGAGGTGAAAGAATAAGGAATTTCCATCTTTTTGAAAACAAAGAGAGTCCTACTCAAAGTCAGGAGCTTTAGCTTGCAAGGTCTAGATTATCTAAGCTATGTTCAATGCATTATCTTAGAGATTTTGAAATCAGTGACAGCAGAACACATCTTCTTCACTCTATAGTTGTCATCTCTGACAACTATCAAATTACACCAAGTGATAATGATGTTTAACAATCACGCACTAATTTGTGTAATGCAAATTCTTAAGCTCCTTTTGATAAATCAGCAGCTCTCTCAACAAGTTAGAGCTCCCCTTTTCTCCTGAATGCCATTTTGAGCACACCTCCTAAGGTCACATTACCTGAAAGTGCTCAGCCAGCTCCGACCTGAAGACAAAGAAGTACTAGGTGAATAAAAACAGCAGAGGCAATAGCAAAGCAGCTCTGTTGTGCAAACAGAATTGAGGCAGATTTAATGCTCCAGTTGGTGCTTTGGAGGATATTGGTTCTATTAGCAATAAGATACGGAAAAAGAAAGATCCTTCATGGAAATCGTTAAACATATGTTCAAAATGAACACTACCTAATCATTTGGAATTAGTCTGATCACAAACTGATAGGATGTTAAAATAATTTTTAAACCTTACTGGAGATTGCTAGATTTTCTGTTATCTCCCAGTAAAGAAGTGTTTAATTTCTCAGTAACGTTATGTTTATCTTCTAGACTGTAGGAAGAGTGTCTGGAGTAACATTTCTCATTTTCCAAGGCTCCTCCTCTGCATCAAAAATTGTGCAGTCCTCAATCAGCACCAACAGCAGGTTTAAATTCTCCAGAGCAAAATGGGCCCCTGGGGAAAAATACTGCCAGAACATGAGACAAAAAGCAGTCATCTCCTCGACACTGCTTCCACTGCTTACACGTCACTCTCTACAGGACATTAATTCAGAGACTGAATGAGGAAAATCTGAAAGATCTGTACTGTTTACTATTTACAATACGTCTCTTACAGTATTTTCCCCTTCAGGAGTGTAAGCAGAGCTTGAAGTAATTCATGCTCTTCTTTCTCCTCTAATTTAAGACAATGTACATGAGTTTTCAGGTGCTTTCTAAGCCATTTTTATCAAAATATTTTATAATGATACAATTGGGCGATTTGCTAGCACAAAGGACACAGACAAAATTTTATAACATCCTAAATGTGGAAAATCCATGTGGGTGAACAGGTTTCAGATGGAATAAAAGATTGTAAAGGAAAAGTGCAGACAAAGAACACAATCTCATTTTCATAAAATAATAAGGGATATTGGTTAATATTAACAGTTCGTGACACAAAGTAGTTTAAACAACTGAATTACAAAATAAAACATCTCCACTTAATGAAAGCATTGGATTATGAAATTATCAACTATAAGGGGAGAGATAACATTACAACAAAACTAACTAGAAGGGCTGAGCATTTAGTGGCAATAATCACAGTAAATGCTCTCTTTCCAAGCATTTCAAATTCCTGCTTTTTCACCATGGACTGTTCCTTGAGATCTGTGGATGGATGGATTATTTCTAAAATAATTAACCTATTATTTTACCCTAGAAAGTAGTTTTTGCTAAGGACTGAACCTCATGCAAGAATTGAACTGAAAATATCCTCTCCTCATCATTAGGGGCTTCAATAATCTAACCAAGACCATTTTAGATACTTCCTGAGAAGTTGGTTTACTGGCTGTAATTTAAGCTCCATATTTTCAGAATATCAGCATTATTGTGGACGCAAATGACTGTTTATGAGTCTGTTTCTTAGCTGTCTATAAAATTGCTGCAGCCACACACCCAAACAATACAAATAATTGCATGCTCATTTTTTATGCAGTTGCATGGTTTGGAATGAACATTCTCTCTTTTTTTTTTTCTTTCATTAAGACTCCTAGTACATAATGATCAGAAGTATGGAAAAAAAAAAAAAAGGAAAGGTATTCTTCTTCAGTGGGTAGTAATGCTAAAAGTTATTTGCTTCACTTCTGAATCTTATTTCTCAAGGTCACTTAAACAATTTAGGAATATACCACATTTCAGAAGTGACAAATACCACTACTGCATCTCCAAAGAAAATCTAAAATCAGCCTGCTTCTAAGAGAACATTTCAATCATTTCAAAAGAAATTTTAAATAAAAATTTAAAATGTCAGTTTAAAGTCTGGCTGAAAAAAAAAACGTGGGAAAACAAGAGAATATGATGAAAAATGCATGTAAATCTGTACAGTTCAGATACATAATGCAGGATAATTTAATAGTCAAGTTTAGGATTCCATGTTTTATTGCTGCACTGTATAAACCATTTAACACAAGTAAAACAAGTGATTTTCTATCCATACGCTTTACTCCACAGCAAATATGATATAATTCTAGAACAGTTTGGTTAGAAGGTACCTACAAGATCATTAAGTCCAATGACCACTTCATTGCTAACCAAGTGTAATTTTAAGGGCACTATCCAAATGCTTCTTGAGCGCCGATAGGCATGGGGCATCAGTCACCTACCTCTCCAGGAAGCCTGTTCCAGTGTTTGAAAACCCTTAAGGTAAAGAAATTTTTTCCCAAACCCAGTCTGAACCACCCTGATGCATCTTTGTGCTGTTCCCATCCTGTCATCAGTTTCCAAGAGCAGAGCCCAGAACCTCCCTCTGTTTCCTCTACTCAGGGAGCTGCAGACAGCAGTGAAGTCACCTCCTGGCTTCCTTTTCTCTGGAATGGACAGCCACATAACCTCAGCCCCTCCTCAGACGACAATCCTTCATGCCCTGTGACCAGTTTTGTTACCCTCTGGATGCATTCAATATCTTAATATATTTTAAATACCTTAATTTCTTTTTTTATACTTTAATTTAGCTTTCTTACAAGCTATCCATAAGAACTCATTTCTGCCTCTAATTATTTCTTTTTTTTTTAAAAAAAAAGAGGTGTATTGCAAGGCTGAGTGCTGCAGTGCTACACTGTGCAGTGACCAGGCACCTGGTAGGTCTTCAGTGTTAAGCTGCAATAAGAGGCATCATTAGCAACTACAGAAGGGGGAACAAGCAAACAGGGATCCAAGAGGAAACTGAAGAGCAAGAAGTCTTGTAATTCTCCTCACATAAAAAAAACTACACATTTTTCTCTGTTGTGTGCTGAAGTGCCTCCTCCAGACCTAAGCATCTCCTAGAACATGGTACGAGGCCCTTTCTGTGACAGACCCGGCAATTCCTACAGCTTTCTGGCTGTTAGGCTGTTTTTTACTTCCATCACTTCATTCTTTCTCTTGAAGCTATGATATTTTGCAAGAGATAAATACTCTTTGGGCTATGGCTGGCAGTTAAGCTGTGCTCTGGGAGCACAGAGATACAGACTGAAGCCCAACTGTAAAGAATTCTTCAAAGAGAAAACAAGGAAATATTTGATGGAACTGGAATCACAGAATCACAGGAATTAGAAGGAAACTTGAGTCCAACCCCCCTGCAAAAGCAAGTACCCTACAATAGGTCGCACGGGTAGGTATCCAGACAGGTCTTGAATATCTCCATAGATGGAGACTCCACAACCTCTCTGGCACCCTGTTCCAGTGCTTTGTCATTCTTACTGTAAAGAAGTTCTTCTGCACATTAGCATGGAACTTCCTCTGTTCAAATTTTTGGCCATTACTCCTTGTCCTATCACTGCACACCAACAAGAGACTGGCTTCACCCATTTGTCCCCCATCTCCCTTTAGATATTTATAAACATTAATCAGGCCCTCCCACAGTCATCTTGTCCGCAGGCTAAACAGACCCAGGTTACTTAGCCTTTCCTCATACAGGAGATGCTCCAGGCTATTTATCATCTTTGTGGGGCTCTGCTGGACTCTTTCTAGGAAATCCCTGTCTTTTTTGAACTGGGGATCCTGGAACTGGACACAGTAGTCTAAGTGTTGCCTCACCAGGGCAGAGTAGAGAGGAAGGATCACATTCCTCAACTTGTTAGCCATGATCTTTTTAATGAACTCTGGGATACCATTGGCCTTCTTGGCCACAAGGGCCATCTCCAGCAGGTCATCCCACATCCCACCTGTAATGCTACATGCAGTTATTCTTCCCCAAGTGCAAGACTCTACACTTGCTCCTGTTAAATCTCATCAAGTTCTTCCCTGCCCAACAAAGAAAAGAATCAACTTAGAAAATAAGAGCTCAGATTTGACATTTTAGCTGAAGAATGATATATTTAATTTAGTCAGACAAAAATGTAGTTATAGATAAATATGATCCAACACAGTGAGTATTACCATATTTAAGGGCAATCAAATTTGAGGAAGCTAATTCAAAGATTGAGTACTTCAGGTTTTTCTTAGAACAGTGATGTAAAAAAAGAGTATATGTGAAATCTGATTAATATAACATCCAACTGAAAAGCAGCGTTTTGAATGCTTTAGTGAGCATCAGGTTAAATGCCACAAGAGCTCAGAGACTTGAGCCTTAGAATCTTTTGTTGAATGATAGGTTATTTATTATTTATAAGTGCTGGTCTAAATTTCTCTCTCAATTGTATTGGCTCTTGCTGGCAAAAAAAAAAAAAAAAAAAAAAAAATAAAAAATCTGGAACTGTATTTTTGTATATGAGATCAGAATTTGTCCTGACACTTACTATATCACTTGTGTTATATCAGTGATGTTATTTTCTCTATCTATTAGCTGTTAAGAACTGCTTTATTTATTTGTACATACTGTGATTTTACATCAAAATATATATAAACAGGATGGCTGTCATCTCTTGTGCTATCTTAATTTGTGTGAACTATTAAGCCAGATTGTTATACACCCTTAATAGCATTTGAATATCAGTAATAAACCCTACATCTGTATGCTAAAAGTTCAGGCCCTGACCTTTAAGGAAAGATAAACAGATATCCATTTTCATTTAGAAAAGCCAACAAACATTCTGCATTGACTGAAACATATGACTGACCTTCTCTTCTGACTTTATTAAACTGCTAGATCCTATGAAAGTTCAGGTTATTTTAAAATGCCAAAACAGCAATAAATATTAAGAAATCATAATTACAGAAGCACATACTGTAGGGCTATCTTACTGTGTCATTTTATATAATATAGCTCATGCAGTACACAGAAACACAGCTGTAATAAAGCGCTCCTTGTAATAAAAAGGAGTCAACTCTCATATACTACATCATTAACCAGAATACCCAGGTTAAATAAAATGTGAATTTCAAGATGAAGCTTGTATGCCTCAGTACTCATTTTTCAAATTTAATGATGATAATTGGTGAAATAACTGCTGTCTGTTAGCCACAAAGAAAGCACATTAGTAAAGTTTCCATAAAGCTTGTGTTATTACAACATCCTTCATTAGAAACAATCAACATCCTTGTTGTACTTGTATTTGTAACAAACTTGGCGTATACTTAAGTGTTTTACTTTGATTGTTATTCCACATTTATGTTAACAGTGATCAAATCACTGTTATGTGATCAAATGAAAGCCAAAATGGGAGGCCTTGCCTCCCATTTTAACGTGAATTAATAACTCACGTTATTAATTCTTCTCACAGTGTATTACACGGACACATGAAAGACAGCAGTGATATAAAGGTATCCTTCTTTATGCACAGATATTTAATTTTTTTTAATATCACCATGCGTAAAGAACAGAACACTAAATAGTTCCTCTCTGTCTCTCCATCATCTGAGCTAGGTGTAATTTCTACAAATGTATTATTCTCATATGAGGAGCAGTAAGAGCAAATATTCCCTACAAACATCTGAAATATAATTTAGATATGGGTTTTAAAGCTTTTATTAGCTTTAGAGACATCCAATATTTTCTGGTGTGAACTAGATGTTAAGTATCTTTGTAGATCACTTTCCATCAGCAGGCAGCACGTATCTCCTCCTCTGCAAAACCATCTAAAATAGTGGTGCTAGCAAAGCTATTAACAAACGTGGGGGAGTAATTATTGATGAAATATTATCCAGTGCAAGAGGACCAAGATAAACTCATATCACAGTCAAAGTATCCATAATAAACCACAATTACATTCTCTTATCACTTCTGTCACATGTTTCGTGCAAAAATGTTATTTTTCAATATTCCATATACATTTGTTGATGGTTTCAAATTATTTGAAAACTGTATTTACACTCCTGGCTAGGAATTATTTTATATAATGTCCAAATGACATTTCTATCGGCTTCCAATGGATACAAAAAATAACAGGTAAAAGTCTGCAGTGACTGAGAGTTTGCTTGTAAGCACAGTAATTCCTTACACATTGAATAGCAAAATACTCTTCCAAACAGGCTGACTTGAGCTGATGGCCTCAAGTATTTCTTGAAGGAGCATCAACAACAGAAGCAAACTGTCAACTCAACCTTATGTCACCTAAGTTTGTGGAGCTTAAAATTCAGCAACCAGAAAGACACAATCTGGTGGTTCACATGAAGTTCATAGAAAAGAAAGCATTATGATAATGTGACAAGAAGCCTGGCACCTGTGAAACTAAAATCTCTACCATTCAATGCATTGTCTCTGATATCTTTCTACTAAAACAATAATTAAACATTATCAACACCAGGAAAATACAATTTCCTAAGAGGAAAACAAAGTTCATGAAGAATGTTGTCACACAGGTAAACTTTTTGTTGCAAAATGTAAATACTGTTCTTGTTCCTAGAGACAAAATTATACCTACCCTAAACATGCTCATTCTAATATCACAGAGCTTACAGCATGCATAATCCTTTAAAAAGCATTTATCAGGAGTAGGAAATACTTGCATCTAAATACCATTTCACCGTAACTTAAATAATCTTTAAATAATCTTTAAAGCATCTAGATGGTAATTATATAAAAATATCAAACTTTCTCACTAAGGGCATTTAATATATGACAAAAATTCCATGGGTGTACCATTGCATCTACATGTAGTATATACATACAAGACAGATGTCAAGATAAGCATGCACCACTTTCTTCTCTGCTCTTGAACAGTCTCTCAGCCTTATTCAAGTTTCATCAGATAGGAAATATCACATTTCATCTCTACAGTTTAAACAATATCTTTCACATCCCAGTGGATTAACATGCTAACTAGAAATAACCAAGTCCATATTACCAACTCAATTCAATAGACTTTAAAAATCTAACAGTAAAACTGCAATTTGAAAAGTCATGCTAACCATAAAGTTCAGAAATCTACAGAAAATACAGAGTATACAGAAAATATACAGAAATTACAAAATATAGGCCATTTTAGCTTATTTACTTTTATTAGTTAAATAATTCTTTACTCCCTGGGTCTTGGCCAACAGAAGCTGTAAAACCCACAGCACTTTTCTTTTTTTGTTAACAGATAGGAAATAAGGTCACAGCCTTCTCAAAAATGGTCTTCTGTAAATATGTTGCACACACTGAATGCAAGACTGCTGTTGCGGACAACGCAACCATTTGGCTTGAGAATGCCAGTAGCATCTGTGTTTCAGAAATAAATCCACTGCCATTCCTATGCTACTGCAAACTGCCTTGCCTAATATAATGGCACTGGACACAAGGACATACACTACACCCATATATCTTACAGTATGTGAGAAATGCACTGGTGCCTTACCTTTTCTTAGCTGTATACTGAGCCTCTTGCCTATCTTTTTGGTGTTATACCCGCTGTTTGCAGTGGAGGTGAGAACTTTCTGAGGCGATGGTGCCAGGCCCGATGGTGGTTTCCCTGATGAACTCACACTATGAGGTAGCTGCGAGTAGGACTCGGTCTGATCAGACTGGTTACCCGCTCTAGACATTCTTTGTAACGTGTGAAGTCCAGAATTGTGAATATTTTTGCTGTCGTTATACTGGGAATCGGGGCTGAACCGATTGGAGTAGTACATGTTCTTCTCGCTTTGGGACAATTGCTCGTACTGTTCTTTATTTGCTGCAGGGACCACATGGAACCAAATGAATGGCGTGCGCATGGCTTGGCGAAACATATGCTGTGCTCTAGGTTTCAAAATGAACAGAAAATTAGCAAATTAGGACTGGCGGACTGCAAGACATTATAAGCATAATTGCTGATGTTAATTAAGCAACATGAGCTGACAGAATAGCAGAAATTGAGGCATAAAGTATAAAACCTGAATCTGTTCATTAGTTTTCTTTGTCTGCCTGTTGCTAACTTTATTGCCTTAGGGTAACACAATGGTTAAATATGTTTAAAAACTAACATTCCAAATACTAAGAAAAGCAAAAATTTTAACCACAATCTTGAAAGGCAGATTGTTCTGTGGAAGGATTGCAACATACTTTTTTGCTTTGAACCTTGATAATTGCTTCTTCAGATACAGTAATCGCAGTGACGACAGAATTATTGGAATGAAAATTACGCTTTATACAAAGACTAGGTCATCAGCAGACATTGGGCACTAGGTCACAATGAGAAATACACCAAAGTCAAAAAGTCTCCTCAGGCTTACATTTTGATTCAGAATCTCAGTGGAGACAAGGTACTTTTTACCATATGGTTAAGGGGTCATGTTCCAATAACGGATAAAGATATAAAGAAAGCATTTCAAATCACTGTTAAAGTACAGGACAATCAGCCTGAATGATATTCTTCTCACTCTCAACATATGTAGCATGTTTAAAATCAGACATTTTCTGCATATCTCTTTTCTGCTTTCTACTTTAATTATCTGTGTGTGACATACAAACTGATTTCAGTGTTAAAAGTCTTTCTCGTTTACTCCTTCAGGATTCTACCAACTTCAGACTTCCATTACACAAAAATTTACCATGTCTTAAACTTATCCAGAAACTTTCTCTATACAGTCCCTTTAGTTTCAACACATAAAACTATAATTATTTTTAAGATGTTAAAAAATAAAGCCTCTCTGTTCTTTGTATATATTGAACATAATGTATTGCAAGTATAAAAGCAAAAATCATGTGGGAACTTTATGATAAACAGTTTATCAGTGTAAGAAGTCGAAGTCCGTAATGTTCAAAACCACAGCAAAAAGAATCAAATGGGAACTGTGTATATTCTAATGACAACAGCTATCTTGAATTTTTGTACTATGGCTACACTGGTCCAAATCAAGCTTAGATGATTTTTACTTAAATACTGTATTGCCCCAGACTACTGCATGGTGCACTGCTAACAATTATATAACAAAATGGATCATGCAGTAAGCAAACTTACTGTTCAAATCTCCTATTCCGAAGGTCCCCATCGTTAATCCTGACAATACAATCATTCTCACAAAAAAGATTTTCTTGTTCAGCTTTTCCACCTTTCTCCAGTCGCTTTACTAGCAGCCCCAGGGTTCTGGAACATTAAGATTACAAATGATTACAGTTCCAAGAGTTTGCAGTATATAACATCATACTGACAGTATTTAATCATAATCATAACAGAAACTAAATTTTAAAACATCTTCACCTGGGCACAGGATACCAACTTTTCAAATAATTTACAAGCATTACCTGAATTATTATCCATTATCCATGAAACAGAGACCCTAGGTGAAACAAGCATGTCATTTAAGACTATCAATGAGTATGAGGACAGCAGATCTATTCTTGAAAAAGGCATAGATATCTGAAGAGTAGAACTTAGCACCAAGAAGTTCCATGCACATCTTTTGTTAATGGTTAACTGAAGTTGAACGAATTCAACTTAAAAACTCAATTTCTGAATTAGCAAAGATTATGACAGCCATTCATTACTGCTCCTGTGCAAGTGAAATGTGGGGTCATCTCACGCATTTATTGTAAGCCTTAACTTTTCTTACAAGACAGCAAAGAGGAAACTAAAAATAAAAACATAAATGTCATTTTTAATTCAGTGTATTATCTTAGATGAATTGGTTCAGTAATAAACAATTACCATTTGATAGCTTCTGTGCAGTGAGTTGACCACCTCTGCCTTAGTGCTTATGTACAGTGTCATCTTGCTGACATTCAGAGAGAGAAAATACAAATAAATATTCAGCCCAAATTATGAAATGGATCCTGAAGAGGGAATTTCTGAAGTACTGGTAGGACTGTCTGAAAAGTCAGTCCTATTTCAATAAATGAACTCCTGTTTTGAGGAAGAATTAAATCTTCAGGATTATTCTTGCACCAACACTGAATTCTGTTTTGTTTCTTCGTTTCTTTGTTTTAAATATCAGCTTTACAGGGTGTATTAGAGGGTCAAATTCACAGCATACAAGGCAGCCCTTAGCTGCGTGACAGGAATTGCAAGATTACAATATGCCTTTTAGAACAAAAATTACAATAAACATAGCACTGCAGTTCACAAATACCTCAAAGAAAATAAGTGGTCAGTGATGACTAAATGGACTCCTTATGATTCAAAAATTAGATATGTACTTGAGCACTTCATCAAATGGGTCAGAATAGCAAAATTAACTTTAACTTTGTCTTCCACTTTAAATCCTAAATATCTCAAGATAGCACCAACATATGCCTGCAAGACATTTATTTTACAGAACAGTCATGCTTTCTCTTTACAAGCCAGATGAAGGAGTAAAAGAAACAATTTTTTTAGTATTTCCACTTTGGAAACTTCTAGAGACGTTAAGGCATGATGCTGAAAGAATCTGTACATGTAAACAGACTCTGAGAAAAACAACATAAATCATTTTGACAACACAAATCATCAAACTAAGCCTGAATTAGACAATAACATTTAACTGATACTATTCTGTCTTCAACTGATACCGTGTATTTTACAAACATACAGCATACTGCAAGCCTAATCTTCAGCCTCCAGAGGTCCCATAAGTGGCAAACCTTCAACACCCTCATTTGGTTCCCAATGGACCGCTGGGGTGCAGCCACTGATGCTAACTGTGATAGGGATTGACTTTAGCTCAGCTGTAACAATTAGCAATCTGTTTCTTTGCAATAACAGTGGCAAACACAATGACCAGAAACATTCCATCAAGTTGAAGTATCATTCCTATAGAATCCAAGCATTTCAGAAAATATTTGGAAAACAAAACAGGTACTGGTGTGTATCTAGTCCTATCCTTCCCCATTCCACTTTGATACGCTCTGGGTTTGGAAAATTCCACTTTTTGTAGATTCCTTTCAACAACCCCACATCTCCCTTAAAAAATAGTGTTTTTCCAAAGTAAAAACCTAGCTAGTAGTCACCTACATAGGAAAACACTTTATTTTTTGGATATGATCTGGGAAGTACTGTTGAGATGGTTTTAGGTGGTTTACTGTTTGCCAT
Source organism: Centrocercus urophasianus (assembly GCF_019232065.1). Classification (NCBI taxonomy): domain Eukaryota; kingdom Metazoa; phylum Chordata; class Aves; order Galliformes; family Phasianidae; genus Centrocercus; species Centrocercus urophasianus. The sequence continues at coordinate 34,768,247 of NW_024884711.1, forward strand.
TCCCACAAATAGTTTGTAACAGTTTGCATGAAATAAAAAATCTTAGAGTCCATAACAACCGAACATGAGCTTAATGATCATGTTGTGCTGTAATAATTGTGTTAACATTTGTTATTTGTTGAGAAATTGTCACAGGAAGTGAAACACAGAAGAAAATGTTAAAATAGTTGTCCCTTTTTACTTCCATTCACTGCTATAAGCCTTGAGTACAATCTCAGGCTTTTTTTTTTTTTTTGACAACAAAAATTCTAGAAAACAAAACTTAAAGCATTATGTTTTTAGTTTCAGAAAGAACTAACATAATATTTACGAATGTCAACGATAAAAGTATGTCCATTTCTCTAAGAAAAAGACAAATATATGTATGACTTAACTACATTCATTTTATCAGAATTACAGCTTTGATACATTTAAAATGGATGTTTAGAATAGAAATTTGCTATGTTTTCACATGTAAACTGTTGAATTTCTCTGCATAGACAATGTGGGTAGAGCCCACAGTGTGAAGTTATTGAAAATGTATCTCTAAAAGGGAAAGAGCAGTTAAAAATCAGAAGTGAGAAGATTATACTTGAGAGAAAAGCACCACAATATTTGAAGGAGGAGAGGCAAGGACTGTGTCTGCTCTTCCTTTCCTCTTACTTCATACCCAATGGCAGTTCCATGTGGGTGTGCCCACTATAATGCCCACAGAATTCATAATTTGGAAGTGTACATAATGGTTACATGACAACATACATAGTAACTGCAAAAGACCTTTTGTTTGTATGGCTGTAGATCAGAAATCTCAAGATATTATCATAGTAGATATCAAAACATTTTACATAAACTACAATACTCAAAGTTAACGTTGTGGCAATTATTCACTATGTAAAATGCTATGATTACTTCATTGCAACATCTGTACATACTTATGAATAGAAGGCAATTGGCCTATTAATGGCTTTTGCATAACATTTTTCTAGAAATATAACTTTCTACTAATTTGCATCTTGAAGTAATATTAATAAATTATTAATGCAAGACATCTTTATGCATGGTTTCTCATTTCTTAAATTTAATTCACCTACCTGCATCCTTGAACCTAGTAGAAATCATACTAATCTTTAACCAGTGGTAACGTAACACATAAGTGAGCTACCACTCAAAACTGCAAATAATCTCATTAAACAAAGGCTATGAATTCTCTTAATGCAAGATTGCACATCTCAGACACAACATATGGTGTTCATGAGAAATTTTCTTTCTAACAGATGTTAGAGCTAGCCTAACTGAGGACACTAAGAACAGATTCAAGGCTGGATGAAGGCCTGTCTCAAATCTTAAACCAGGATCTTCAGAATGCCCAAATTCTGATTTATTTATTTTTAAAGAGACATATGGAAAAAAGTTCCGTTTAGACACCGTTCTGTAAATGATCTCTTGAACTTGGCTTAGGTGAGTAAATTGTCCTAGAACTTGTAGAAATGTACATACCTGAAAATTTTAGTAACAAAATTTTGTGCACTATTTCTTCAGCGTATGATTGTCAGATGTTGGAATTTTACTCCCAAAAAGGCATTACTGGAACTCACGTTTGCTATTGCATTGAGCGCAGATAAATGGCGTGGATCTGATACAGTAAACAAAACTAATTGGATTTTTTCCTTGCCACGTGGTACCAGCACTAACACCAATAAGTTGAGAGGCAGCTCTGCTATAGTTTCAGTACTACCTTTCCTATATCAGGAAAGCTACAAATTTTGAAAGGCTGCAAATAAATCTAGTTTAAAATACCAAAACCAATATTGACATATATAAATGTATCTGTGTTTGAACACAACAATGTAGCACACAAATATATGGATGCATTTGTATTTGCTTAATCTTTTCAGTTCAAGTCAGTAAATACATTCTGCAACGTAAGTTGTGGAGTTAAATGTATGAACTTCTGCACTCTGCAAACACATAGCAAAGCTGCAACCCTACAGGAACAACAATTCTAACTGGAAATTTGGTAGCTGTGCTGTTTTATGCTAGCATTAACTGATATGGGGATAGAACGGAAACAGTACTGAAGTACACAGATCTATCTTAGTATTTGTTTTAAATACATAATTGGGAATGTAAACAGCTTAGATAATATTAGCATTTGCACCACTGTATTTCCACAAGGTTCATTACTCTAATTATACAATTAAAATAAACTCAGCTACATGAGTTAACATTTCAGTTCTAAATACAAATTACAACCAGTGATAAAACTGAGAAATAAGTGGCAAGTGTTTTATTGACATCTAAATTGCCTGAGTTTTTCTGAGTAGTTCTTTGAAATTGTGAACTCCCCACATGCCACCCAGCTGTATGGAAATGATGATAATTTGTCATAATAAAAACTGACAGTGTAAATACATAAGAGTATTAAAAATATGATTTTGAACATCCAGAAAACCATTCAACCATCGATGCCCATTGCACATACACGCTGAAGTTATTTACCTATTACCTACAAACTAACTAATATAATCAAATCAGACAGAACAGAAAATAACCAATTTAGATGTCTATGTAAAATCACTAGCATGAAAAGGCAAAAATTCGATTAAGGGACAAAAATAATGATTGGTTTAAAAGCAGATGCGTAGCAGCTTCCCACAAACCAGGCAACGCTGAGAGAGCTCTGAGGTACGGGAACAACAACAGTGCCAATTTCCCGAGAGCAGAGGGTCTGAGTCGCAAATCAGCTTGTTTGTTCAAGATAAATTATAATGGCTGCTCAATGCTAAATTGCACATAAACTTCTTTGCACAACATTTACGTCACCGAGCGACAGCAGGGCACTCGAATAACTTTATCAGCTTTCATGCCTGAACTCCGGAATCAATTTCCAATCTTTGGCAACCACTCCTCAACATCTCAGCTTGAATACTACTTCAAATTAAGTTTATGTAACTTTTAAAAGGATGAGATCAGACAAAGAAAGCCTTGAATTCAGCTAAAAGAGTGAGGGAATTTACATTTACTCCACAGGAATCTTTTCCCAATGGCTACTTTTGAAACTTAAAAGGCTGGAAATGCAGAAGAAGAAGTTAACACGTACTTAATAGACGATCAAATACAATAGGATTGTTAGAAAGACACCTTGAAGGTGGCATGAAGGGATCTCAGTGTACACAATAGCCAATTAGATGTGACTTGAATTTTCTTTGTGTTTTGAGAAGAAGAACCAAAGTTTTACAGAGAAATACAAACTCATTCTAGAAATGGCACTTCTACTAAAAGCACGAAAATAAGAGAACTACAGAAGAATGTGTAACAATTTTCTTGTACAGGGATTGTGTATGCATCAATTTTGTAATAGATTTTGTTTTTTACTGTTCAATAAAATTTGTTAACTTTTTGATTTAAACTGACAAGAAAATTCAGTCTCCTATTTTTCGCATCCTTCTCAGACTTCCTTAATATTCTTAATCCGTGTTTTTAGGTTATACATCCTAAATGTCCTAAGTATTTCTAGCTGCCAGATTTTAGAATTATGGTTTATCTTGGATTCCCTGGCATTGTTTTGATAGCAAGGACAACAGGCAAAGCCTCCCAGAATCAGTGCTTTGCACCAAAACAACGTCTGATACTTATTAATGGCAGCGCTTTTCTAGGATTTTCAGGTGAGTATCCAAATCCTTTTCTATCCTGTTTTAATAACATAGACTTTACAGTAGTCTTGGGACTGTGTCTTGGAGCTTTCCCCACTGTTATTCACAGAGATTTCTGATGTTATTTTATATATGCCTTGTGTCAGCTGAACCTCCTTTCAGACAAAAATATGGCAGAAGTTCAGCAACTGTCCAGAGCTTGAGAAGATTCCAAAGATGCCTGAAAGTAGAAAAGACAATCTAATGATAAGTTATGATATAATTATTATTAAGCTTCCAAAACCTGAGTGCTTTCTCTCTGATCACCTAATTTCTTCTGTAGTTTTGCACAGATTGAGAACTTTCTTTCCCTTTAAGCTTGTTCCTATCATTCTTTTCCTCTCTTTTCTTCTCTTTGCCTAAATACTTATGTGTTCACTTTCTGTTTTCTCCTTCTTTCTGCATTCATTTTCATGCCTCCTATTCTGCTTACCATCTCATGTGTACCATTGGAAAAATGTGCAAGCAGATTTTGTAAACAAAACTTTTATCTCAACAAATTTCAAGCCATAAGGTGATGAATATGTATACCCCTCCTCTCTTTTGACAAGGTGAACAAACTGTTACCTAAAGCATATGATCAAAAGGCCAATAAAGGACAGATGGATTTGTAGAGGTAAAAATAGACAGATAATAAGCAAATGAAAGTACGATCATGTCTGCATAAATCAACAGTGCTTTTCTCAGAGAATAACCAAGAGAGTTTTATTTTTTGTTAAGGAAAAAAACCCTCATTTTGCTAGGGGACATAATCAGTAGCATCTAAACAGATACAGAAGAAGACCTTACAAATTTTGTCGAAGATCGAAAGTCAATACAGAAGACAGATTTTACTCCAAATCCAAGCCTTCCACAAAAGAGCCATATATTTTCTCTAAATAAAGCAAGCACATACTTTTTAAATATTTGGGGTGCTTACTTTCTTTTTGGTGGGAGAAGGCCCCTGCTGACTGCATATGTCAGCATATGAAAGAGGAAAATCAGTATGGTTCCACACTTTTAAAATTTATCATTTTAATAACCACTGCTTATATAAGTAACATTTTCAAAATGCCATGAAAGGAACTGGAAGAAAAGAACTGAAAGTACAGGGTAACTGCAGTTGAACATCAAATAGATGAAAAACATGGTGGGCAAATGGAATAGGTTTTATGCTAAGCCACATAATCTATACGATATTTTTTTCTTGGACAATGCTTGAAGTCTTTATTGACTTTAGTTTTGTATACTTATGTTTTTATTGAGCAGATCCCTTGCTCAAATAATTTTTCTCAGTGTAGCAGTGCTTTGCAGCCCGGGAAGGGACAGCCGTGTGCTGGAGTGAGAAATAAGAGGACAGAAGAGCATTGGTCTTCCTCCAAATCTACAATTACACGGAAAGCATGGGAAAAGTGCTTTGTAAACAGTGAGGTCCTCTCCATCTCTGGCTAATCCCCCACTCTCTGAAGCCATGGACAAGCATCTCTTCCCACTGGCTTTTTCAGCTCAGAGTAAACACAGCTCTCTAGAGCAGCAGATACCCCTGCCCCAAATGACGGAGGAAGAAGGAGACAGCTGCTGGGAGAAAGAAACAGTCAAGGTAGGTCAGAGCACTGCTGATGCTGCAACAAAATAAAATTCGCTTCCATCAGTGACAAATCTTTTTTTTCAACACACATAAAAGCTTTGAATCCACCGCTAATTACTATGACAGTAAAGCTATTTTGCTCTGACTATGCTAGTGTTTTGATTAAAGACCTAAACGCTAAATCTCTACCAAAGTAAGCATTAGAGGTGCATACGGTTTAGTGTTATAATCCCCTCAATGATTTTTTTAAAGTAGACTATTTTCTTTGCACTTTTTAGAAAACCATTCCAGCTTTAGTAATTCCAGCTTCTGAGTCAATCAAAACATGTTAATCTTCTCCAAAACCATAATGTTTCAACTTTTTTTGCTGTGTATTTTTAACTCCAACAGATGGGACAATACCAAATATCAAAAGAATAATGATTGTTTTTTCTTCCTCTCTTATCAAGTGCAGATGCAGGAAGCCTCTGGTTTAGACTGCTGATATTTCGGAACATGTGGCTAAAAACAGTCAGTGGGGAAATGCTGCCTAAATATCCACCTGAACTAAAGGGGCAGATTATAATTTATAAGAGCCAGAAGGGAAACATCCTAATACCTCACTTTTCCATGGGATCACGTTACAACCCTGCAATTCTAACTTATTTTAAGCAGAACATTTACATTAGAGGATACAGTCAGAGAACTTGCATTTCTTCCTTTCTTAATCAGTGAGGCTTCCTTTTAAGAAACATTCAACATTCCACATAAACTAAATGCACGCAATACAAGAATTAACATAACGAAGATAAAACATGGCAAGTTATGATTCAATTAAAATCCTACACGATACGTTACCTTCCACCTCGGGCACTGAAAGGCACTACATGGATTCCCAAAGGCCCACCGTCGTTGGAGACTTCTACGAGCTTTACCATATCACTGTGAGACAACGATGAATGAGGGAATGTGAACATGTACCGTGAATGAACCAAAAAACCCCACACAAACACGCACAGAAAAAAAAGAACATTCCAAAAACTACATCATGGTGATGAAAGCATCATTGAATGCTACATACCTGAATAGTAATCTGATGGCATGAAAGGAAATCAATCATTAAAAATAGTTTGATTAATAAAATAAGTGAAAATCAAAGCAACTGATACTTAGTTTGCTGTATCAAAATAAGCATAATCATCATATGGATATTGTTCTATTTCTCCCTTATTATAAATATAAATAAATATTTTGAAACACGTACACAGCTGGAAAGGTGGAGCACAGCCCATAAACCCTAAAGAGGTCTACATACCGAGATGAGAAAATAATGCACGAAGGCCAAGCCTCTCTGTAATTTGGAAGTGACAGATCTGATCAAAAGACACAATCTCAATTCATGACTTATTCCTCTCTCTAGCATTACACACTTTTTCCATGTCTCCTGGCACTGTGTGTATATATGTATACAATGCATACACACATCTTTGAGAAGCTTGTTTCTCTTAAATATACAAATCAAATTTCATCTAGAAATGGAGCAAAGAGCAAGACCAATGCCATGTGATAGCACTAAAAGATTTTCTATTTCCTTCAATAGGCTCTTGATCATACGTGGCACACCACAAAAACTTAATCTGGAATCTGCAAATAACCAGATCACACACTGTCAGGAAGTCAACAAAAATTCTGTAATCTAGTGTGATTTACATTTCTTCCACTTTTTTTTTTTCTTCAAATTTTAAGGTAAGTTTTATGCTTGTTTTATGCCACATTTTGTGTCTGTTTTTAACCTATTTTTTAAATTATGCAATGGAAATTCTCTGTCTCTGTTATCACTGTTTAGACCTACAAAGCACTGAAAGTGTGGGAGAGCTGAGAGACAACAGCCAAAAAAAGTGTTATTCTTCAGCTCTGGACAAGCATTTTAGGATTGATGATATTACAGCACTTGGCAATGTTTCCTATCCCAGTTTATGTATCAGCTAATTTGTTTTCTTCTCACTGTACAGTAAGGCTACATTTTTATTAAATTTCATGCAGAGAGACTCATAGGAATCAAGCAATGTCTCCTTCCCCTGAAGATATTCTAAAAGACATCTATTACTGCTGTTATACCTATGCCACCTATGATCAACTTTCTTTCTGACTTTCCTATTATAGTAAACATACAAACAAGCAAACAAACAAAACAAAAAAACTAAAAAAAAAAACCCAAATTCATGTCATCCTGTGATCCTCCCGGAACTGTCATAAGTGGGAAAACAGCCTAAATAAAAATCCAGTTTTCATAGCCAGACTACACTATTTAACTTGTTCTACTGCTTAAGCAAGTACCTTCCATTTTTTCTCATATATTTATTTATGGCCTATGCACTCATTTTTCTTCTGTTTTTTTTTTTTTGTTTTTTTTTTCCAAAATTACATTCCAAATTCAAATCTTCAACTCTGTAAAATGGAGAACGAAAAGAAATGACCCCTTCCTGAGAGATACTGTTTCAACTCTGCTTCTCACAGATTTTCTCAGGTTTGCACCAAGTATTTCAAACAAACATACAAGGAAGTATGATATCAAAACAGACAAGAAAGAGGCCATGTATGTTGCAAGGCCAATGAGTTAATTAAAAGCAACACCAAGAAGTATTAAATTTGACAGAAATTCCATAAATTCTATTTAGCAAGCATTTTTTGAAATTACAGGAGATTCTGTAAATGGAATGGAGTAAACTCAGCAGGTATTGTTTAATAGATGCCACCATTTGACTATGCAACTTCTGTGACCCCACACGCCTTCTCAAGCAGACTGTGAACAGTTCACAGGTAATAAGATTTTCCCCCTTGAAATTCCTGTCTGTTAATTTATTTGTACTACCACTGACCCAATTCCTTCCACCAAGTTTTCAGAGTTCCATCAAATAAGCATCTTCTTTGAGGCAGAAAATCAGCACTTAGCATCAGCACTTAGAAACATTAAGTGTCCAATGTTTATCCTTGACACGAGATTTTTTAAGTTTCTTAAAAACTGCCTTAAAAGGGTGTGTGAAATAAATTGTTTAAAAACAAACCTACACATGACCTAAAAAAGGCTGCCCTACTTTCTTAAGAGCAGGTCCTGAGGTTTTTGCAAGTCTATGTTCAGTCTCAAAACTCATCATTAAAACAATGTGTTCTGCCAGTAACTTACTCCAGGGAAAAATTGGTATTGCTCTCCAAGCCAGTGTCTGCGTGTCCAACAGGCTCAACTCTGCTGTTGTCCTCCTCTGTTCGATCTTCATCCTAGGTATTAAATAGGATAAAATCTCATTAATCTACGTTTATCAGTTTTGTTTATTGTTATAATGACGGTGTCCCATTTTCAAATTATGGCTGTTACCAAAGTTGAAGTGGAAATATGTGCTTCCACAACTGAAAAAAAAACCTTTTTATTTGCTGCCTGAAATTTTTGTAAATCATTTTCATCACTGCATGCTTTTTTCTAATAATAGTTAGTTTTATATCTTAACTTTGCTGTATGTATAGAAGCTACAGAAGCTATCACAGGCAGTACCTGTTTGGAAGGCACATGAGCTGGGACAGAAAGACAGCTGCCAGCCAGCAGTGTGGGTGCAAACTCCCACAGAGCTCTTTCTGCACTGGTTACTAGGAATTCAGCTAGGCATGAGGCAGCTCACCAAGGTGCTCACAATAGACAAAATTGTGGCTCCTGTAGTTTGACAAACTACCAATACATATTTAAACATTTTTTTTATCACAGGACTTTATTCACAGCATGCCACGAATGGCTGACATCAGGGAGTTACACAAGGCTCTAATGATAACAATTGATTTTGTTTTTAATTTGACTTTCCAAAAAGTATATGCATTATTTACCAAATATAATTTTAATGTCAAGGTTGGTAATGGTGTACTTTCTAGGGTAATTCAAGGACCACCAGTAATGATGATCTACAACCCTTCTTACACCTAAGTTCCTCGTTAGAAGCTTATGGTTTTAATTACTTCTGTGACCAAACCAAAAATAATTCATGTGAACAATAGGATTCAATAGACTTACGTTCTAGAGTCAGAGCAGAAAAATAATACATGATAGGTTATGAGTTCAGCAAACACAGTCAAAAAATATATTAAATTATTGAAGAGATATTAAAGAAAGGCAGAGACACTTGGTAATGTCCTACTGACATTTCCACTGAGAGTCTGGAAAAGCAGGAGGCTGGATGCATCAGGCTTCCATGAGTTGTAGCTACGCCTGTGTGCATCCCGGAGAGCAGCGCACTGCGTGAAGCTGAGCTACCTGAAGACTGATGATCCTGTGTTGTGAGAGGCTTTAATGTGCACTTCTTTGTCATCCATCTCTGCTAAGTACTAGGCAAATAATACATTTCAAAGGTTAACCAGCATCTTGAACCTACCTAGAACTGCATTATGAACGCAAACAACAACTCAAAATAAAATATATTCCATACAGTAAAAGTTGCGTATAAACCCACTGTAAATGATAACCTGTACATTAAGAAACATGTCAATTATGCTTACATTCTGTTCAGTAGCTTCAGGTGAAGCTCTGTATGTACAACCAAGTACAAGGAACAAAGACTAAAAATAAATAAATATTCATATATCCATTTCAATTATAAGGTTAAATGCAGCTTGCAAAAAATATATAGCAAGGAAATCAGAACACTGCAGTTGTTTCCCCTTAAAAAGAGGTGTTACACTCTGTTTCATAGATACTTGTCATGGGTTTCTCATTTCAAAGTGAGGGACACAGGTGATTACAGAGACCTACTTAAGTATTTATATTGCACTGGAACTACAATCTGTAAGTTTAAAGTCAGAGTTACTGAAAAAATGCAATTCTGAATTGCAGATGTACTAAGAGGTCATCCCAAATGCTATTTTGTTACTGCAGCATTTGGGACAATTTTCCATGCTGGCTTTCAAGCAAACACACAAAAAGAACACATTAAGACTGAAATAGCCTCCTACCTATTAGTAGGTATACCTCCACTAACAACAACAAAAAGTCTGTCTTTATGTTGCATTATTTTGGCAAACACGTCTATGTGCTTACAAGAGAAGCATCATTCATCTAGCTCTCCTTGGATCCTATGCATTCACAACCTTCAGTCTCCTCTATGTGTCTGTAAACAAACTTCCCCTTGCCCTATACAGTTTTCAGGGCCCTTATTTGGACTTCCCCTTGGCAGAGTGACTGTAGAAGTCCTCCTGGATTATGCTCCCTGTGCACAACAGTAGCTAAATCCTTGTGGAAATCTTTCTTCCTAGCTCTCTGTCCTTGCTCTCACTCCCAGAAGCTCCCCATGTCAGCTCACACCCAAGCCTCTCCACTTGCTGCATGTCCCATTTTCCTTCCACCAGTCCCACCTTGTACAGAAGAGGCTCCTTCTGCCACCCTCCTGCCCAACCTCAAGTGCAGCCACAGCCAGCTCACCTGCCCACTGCCCAACCGTAACTTTCAACTTAGGACGTGACACATCCAAAACTGCTAACCAAAAGCTAAGTTAAACATACTCTATCTGGCAAAACCAGATTTAGCTTTGTGTCTTTCTTATTGATAAATATAAACACAGTCAGTTTTGGACCAGACTCGCTGCCATTTATCCAAGCAATTACAAAAAAACAGTCCCATACGCCTGCGTCTGGCTCTTCCTGGACAGCAGGCAGATCTGTATCAACAGCGTGTCTGTGCCCGTAAATAGGTGCTTAGAGGAAGAATCACAACCCTAACTACAGCACTTCCATAATCAACAGATGTACAATATATCTTTTTAAAAATCTTTACTATTACAGTAATCAAGCACTCTTTTTTGCTGAAAATAACACAGATTTTGATTTATGCTGAAGTGAATGGAGAGAAAAATTGGACACCTACAGAGAGATTTGACTTAAAATTTTGATTTACTATGGAAAGTAACTAGCTGTGAAAATCTCTGCATCTAGCAATTATTTCTTTATTTGGAAAGTAGTTTTCTTCTGAAAGGCAAATTCCACCTGTACACACTGTTGGGAGGAAAGCCAAGAAGAGCACACTTAGAAGAGCAAGACAGTTTCTGAGAGGATAATATGATTCATGGATATTACTGAGATCTAACTTCCAGAAATAACTGATTTGATCAAACTCCAAACTCATAAGGTTTCTTTGGTCTCTATAAACCACCAATAGGCGTTACACTAAAAGGCAAAGCTTCTCGTGGATGTAACATAAGCTACAGACTTCCAAATTGAACAGAAGTAGTTAGTAGTCATATCATTTTTACAGCATGGAGGAAAATTTAAAGAACTTCTTCCAGTGTACTTAAACAAACCCAGTGTGTTCAGTACAAACCTCCACCGATTCCCTTTTTCTGTTAACCAGGGTCCCCCACACAGATCTTCTCCCCAGAGTGTCACTGGGCCACCAGCCGCAGCTGTAGCTCCCCATAAAGCACATAAGCCACCTGTCACGTATTTAGATGACTAAATCAGATGTTACACAATACAACGGCCGCCTTGAAAAAATGACATAAAAAAAGAAAACAGGTCTTAACATTTGTTTCAGGTACATTAAGAGAACTGGAGGCTCAAAAAATTGTTCCTGCTTTTAAATGGATCTGTTTCAAACTCCTGTGTCTTAGAACAGCTAACTTTGTGAACAGGTACACAGCATCATTAGTGATCTACAAGCTGTAATAAAATCAACTACTCAAACGCTGAGGAAAAAATATTCACAACTCAACATGGATTATGAGTGTTAACAGTTCTACGTATTAAAAGGTGCATTTTGCTGTTCACCTGCACAGCTTTCAAGAAATCACAGAATGCACAGGAAAAGCTGCCTTTTTAAATATTTTTGAAGATTTCTCAATCACTCCTTATGATTGCAAAATCTTCACAGCCATTTTTGCCATTGAACCTTGCTCAGTATAGATGCACTCAGATCATTTGATTACATTTTCTTGGATAATTTCTCCTTCAGGATCTTCATCTCATTCACATAGGAAACAGCCATAACCACTGGCTGCAGATTGAAGACTGCCTTCTGCATAACTTCCAAAGTTTGAAAACAGCCTTACCTTCCTATTCTTACAGGACAGTTTATCTTTCATTAGCAAAATATCAGCTCCTACACCTGATTAAACCACAGTCGCAACTAAGTCTCTGCTTTATTTTCAAACATGAACTTTTTCACACATCTGTGCTGCTTCACGCGTTTCTGATGAGCTCTACAAAAACATATGCAGAACTATTTCATTTTCCTTCTTCACATTCCTTCCTGAAGCTTTTCTTTCTACAATTACCTACAGAAAACTCAATAGCAGCTATGAAGGCTGAGCAAAGTGTGCTCTTTGCTCACATTCCTCCACGCTTCATTGGTGCATGCTTCATCTCCAGGTGCCTGGCCAGAGCACCGATTGCCATCTATTTCAGCCAGGCACAATTGGAAATGGGTTCTGAGGCACACAGGGGTTATGCATGCTTCTCTCTTTGAATGCTGAAATCTCAAATTTGGTAACAGTACCTCCGTTATATCAGTAATTGATAATAGGGAGAGAAGATGGTTTTTATTTTCCCCCAGTTCAGAGAGAAATAACAATTATTTTGTTACTGTTCAGAAAGTAATTTGATATTTTTAATGATAATGGTTATATGAAATAGAACAATTGGTTTTCAAATGATTTGAATGTTCTTGCTTTTGGGAAAATGTGGGCTCTGGGCAGCCTCTCTGGCCTGTTGTATCAAGGGCTTTAACATGTCCAGTAAAAAGAGAAAGTCTGGCAAATTTAGCTGTAAACTTCAATAAATCTGTTCCCATTGCACACAAAACATTATTTTTTTTCCCCATCCTCTGAAATTGTTAATAGCTCAAGGGATATAGCCTCAACTAGATAGCCTGACATGGGTACACAAGAGTTATATGAAGAAACAGTCTTTTAAAACACAATTAAACCCATTTTGTATTTTTAGTAGTCCACAGAGTAATTGCAGCAAAGTACCTTCGTGTGAGTTGGTTGTTCTCATTATACAACACTTTCAACATTTTTCCTAACTTTTGCAACAGAAAGAAGGGTCTGAAATGGCAAGGTATTGCCAGCGTTATGATAAACAGGCAGAGCTGCCAGCGTGAGCAGCATACAATGAATTCGTCTGACATGCACACCTCTACAAAGAGAAGCCATTCACTGTATCGCCTCTGTGTTGGAGTAATCAAGCTTGTTTCCTTTCCAGCATTTACATTTTAAGTCTTAGTGCAGAGAATTGAAGTACTATGGATAATGAACAGAAAGGAACAGCATATAACTTTCAACAGATACTTCAGATTCTGAAGTAGAGAAGAACACATTATCAATAAAGAGAAGCTCCTGAAAGACTGCTCACCAGTATTTTTTCCCAGCTGGGATACAACAAAAACAAGGCTTATGTTATTAAAATATGCCCTTCCCTTCATGTTTCCCCTTTTATTCTCTTGCTCTTCTTTGTAATGATTATGGAAGAAGAGACCACATTTGCTATTAGTCTCCTGGCTGCTGCATTTTATAAATGTTTGTTTGGTCCTTGCAACATAACACAGGTTCTCTCAGTATGATCGGGCTTGATAGGCAACAGCTCCTAAGGGACCTATTTCCTGAGTCTTAACTAGCACAAATATACCAGTATCAGGCTTTTGGGCTAATGTTCTCACTTCTTGATTAACTGGCCAAATCTCAAGAGAAGGGCAATTTTCAGTCGAATCTGAAGAATAGTTACGAAGATCACATGGGGAAAAAACAAATGTTATTGAATAAAAAACTATGATTTCTCCCTCTTGCTCACAAACATATACCTGCACAAATAATTAGATAAGAGCTTTATGTAATCCACATAGGTTCTATACTAGGTGCGCTGCTATTATCAGCAATTAAATCATCATCCATTTAAACAAACAAGCAAACAAAAAACAACAGAAACAGCTGATTTTTTTTTTCTTTTTTGTGGGGTTATTATTCTGCTACTCAGTCACTCCTAGGTTGGTCACGTACTTGTGCAGCAGAGTCACCCCACAATTGGAAATGGCAATATTCATATAGTTTCTATATGCTTCACTAATCCAAAATGAAATTTGCCTTGCTCAGTCAAATCAATGAACAGATATCATACAGGCATAAAGGAGCACAGAATGGAAGGGATTTCCTTGGTCTCCTGATAAATATCAAATTCATCCCCTGCTATCACAGGCAATCATCTCTTATTTCCCATTTAATAAACGGATCAAGCTGAGCCTTAAAACTGGCTGGCTTCATAAAGGCACCATTTCTATTGTGAACTGCCTTGGAAGGGAATGTTTTTACAGATTTAAATAATGTATTTTACTTATTGTTGTCCTCAAAAAAAACAAAAAACAAAAAACAAAAAAAAAAAAACCCCAAACAAACAAAAAAACAAACAAAAAAAAAACACCCACCACCAAAACACCAGATTTCCTGTAGAAAAAAAAAATAAAATTGTTTGATACAACCTTCCTTTGACAAACCTATAGAATACTTCATTCATTTTTGACTATCTACCATTTCCTTTCATACTTAATGACTTGTCTTAAAGCATACACTTAAAGCCTTGCAATAACTAACAAAAACTGGACAAACCCTGCAGTATCTCAATTATTTTGTAATATGTACTAGTTTAGAGGTTTACTGGAGTCCATGGTCCTCTGGGGCTCAGCAATCTGTGCAGTGTCACTGAATCGCATTCATCTATTCTGTAACAATTACACAGCACGCATCTCTATCACACAGCTAGCAACGCTAACTACAGGAGCACAACATAAATGATGCTTGGTCATTTAAAGCAGCTTTCACTAAAAAGGCTTTTTAGTGGATTACACTGCAGTTGTCTGTTAATTCTTTTTACAGGAGGCACTACAGAAGTATGAGAGCCCTCAAAGTGCTGTAGTGGGTTAGACAAAAGCTCTTCCCATCAAAGGATTTAACTTGAGACATATTGCTGGTTCTGCTTCTTCACAGTAATGAAAATCTTGGACAAAGCGTGTGTTACGGAGGTTTGTCCTTACTGTTGCTCTTAATTAAAATTTTTAAATATCATTTTGAAAGGAACTGAAAATTTGCAGTAAAAATTTTACTATGATGAAGCATTTCAAAAATCCTCCCATGCTCCTCGATAAAAAGATTATGAACAGAATAAAAAGATTATGAACAGAAAGGAGCAACAGCCTACAAACAGACACATCCTCCCCACCTCCAGTTGTGTGGCACACGGTCCAGGTTTCCCTCCAACCCTCATCCTATCTGCTGCTGCTGCTCCTCCTCTAATGGAAGGGGTTTTAACGTGACCTTACAGTGGTAGCTTGCCAACAAACAGTAAGAAAGAAAGAAAACAGTAAGAAAGCATTAAAACTGTTGTTGTTGTTGTCGTCGTTACTGATGAAACATGTTTGTGTGAATTAACGTCGCCCAACGGTCAGTGCCTCCTAGCAGAGAAAAAACAAGGCAAAATAAAAGGTTTTGCGAATACATGAGTAACTCAGCAAAGCTGTACAGGGGAAAGGGAAGAAAATGGAATCTGGCAGAGAGTGAAAAACAGTAATGTCTAAAGCATTGCTACTTCTCAATGAT
This sequence comes from Centrocercus urophasianus, assembly GCF_019232065.1. Lineage (NCBI taxonomy): Eukaryota > Metazoa > Chordata > Aves > Galliformes > Phasianidae > Centrocercus > Centrocercus urophasianus. The sequence continues at coordinate 34,784,074 of NW_024884711.1, forward strand.
AAACCATAAGAGAGAGATTGAGGTTAGATGTTAGGAGGAAATTCTTTACTCAGAGGGTGGTGAGGCCCTGGCATTGCTATCCAGAGAAGCTATGGGTGTCCCATCCCTGCAGGTGTTCACAGACAGGTTGAATGCGGCCCTGGGCAGCGTGGTCTTGTGATAGGTCCCTGCCCATGGCAAGAGGAAACCAGATGGTCTTTAAGGTCCCTTTCAACCCAAACCATTCCAACACTGCTCAGTGTGCAATGTAATCATAATTCATAGCCTCTATTCACTGTTTGGGTGAAAACTACATCAGTATTCCCCTCGCTAAGCAGAATCTCACTCCACAACATTTCATGTCTCTGAGACAGCTGACAGTGCAAAGTGCTTGGCAGAGCAAGGAGTTGTACAGTAATCTGATAGCAATTAAAAAGAAAAAGATAGCAATTATCAAGTGGGTATGGAAGATATGTAGCTCTTCCCACCAAATCTTATTTAAGGGACTTTTCTAGAAAGACTAGTGTTACTGTAGTACACATTGAGCTGTTTTGGAATAGCTTTTCTCCCACAAATAATATGTACTGGCATAATTGTCAAAGCATTAGAAAATATTTTATATAATATTTTAAAATATATTATATTTAGAAAATATAATGTAATACAAAAATTTTTGAAATTTCTGTTCACTTACAGATGAGTAACATGTACCCAAATTGAACCCAATAACAGTTCGGATAAGATTTTGCATAAGACATTTCTGAAAACAATTGTATTAAAATAGATCTTAAATGTCTCCCAGTAGCTTAGGACGTTGGGCCACAAAATGCCTGTTCCTGCTGGGAGATACCAGATGAGCTTCGCCTTTTGTTTTTCTGATCACCAGGTAACAATTGTAGTCCATATCCTGTATATATTTTTTTTCATTTTCTCATATGCAAATCATCTGAAGGACTAAAATTCTTGGAGACTATTCACTTACAGAGACGCCAATGAACAGACAGGTTGAAATAGGGAGCCCAGGTTGAGGATGACCCGGCAGCCCATTTCAGTGCCAATAGTGCCGCCTATTGGCGAGCCCACTATAATGAGGTTTTGAAAAGCACTGTGATGACAGGAAGTTCAAACCGAAAGGTTACACGTAAACAGAAAGTACTATTCCTATGCTAAATGTTTGGAATATGTTAAGCACGGAAAGCCACGCTTTCAATATTAACTAAATTTAACTAAATAATTTAACTAAATTTCAATATTAAATAAAGCATCTAAAATGCTTTCTGAAGATTTCATCAATAACGAATTATAGATGTTTCTCTGTATTACAAAGAAAAGTATTCATCTTATAGATCCATGTATGGTTTTATCACATTGCCTCAGATTGACTGCTGCCCCAAAAATGAAGTGGTTTCATTCTGTGGATCTGTTGCAGTTTTTTATCTGCTTTCTGTTTTTTTTCTCAGAATTCAAAAGTTTCACAAAGTCTCTGTTCTTTGTTTGTTTTAAATAAGGCTTATCTGCAGACTATTTCCACTTTCAAACCTCTGAAATTTTATACTCTTTTTATATGATTCATAGTCTGACATAGAGACCACCAAGATCTGTCAGTGTAAAACAAATATTAGGGTTCATATTAAATACAGAATCAAAGTCATACTTTGATGTCTAAGTCATGGGAAATATTTTTAATGGAAATGGTTATCACCATTATTTGAAACAAGGCTACAATTATAGGTCATTGTATAATTAAATTCCCCTGGAAAGTTTATCCCAAAGGCCATGCTTGGTTTGTGTAGGCTCTTTTATCACTTACCTTGAATAACAGGGAGATTACCTCATGACATCCCCCGTGGTGAGCTAAGATGAATGTGGCATTTGTCATGTAAGAATCCCTCTTCCGACTGGCACTGCATACCATTTGTTTCACCTTTTCTCATGTTAACTGTTACATACATACATACATATCCTCATATACCACCACCCCCACTGATTAACTCAAATGATACCTACATATACAGTAAAGAAATTGCCCTTCCCCTGCCAGAAGATGCTTTATTTGAATTATTTTGTGACAAGAGTGATTACTTTTGCAACAGAAAGTATAGTTTTCTTTAAAAACCTGAGTTCTTCCACCCCCACAATTCTAGGTAAAAGAGACCTAGGATTTTGTGAACAACAAACAACAGCTAGCATTCATTTCATATGGAAAGTTGGCATTTCTAGAAAGAAAAAAATATTATAATATACCTCTAACGTGGTGAGTTACTATGGCACCCAGAAAACAAATACACAGATCTGTTGGCTTCTAAATGTATATGTATATTTGGAATGCCACAACAGCAAGGACAGTACTACTCTCTTAAAGTAAGAAGAAATAAGGTACCCTGCATGGGTATGACTACAGCGTGTTTATTTTTTTCTGTTGAATAGTCTGAAGTAGGTCAGGTTGGGCAAGTCCATTAGCCCTCCTATAAATAGAACCTCCCTGAGTTCACCTGCTTGTAAACAATGTTGAACAACAAAATTTAAAATAATTTTTCCTTTAATCTGATAAGACAGCTTTTCTGTATGTAGGTTTAAAAATATATATAAAATATAAAAGGAAGTCATTAAGTTCTGTGTGATTTTTAATAGCCAAAGAAATGACAATGGATAGATGAAATTGGGACACACAATTTTTCCCCTGAAGAAAACCAAATGTACATGCCTCCACCTATAAGTTTAGAGATCTGAAAGATTTCAGCAGAGATGTATTATAGATGAGTCACATAGTTTCCCCTTGATATCGAGACAAAGGAAAGGAGAAAATTCTGCATAAATCACATTTTTCCTGTAATATTCCTGAATATATTACTATTCACCTCACCTTTTCAAAGACCGTGATTTTCATCCTTCTGAGGATTTTTTCTTTTTCTTTTTTTTTATGACACAAAAAGCATTTCTTATTTAGCAACTTGAATTTGTCATTAGGCAATTTTCAAACAGGTCTCATAGCTCTTTTATCCTTATTCTTTCTTTTTTTTTTTCTTTTTTAATCTGAAATAGTCCCTTGTTGCTTGATTTGCAGATCTGTATCAGCATGCAAGGATTTCACTAGCTTCAGCTAAGAACAGAACAGTTCGATCCCCTTGAGTACTGAGCATCGAGTCAATTTAGAAGCAAGCTGAAAGTATAGCACTCTGTTCTCTGTCACACAAAACATCGTTTTACTCAAATGGGCATTTTAATAACAAAATTCAATTCTGGATATTTTTCTCAGCATGGCACAGAACTGTTAAGAGATGACATCAGGCTGTTATTAAAGACCTTGCTTCTTAAAAAGGCTATTAAATACAACAGATTTACCAAGAAGGTAAAAGTCCCAGCATCATTAGAGTTTAAAGTTGGCATGTATTCTTCAACTCTGAATTACATCTCATTTAAGAAACTAAACTTTCAAAGGTTCTGTTTTTGTGTTAATAAAAATCACCAAGTTAACTTGGCCCAGAGAGCTGGAAAAACAGTTATACTTTTTTATCATCTTGCTTGAAGGAAAGTACATTTATAGTGATTTATCTTTGGTTCTCATTGCTAGGATTTGCTAACATTTTGATTTAAACTCTCCTCGTTGGATTGAAAAAACACCTATGCACTTGCAAAACACAGCACGTAGATGGATGAGCACCTATGAGTTAAGGGATAAGTGTCTTGCATGACTTAAAGTTGTCTCCTCCACTAAAGGACAAGGAGGTGGGCTCGTGGCACTGGATGGCTTCAGCAGCATGGGGCACCGGGGCTGGCTGCAGGAGCATGAGGCACCCAGTTCTGCTCTCTTGCCCTCTCAGCTGCTGTGCAAAATGTTAGTCATGAGACTTTACTATTTTGCAGTTCCACCTTTTACTTCTCTTTTCCAGAGCAGCATAGCAACAAGTCACATTTCGCATTTCACCCCATACTTCAAAGAGAAAACTCAAATTGCTTCAGTTGGATTCTGTGTTGCACTGTAGCATTCGGTCTTTTGCACAACATAGATTTTACCTGAGGCATCAAACAAATCCACTATTTTAATAACAGAAAATACTATAGCATTTTTCACTGTTCTTTGCTCAATTTGTTTTGCTGAAGTCAACATGAGAAACAATTTCAAACTTTTCAGTAAATGCTTCATTTACGAATGCTCTGTTTCAAGTGCCTACAGGGTTACAATCTGGTCTATGACAATTTTATTAATTTTTTAATCAAAAGCATTAAATCAAATTTAAAATAAATAGTATTCAGTACTTCTGAGGTGCCTTCCAGCACAGAATGGCAAAAATGCTTCATGGCAATAATGACTTTAGTTTCATTGCACCCTCAGGGTGAAAACTACAAGTTATTCCCCAATTTTTTTTTTCTTTAGAGGAAACTGAGGCAGGGAAGATTCCTTTCTGCTTTTTTGAGACTCATCTCTAGCCTCAGATGCTTTCTGTTTGGGATCATCCCTTTGAGGTAGCCAGAGCCTTACTTTCAGAAAAATATAAAGTAGTCACACACATAACCGCAGGCAACCAAAAAGGGCAGAAGCTGAAAAGGTGCTTTGAAAGTAAAATAGCCCCAAGCAAATTTCTGGAAAGAACAAAAAAATTCTATACTCTTCTGACAGACGGTGAAGTCAGTGACAGCTCAGAAGAGCACTTAGCTGGCAGTAAAGGAGAGATACTGGGAACAGCATCGTTGTGGTCCCAAACCCACATCGGCACAGATCACTGTCATGCCAAGTGTTACATAACACGTGATGAAGATGGAGACACAATCTTTCCAGGCAATGGTATTTCCACTGTGCTGTCCATAACACCTTCTCAGCCAGTACCAAATTAAGCTGCAAGGTCAATGCACACCACGGATGTTGATGTGGGAGGAAGTCTCACTTCTTCCCCTCCTAGATAGCCATCCTCACCCCTAGGTCCCTCTGTCCACCTTCCACTTTCTGCTTATTCAAACACTACTGTCACTACACAAAGGTTATAAATTCATATTAAGTATAAACTATTACAATTGGTTGTTTCTCAGGCTGACCCAGTTCAGTCCAACTGAAGGTCTCATAAAAGGTTACAGGAGCATGAGAGAGGGAGCCAAGCATGGTCACGCCTGCTTCTCTTCTCAGCAGGGACTTAAATCCTCTCTAGAAGTGGCTTCAGCCCTTTATTGGCAAGGATACTTCTGGTCTGCAGTTAGCACACAGCTCAAGGTACTCTTCAGTGTTCAGTGGCTTGCACGGCTCTGTGCCAAATCTCGTCCTTCCTCTATTGCCTCCTTCTAAATCCTACTTTTTTGCAACCAATCTAAATAATTGTGCCTCTTTCACTAAAGTTGCCATCTCAGCACTTACCCTCTTCAAAACAAGCATGCTTTCCAGGAATAAATCCCTCTTGCCCTTGCATGCTGCTGACCTATTTTCCATAATGCATTTTCCTCTTTCCCAGTTTTTAATTTACAGTAGAACTTCATTTGTCACCACAGAACTATTTATCTGAACAACTTGATACTCGGATTACAACATCTTCCTCAGTTGAGAACAAATTGAGACAAAGGCACAACATACTTTCAAGTGCGATTAGCTGAGTTAATTAAAAGCTAAGAAGCATAAACAGAAATAAAAACACGTGCATTTTGTGGTTGAATCCTTCCTCACCCCAAAAAGAAAAAATGAACAGGCAAAAGCATGGAAGTCACACACATCTTAGAAAGACAAGTGCCAAAGTGCCTCTTTTCATCAAAACGTCCTATCACTTTATATATAGTTGTCTACATAAGCAAGCTTTTTAAGGTTAACAATAGCATGTTGGGGAACTAGATACTAAAAGGAATCAGAACAACCTGGTTCAATTAGAATTGAAAGGGGGTAGGCATTGTTAAACTCCATATTTAAAGAACATAACACCAAGTTGAAGGTTTCCAAATCCATAGAAATATGTTGTTCGGTTCCAATAAACCACATTCAAACCCCAGATAGGCCAGTCAGTGAAACCAGGCTAATCTAAGGTCTTCTTGAAGTAATATAAATATATTATATATTTTTTTATTATTTTTTTTCCTACTTTACCTCTTATCAAAAAAATATGTATCTGAAAAGAAAAACCAACATAGGAGAAACCAAGCACTTTACCTTTCAGTTCTGAAGCTACTGACTTCCAGATATGAAAGGACAGCTTGAAGAAACACGTAGAAGCAGGATATTCCTTTGCTTCCAGAAAGAAGCAACTTCATAAATTAAACTGTACTGAGCTTTTCTTCCACTGCATCTTCAAGCAGGATCTTCAGGCACTTCTACTTTCCATTTCCACAGGAAACAACAACTTTCAGAATAATTAGCTAAACAAAACTAGAACCCTGTTTTGGCCCATTTTGGCTTTTTCAGAAGATAATACAAGAGCTGCTATAATAGGCAACACAAACAATTTGAAAATAAGCCTCTGTCTTGCCCTTGGGAAGTTAATTTTGGTGTCAGTAGATCTGGGATGCATTTTGCACTTCCTCAAGCACCAGAAAAAGTGGACAATGCTAGCTTACCAATACTCCTGAATAGCTGGGAAGGAGAAAATTTTATCTATTTTGTCATCACATATATCAACTCTTGACCAGACTGGACAGTGAGTCTTTGAAGATGCAAAGGTCACAGTACCTCATAATTAAGAGCTGATTCAATAGGTAAAGTTAAGACCAGTTTGAAAAAGAAATGGAAAATCATGTGACAAAGGCTGTGTGGCTTCTCACTAAAATTAATAAAGCTCACAGTGTTCACATGGAACTATAAAACTTAAAAAACAATATGAAAATATGGGCAGAAACAAGCACAGGGGTTTAAAACTGTAAATTTTCATTTACTAAAAACAGCAGGCTCCCCCCTATTTTTCTAGTGCCAATTCTATTTGTCTCCATGAATAAGCATAGTTTAACCCTCAACTACCTAGAAGCTCAGAACGTTTCCCTAATAATTATAACCTTTTTGCAATCCAATTTAATTTAGAAAAAAAAAGATTTCAAGAGGAATTCATTAATTATTGAAATGCACTTGTCTTTCTCTCCTTACATACAACCAGTTTGAAGACAGTAATGGCCAGGTAAAATGAAAACAAGAACGAGACTGTGCATATGCACACAAAATAACATTAAAATAAACTTTCAAAGAGAAAAGCTAATATTTTCCTTTGCTGATTTTAAACTAATTCCTGGTCTGACCAACTTACACTTAGCAGAAGAAATGAAATGCTTAAAGTAGAGCAGGATAACTTCTATGTCTCTTTGGACACGGTTAGAAATTAGTTCCCTGCATGGTGGAAAATCAGTGTTGCTAGAAACAATTATAAACTGAAAACATCCTAAGAGAGGCTGAAGCGTGCAGTCTCTGTATACCTAGGGTAACAGAAGTGTCTATGCCCACCTACAATTCAGGACAGAGCGCACACTTCCACTGACTTGTGGTTAAGGAGCACCCCTTGAGCTTTATGGGGAAAAACGCATCTTTCTATTCATCCCACACTGCTGTATACATCCAGTGCAGAGGGACACACTTGTACGTAAAAAGACCAGCACTGCACTGGTGCATTTGCTACAGGAAACACATTTAAGCACTGGAAAGTTGGAGGCTCTTTGTGTAAATAAATGCAGGTCATCTAAATGGAATTTGAGTATTTGACACTTTGCTATTGAAATCAGATAGTCTAAAAGACAGTTCAGAAATCTGCTTTTCACCATACGAAAACTCTGAATAGCTCAAGTTCTGAGCAGTTATATTCTGGCACTGTAAAGAAAGGATTAACTGCAGTTGCTGGATAGGTAAGTAAGACCAGAGAAGAACTTCTGCACAATACAAATCCATGGAGCTGGGGGGAAAAAAAAAAAAAAAAAAAAAAAAAAAAAAAGGGCAACATGAGGCTAAATATAAGGAGAAAGTCCTTACTGGGGTGACGTATCAGATGGTGAAAGGCTCCCAGGGGAAGAAGCAGAATCCCCACTGCTCAACACATGTAAAAGCAGCACAGACAAAAAACTACCAGATAGGCTGCAGGGAAAAACTCAATATATAGTAAGAGGATGGTTCAGATGACCTAATAATATAACAGGATTTAAAGTGACTAGATAATTCTATTATCATTAACCACATTCACAGCAGTACAAGCTAAAACACTGTTGCTATGGTAATCAATCCTGACGTATTGGTGCAGAAAATGACTGCAATACAAGGGCTGGAAAAGAATCGAACCCGCACCTCTTATCCGCAATGAATTAATGTACCAGTCAGCTGGCTAACTATTCGACATGAAACTCTATATCCAGCTTCCCACGAGCCTTTAAAAATAGACAGTAAAGCATGGCTGAGTGTCTGATATTCAAATACAGGGTTCTGCTTAGGCAAAGTCAGTTTAGATGCAAGGTAGGAGCAACGTGGTTTGTAGAGAACACTGATGGAAACTTGTGAATTAGTCACAGGTGCTTGGAGTCCCCTTTTCTTTGTATTGCCTGGTTTCTCTTAGCCCAAAGTAAGCAGCCACTGCTAAAAGGACAATGCATGCACACTCCAAATCACATGCTGCTAAAGCTCCATCTGATGAGACCATGAGAACAGCTTGTTTTCCACAGGGAAGGTAAGAAATAGAAGAAAGCTGAAGTGATTATTTCATCTCTCCTTTTCTAAGTAGCTCTATAAACAATAAACTGTAATAAAAGAATCCTACTTTTATTCTCAACATCTATTCCTTTTTTTCTCTCAAAAATTCTCAGCTTTAAGATTAAAGCCACAAGGAAACAAAGCTCAGCAGTCTCTTGATCAAATATCATCATCATCAAATCAGTTCCATTTGTGCAGGAACACCATTACACTGTTCTAATGAAGTGCACACCTCAGAGCAATGGGAAATGGGTACTAGTTTCTCCATTCAGTTTCCCCCATTACTTACAGCAACAGTAAAGGAACATGTGGCAGGAAATCGGGAAGCTAAGCCTGGCAGTAGTAAAGTCCTTAAAGCACAGAAAAATTCATGAACTCAAATTTTGAGAATAGAGTTAATCGTTCCTGGTACCACTCAAATAGGGACTGCTTGGATGTTTGTTAGTAAAACTGGAAAACTCTTACAAGTTGTTTTTGGGTGTTTTTGTTTATGGCAACTGAGAACTTAAAATAGGGCACTGGTGCTCTTCTTCCTCCAAAACAAAATTCTTTCACTAAGACAACAGGAATTGAGTGGGAATGAAATCACTCTAAAAAACCACTACATGCTCCCAGTTCTGTAATACAGAAAAAAAGATGTTGTAGTACTTATTTAGGTAAAATTACGGGGATATGTGGACAGCTTCTGCTCCTCAGAATGTCGCAGTTATGTTTCCTTTCCAAAAATATTTATCAAGGGAAGAAAGTATTTCTTTTGGCCTTTTAATGGTCTACATCACTGTGAAGTGAAATAACTCGAAGCAGACAACACAGAACTGAAAGTATATTCTAGATTATTTGAGTCATGTATTCAAAAAGGAACATGTTTTCAACTGCAAATGCTGGCATTTTCATGTTACTCATTGTTTCATGCAGCAGGTCCATAGTCTAGTTTGAAAGCAACTATAAGCAAACAAATATACAAGAAAGTAAGAATAAAACCTTAATATACTCAGTTACAAAAATATCTGAAAAAGGCTAAAAATAAACCTGCCTATTAAGCCATTAAATTGGACCTTAATGAATGCGTTACATTCAAAGTGAGAAGGAAAGTACATATGTCAAAGAAAAGGTAAGAGCACAGTAGAGCTTTCAATATTCAAAAATATAAACAGAAACAAAATATTTGATAGATGTGCTACATAATTACCCTCGTGTATTAAAAACTGCTTACATAACATATATAGTTTGTAAAATCTTGTCAAAGATAAGCATATAAAATGATTCAAGTTCTATCAGAACATTCTTGAGATGCTAGAACATGCCTGGATTCATAAGACATTTATCAACTGATGAAAATACACCCCTTAGATTGAAAGCAGTCTGTAAAATGCTGTATGTCTATTTTGTTTCTATTTTAATATATTTCATTAGTATTTTTCTTGGAATTTAAACAAAAATGTTCCTGCTTGTGTGAGTTTCAAGTCATTAGCGCCAAAACTCCAGCCAATGTTTCATGAGAAAATTACTGAATTGTGTCTGTTTATGATTATAACGCAGATTTCTCAAGAAAATTATTCCCTCTTGAGCATTAAAAACTAAATGAGTATGAAAAACTAGAATGTGTTTAATGTGACCAAGGTAGCTTTTCCCGCCAAAATGCCTCAATTTAATCCAAAGTAATTTTTGAAAACTTAAACAAAGTCTAATAAAAGTTGCTTCACTTCCAAAAATGACGTACGTTTACCAGAAAAGTCTGATATAAAACTATCATTAAAAAAATCCAAATTGCAAAGGCCAAGGATTTTACAATGCAACTGCTGTAAATAATTTCTTTTTTTTTTTTTTTTAATGGAAGTTCACGGATGAGTCAAAAAGAGCATGTGTGAGAAAGAGAAAGAAATCCCACAGCAACGGAGAAATTTAACTGAAAAATTAAATGAAGGAGCCAAAAGCAGACACACAGATGGTAAAAACTGGCAAAAATAAAAAGTAAAAATCATGCTCTTAAGTACCAACAGATGCAGTGACTTTAAAATATTACTCCTTGAGGATACACAAAGACAATAATCCCAGATTGTGATTTCTGGGACAGTCTACTGCTGCTCTCGAGCCACAGAACACACCGTATTGTGCAGAGAAAAATGAAGTGCCAGACGTGGAGATATCTGCACTGCCAGTCTCCTAAAATATAAGGGAAGAAAATTAAGCTATCCAACAGTGTGAAATTAATGTCTTCAGAAAAAAAAAAAAAAAAAAAAAAAAAAAAAGTTAAATGTGTAAATGAGACAAGAGAGGTGACTTGCAGAATTTCTTTGCAGGTTGATAACACTACAGGACTGAGCATGAATTTGTTATTATTTGAGCATTTTTGAAATGTTCTTTCCTGAAACTTCACAGTCCAGATTGAAAGAAGCCTGAGCAACCTAGGATCAGCACTGACAAACACTGCTGCATGAAAAGCTTTGCTCCAATCTTATTTAGGGTATCCTTGACTTTAATCACCACAATTTCTTAAAAGCCACCACAGTTCAGGCTACCACTGTTAACAAACAGAAAAAGAAATGAGCCAAGAATTGAAATTTGAGAAACTGCTTTAAGCTCTTGTTTTTCTGAAAAAATATTCTTAAAATCAGAACTTGATATGAATAATCATTAGTACTTTTAAAACATGCTGCTAAAAACTGATTGTCCAGTGAATTAAATTGACACTGCTACACATCATTGCACACTGTTTGCTCAGGGACATGATTTAGCAGAGGGTTGTCAGGGTAGTATAATTTGGTTGAGGTTGGACTTGAAGATCTTTAAGGTCTTTTCCAACCTGAGCAATTCTGTGGTTCTATGATTCTATGATTAAACAAACCCAGCATCTTAGGTCATTGCCATGATGTCAGGCCAGCTGTAGTTGAAGCAAAGTAAAAGTCAAAGAAAAGAATATTATATTTCTTCTAGCATGCAAATAAATTCATACTGGGCATTTTCTTCTCTAAAACTGAAGAAGAATACACCATACAGGATGGGTATAATAGTAGGAAGGTGGCCCAGAAAGGTGTAACTGGGGCCAGGCAAGCCTCAGCAAGTGGCTACATGCTCACTGGCAGCTCCAACCAAAGCCACATGCCGTGCACTCGTTCCCCCCCTCATCCGTGCCCCTCAACAGGCCTGGCTCTCAGCAAGCCACACCAGGGCCCTGCAATCCTCACCATCACATATAACATCTGAAGATGTCTCCTTCACACAGAGAGCAGTGTGTGTGACCTTCGAATCACCAGCAAAACCTATCAATCAGTTTGAAGAAAGAATGAGCTAAAAGAGTATTCCTGAAGATAAAACTATTCCTACTGAGTACGAGATACTGCTGGGGTTACTTTCTGAACTCTGTGCTTTGTTGTTATAATTATTGGCTAGGAAATCAAGATAAATAAAAATGGCATGATGGAATACTCGGTGTAAGTTTCAATAATTCAAATAGAGATGCTCAGATATGACTGCTTTCTTTTGGGGCATTTAATTTAGTCTGTTCTCTGGATAAATGACTTGAAATTATAAGCAATCATGAATTCCTGCATATTAGGAAAGTAAAGATTTTTGAAGACAAATGAGGATGTCCACGAGGAAGAGGAAATTAAGTTTTGATATAAAGAGACTGAACATTGGCCGCCTGCCACCGGAAGAAATATTGGTAGGAGCAGAGAGGTTTTGTTTATACTCAATACCTCACCCCAAAGGTGTTTATTCCACAGTTTGTAAAACTGTTTGCAATAAACAGCCGGAAGATACATTTATTTTTTTTCTTTTTGGAAATTGTTGCATGTATATGTATGCTGGCCTCAATATTAATTTTTAAACTGTGAAAACAAATAATGCCTTAAGTGGCAAATGTTCTAAAATAATGCAAATAGCGAACTGATTTTGCTCAGATTTATAAATAGATATCTCCAGGCTGGGAAAAAAAAAAAAAAAAAAAAAAAAAAAAAACAGCATTAAAAATTAAATCCAAATGAAGTTAAAGTAATCATATGCAGCTGGCATGAAAGTGAATGATACCTTAATATGGAATTCTTAAAACATAACATACAAGAGATCAAAACTTAAAAGGAGTATTTATTTCTAAACTAAAACCTTTACAGCAGTCTATTAAATGAAATGTTCAGTTCATTAATAATTGTTGTGCCGCTTGCTTCACATGTTTCCAATCGATTACTTCCTCATGGAAGCATTAGTTCTGCTGTATTTATTTTAATTCTGTGTACCTTGAGTGTGAAACATTTCTCTACCAGAGTCACAAAGCACTTTTCTTGCTCTGGTATAGGGACTGAGTGTAAATTCTCACCAATGCCATAAGGCAGCTGACAGTTGCTGGTTCTTAGGAAGACATTTTTATTGATCAAATCAGATCTGATGAAAGAGTACAAAAAAAAAAGCAAATTTGCTTTTGCTTTGTATGTGCGACACACAAAATCAGATGACTTTTTAATACACCCTTCCCAAACTACTTTCTCTTCTCTCTGCTCACTCTCTCCCCCAGCCTTGGATACTACCTATCCTGGCTGCATTGGATGCAATTCCAAGCAGTTTCAAGATAAACTTAGGATGGGCTTATTTTCAAATCAGTCAATGATTGAATTGGCAAGGCTGGTCCATTATCTTCTTTTATCTTCCCGTTACATTGATTAAATAAATTAAAATCTCACAGTATAGCCCATCAGCTAGGTTGTATTACGTAATTCCATTCACTGAGTTGGTGCACTCACTAAATCTTGCTGTGTCATTTCATGAAGAATCATGACATATCTCAAAGTATCCTATAAATTACATTAACCACTTAATACAGCCAAAGAGGACTACATTCAATAATGAAATGCTCATACTTACGCAATAAAATCAAGATTAAATTTGAAACCCAAAATAAAATAAAAACCCAGACACATTACTCCATATAATTCAATTATTAACTCTAAGTTATACAGTTCCGTTCCCTTTTACAGCAAATTGCAACCATGTCATTAAAATGACTTGTCCACACAAGCTTTTTAAAAAGAAAATGACTGTTATTTAGATCAACGGAAAATGAATTAATTATCTCTTCCACAATTTTCAGGTCAAACTTGGCTTTCTTCTGTAAGCATCTTCCTATCATTAATAATTCATAAAAGGAAAAAAATCACCCTGCCATAACTGAATAAATTAGGTAAGTTTCCCATTCAGATAAAATTTGTCATCTTCCCTTGCTCAAAATAAGCACTCTTGCTTTACTTCTGTTCAGTTTGGAATTAACTGACCTGTATGACTCTGCAGGGATTCATCGGAATCTCCTCTAAAACCTACGGTGAGATGCAAAAAATGCTGAGCTCCTCTTCTTCTCTGGATGGGACCTCATTGCACTGTTTTGCAGAGAACAGTACAGCTTCCATTACAAATTCTAAATACAAATATTTCTTGAAAATAAGTAACGTTAGCCATATAGAAGACAATAATGTACCAGGAAGAAAATTTGACTATTAAAAAATAATAAAAAATGCAATCATTTTTCCGTTTCAAGTCAAGCAAATTCTAAAATGAAAATCAAATTAACTGAAAACTAAGTTAATTCAGGGCTTTAACTAAGGGCAGACTGACTCCTAATGCAGAGTTATTGCAGTTTGGCTTGGCAGCAAAATCAAGGAAATTCTCAGTCTTTAGTTTCCTTATGATTTGTAAGGAACAGAGGAAAAAAATGTATTTGAGATAACTTTCCAATTTTGGATGGTCTTTCTGATAGAACATGAAAAAGGACAACGTCAAGACACCCGAGAACGAAACAAAAAAGGGGTTTGAGGAGCTGAGGTTTTGACATGGCCTCACTTCTTTCCTAGGAAGAAAGGAAGAATCAGTTTGACAGAAATCTGTAGTACGAACTGCAGAGCAGGAATGCAGGAAGAAGAAAAACAAGCAAGAAAATGAGAATACAAAGTGAAAGCTTTTTCTTTGCATTAAAAATATCAATATCATGTACTACCGGTACCATCTTCTGAAACAAAAATGCAAAATTTCATCTTAAACAGCAATAGCACATATAATCATTTACATATTTACACTTCAGTTAAAAGGCTGGAATGCAGACTGAGCAGAATGTTAATTTTAAATTAAGACCAAGGGCAAGAGAGAATCCTCTATAGGCACAATTAACAGAATTGGTTTAATACACTTAAAACTTTTAACCTTGTGATCTTTGAAGCAAACAGTGGAACTGCATCTATTTCAGGTTTGTACAGAAGGGCTGCACAGCCCCGAAAAGTTTTATAGCACTGTAAACTAATGAAATAAATTATTTTAATTTGGTGAGATCTATTTTCATTAACTGTATTGCCCTCTAAGGGAATGAGGACAAATTTTAATTTTCCTAATGCATCCCACTCTTGTGCTCCTTTGGCACAGCAGGAGCTCTGTGCCCAATGCTGCGGCACTGCCGGCACCTCCAGCAGCTCCTTGCGCTGCCCACTGCGGCTCTTGAGCAACAAGCAGGCTGTGAACACAGCAAGACTATTGCTATTACAAACAGCCAGCTGGGATACAACAACATGTATGTCTGCGCTAGAAAGAAAACATACTAAAAGATAAAGCTCCTCCGCAACGTAATGAAAGAATGAGAAAACAAGTTTTTAAAAGCAGAGGAGGAAGATCTCAAACATTCCTTGGATGAAATGCTCTTTTGTGCACAGCGGGACACTTTCAGATGTCCTTAACTGCCCTGCTATCAGAGGCAGACAGCAGTGAAGAGAGCCAGAGGTGGTACTGTGCTGCAAAGTACTTTGGAAAAGATAGGAAAAATAACAGCAATAATTTATTTAAAGCTTCTTAGAGAATCTGCATGTAATTTAAGAGTATGACATACCATCCATGGCACCAAAGCTTAGTTACCATTAATTACTATAACAACATGATTACTTAAATACTTTGGTCCAAAAGGGCAGGAAAACAGCTACCCTAAAAAGGCCAATGCTCTCCAGAAAGGCTCTGCAGAACAGAGGTCGTGTTTAGACTTCAGCCCAGTCCATCTACACTCCTATGAGTATGTCCATGTCTATAAGATTGTCCATTAATGATGCACAACTGAATGTGCTGCATGCTTTTCCTACTAATCATTAAAATCCACTAGTTGCTATTGTTGTTGTTCCATTTCTTTTGTTTTGTAAAACCAACTCTTCTATATGAATGCATATGCATATTTAATTACAAAGTACTATTTTCTCTCCACATACACAAGTACATTCTGCCACTGCATTAATATCTACACAGCAGCACATAACCGAGCACAGCCTGTAGCCCCAAAACTGACTCGCCTATTTAATACACAGTATGAAATGACAGATTATTTTTGAAGGAGAACAAGATAGATGCCAGCATGAAATGCTGTTTATAAAAGCAGCACTACTACAGCTGTCCCCAAGCAATAAAGCTGTTTATTCCAACATCCTATCTCATATAAACTGAAATGCTCAGCACTGAAAAATATCTTCAAGGCTGTTTGTAACTCCAAGACAAATAAGAAAAAGAAACTCTTTTCCAAAATATACAATTAAGATCACATCCATAAATGTCCATTTTGCATAAAACTGTACAGACTTCTAAATTCCATGTTAATATTTTCTTAAAACCAGTACATACTGTAGTTTGAAATTTGAAATTTTAACTCTGTACCTGCTGACGTGTTATTATGAAGATGGGCCTTTCTATTTAATGTTTCTTTTTCTGTAGTTATATATGCATTTAGAGAATATTAATATGTGCATTAGTATAGCCATCTCTAAAGTACATGCAAAATGCAGAGATTCTTCTGAATCCAGAATACATGACAATATATTCCAGCATGAAAAGTTAGATGGCTTTTAGATACTGAAATAAAGTAATCTGGGTCCAGTCTGGAAGTTCATTGGCTGTCCTCCTTCACTTTGATTTGAGACAGACTTGAGACTCTGCTACTGAACAGTAAGGAGCTGGGGGTATTTCTGCAGGTTCTCAAAATGTAAACAGCTAAGTACAGGTTTCTCATTTTGGAGTTTATTTTGCACAGTAGAGTTTTCTAATGTAATAATGATGATTATTATAATAGTGATGATTACTATGTTAACAATAATAGTAATAATAATAGGAAGAAAATATCGAAAAAGTCAACAGAATAAAAATTCTTTTGTGTCGTCATACAAGGATTAGCAGTACCTAATATCATATTCCTCTGTGAAGTCAAAAGCATCATAAAGCATCCCAAAGGTCTAATTAGTCAAAATAGTTATGTTATAATGCTTACATTATGTTATGTTATATTAACTACATCACATCATATTGTAATGTATTTTATAATATAATCTTCATACATACATATAATTACACCTTTGTTTAAGCATGGCTTCAAGGAATCAAGGTGCTCTTTGGCAGCCAGATGAGGTATTTCACTGGTACAGAAGTAGATGCAGCTGCTGCCCTAGCTGCCACGTAAGCACTCCTCTTGTGCTTACGGGAGCCAAGCAAGCACTTTCAGCTTATGTATCAGCTGGGGCTTTTAGCTCCTGAGCTAAAGTACTTAAAATCGTGCAGATGTATGAAAATAAAGGGGGGAAGGAGGAAAGAATAAAGAATAAGAAGGATATTTACCTATAGTAGCAGCAGCTAACAGAAAATAATCTTGAGCCAAATCAAGTTTTCCACCTTCTTCCTGATACACGAGAGAAAGGAAACAATTGCCAAGAACCCGCCTGAAGTAGTAAAAATGCTGGATTTGCATATGAATGTGTGATTGCAGAGACTAAAATCTTGCAGGGGCACCTTGAGGCCTGATCAGCTCTATGACTAACATATACTATATGCAAATCCTCTATAACTGCTGGCCACTAATTCTACCTGCCCATAGTTACAGCTATGGCCTAAGATTTAATTCAGTGTCACAGGCCAAGTGCCACTTTTCTTGTCCATCACCTATAGCTCTGCTGCAGACACAGAGACACAAACCACATGAGAAGGATGGGCTCTGCTCACCTCCTCCTGGCTGGACCCGGTCACTCAGTGAAGATTTCAACTCTCTCCCCAAAAAACAGAACAGGCCCCTGTATTAAGCCTGGAGCTTTGAACGTATCTATCTTTGTGACAGAAGTGTGTTCTATTGAACATGAGAAGCTTTACAATCATGCTTCTGTTTTACATTTTATTTGTTGTTATTGTTCTGTATTCATTAAGGTTATCACAAGAGACAAATTACAAAATTATGTACTCGATAGGGAAGAAAGCAAGGAGACACCATCTTGGCATTGCACAGAATAACAGATAAGAGAGTTAAACTGAAATCTGACTAATCCTTTTACCAAGTCTTAAATTAGCAGAATTCCTAACGATGATATTTTTCCTGAAGTTTCTATCTGTACATGTGAACAATTTGAGGCACAGAACAGCCTGCAGCCCCACAAGCGTCTCCATCTTCTGTTCATGAAGTACTGAAATTGCAGACTTTGATGTTGTCTAGTTACAGAAGTAGTGGAGAAATAAATAAATAAATAAATAAAAACACAGCTGTCAGACAAGGACAAACACAAAAGAGGCACACGAGTGAAAATAAAGATGATCACATGTATTAGCTATAACCTTATATAACATTCAGAACTAAAAAGAAAAAAAAAAGCCTACATTTCTACCTTCTATCCTTGTACTAAAACACAAAATAGAAGTAGGGCTTTTGATGAAAAATTGGACAACATGGTTAAGATGGAGCATAAGAATCCAAAGAAAATTAATGATTCAAATGCACCGATCTATCTCTAAAGCTCCGATTTTCCTTTTTCAACAGATAGTTCTGAAATGCACTAATTTATACCATCTGAATGTTTTTAGAAAGTCTATTCAATCACATTAAAAGCAAGCCTTATTTTGCTGAAAATAACAGCTGAAGGCAGATACTCTGTAGATGGAGATAAAACCGTATACTATTTGAATGTCTGATCTCATTGTTGAAAAAGCAACTTGAGAAACTGCATAAGATCACTGGATGGATGTCACAAACAACTTACTGAGAGTATTCTGCACAGCAAATTTTTGCTCAAGAGGATAGCAGTAGTAAACACTTCTCTTCCCACTTCGGGATTCAATTTAGTTGCTTTCATCTCTGTCTTTGGTTGCTACTTAGAAGCTACAAGGATTTTAGGCATCAGACCTATTCTTCAGTAATAGGCATGAAATGTCACTTCATTTCCTGCCTTGCTCTCATTTACTGGCAAGTACACATATGTACAGATATACATCAAATACATGTATATTTATGTACAAGTTTAATTGAACAAATCTCTTTACACTTGGAAATCTGATCAACTGCTTTCAAATGAAGCAGGGTAGTTGTAGAATTTCCCTTTACTGCTGTTCTTGCCCCTTTTCCCACTACTGAGAACAGCAGGGTGCTCTTAATCCTTCTGCAAAATAGGCTTTTGCAGTAGAGCACCGAATATACTATTTCAGTTCAAGTTTTCCTGGTTGCTAACAGTTTCAATATTTGATCAATGAAACTAAAATGACCACACAAGAAAAGCGTTCTGTATACTTAAACTTCAGAAATTGGTGAAAAGTTTAAGTCTTTATTATGTTCCCTTTTCATCTCTCTCTATTATAAAACAGCATGATTCCAGATTTGATCAGACCTTGAGTAAGTCTTTAGGTGAGCTCAAGAAAAAATAGATTTCTCAAATGAAAGTGACATTACCATGTAGTTGAATACATTTGGAAGGAAATAAGAAATCTCAAGTCTTTCCTCAAAGCTTGGTTGCTGTGGGAGAAAAAATAGTATTGTGGAGGGGAAGGCAAAGAACAAAAACAACTTTTTCTTTTCCTAAAATATTTGAGAATTAAGTTAAAGCTCACAAATGTTGTCACTAGTACTTAATGATCTACAAAACAGAATGAGTGAAATTACTGAGTGAAGCAGCAAAAAAAAAAAAAAAAAAAAAAAAAAAAGGGCTTACCTTTCTATAGTTATTTTGAAGTGGTCTCTAGATATTTGATTTTGTGGTAGCAAGGTGATTCTTGGGTACAAACAATTTCACATAACTGACTTCATGGTCATGAGAAATGTCAAAGCTTTCTAGGAATTACACTGATCAATTTGCCCTGTGGACAGTTGAGAACTCCGGAACTAAACTGGAAACAAACCTCAGGCAGAAGTAGCTAACCAGCATACACAAACAGTATGTCTTAAAGGATGCAGGAGGCAGAATTAATCTTTTCCACTTCTTTGATGTATCACTCCAATTTAGCAGAGCCCTAGTAAAGCACAATAGGTAGGAGCAAAAGCAATTACTTCAGGGAATTTTAACAGGCTCTGAGCGTTCTTCCATTTAAGGCACTAAAACTTACACAGATCTACAGAAGTATTTCTCTAACAACTACTAGAACATTTCTAATTCTGTGCTTTGATTAGTCCCTGCTACAGCAGCCTATAATGATTTCCTAGAAAGGAGGTGTCTTGCAGTTCCATCTGCAGAGCAGGCTGTGCAAGATTACCGTTTGCTCTATGGTTCTGCTTATTGGAAATGAGGCATTGCCCACATAAAAATAACTTCGGCACATCACACCCTCCCTCCTCAAAGTGCAATTCCAGTAAATGTTCATGTATGGTAGAAACTGACAATGATCATCCTGAAGTTGTTGTTTTTTTTTTTCTCCTTATATTCAAAGGAGGAGGTGTGGAAAATTTGAGAGAAGCAATTCAGCCCAAGCCCAGAAAGCCTTTCCTAACAACAAGCCTCTGGAGCCTGCAAGACAAATGGTAGCACTTGCTGTCTAGTCTGCAGAGCCACGGAGGGAGGTTGGACAAGGACTGTCACCACTCTTGGAATCTGTCAGTGCTGCACAACTGGTTTCTTAGCACAGCCCAACACCTCTGGCCAGACATTGTGTCTGCTACTTCTTATGCACATGCTGTGCCATACATAAAGGAATAGGGCTGGAAGTCACTAAACGAACCGACTTTGCCAGGTCAGCAAACTACACTGCAACCTCCTTGTTTGAGTCCCTCCTTTCGATGCATTTGCTCTCAGATTATCCATTTCCACTGACAGCATTTCTATGGTGTTGAATACAGAGCTTTAGCTAGGAGAAGGAAAGAGGATAAGGCAAACGATGTTGTAAGAAAAGCACTTTGCACAACCTAAATACAGAAAGCTTATAAACTGAAAGACATTTTTCAATGAGTAATATGCTTTGAAGCCAGGGTCAGTAAGATAGGTCTGGCCTTTTGTCTCCGGCACAATTAGCTCATCTATTTGTAGTTTCCAGCACAGGCACTGGATACACGCACAACTTGTTACTTGTTTTTTTAAAAGAACAAGAACCTGATTGTGTTCTGAAAATTCTGGTTCAGTTATTAACAGGCTTTCCAGATTCAATTTCTGCGAAACTAAACAAAAGGCAAACAAAAATGAAAGGCCAAACCAGTGGGGGGGAAAGGGGGGGGGAGGGGGGGGGGAAAGAAAAAAAAAGCCCACAGAGGACACTGAAAAAGATACCAGAGATCAAACCCCAAAACCAAAGGGAATTTCTCTCTGCATTTCCTCCACTCTCCACTGGGCCTTTCCCTCTCTTTCTGCAGAGCTGTGCATCACCCCATCCTCACCTCCTGTTCATATCCTGTTAAACAGCTTTCAGCCTAATTAATTATCCTGCTGGCATGAAATGGCAAAGGGACAGGCAAATTCAAAAGAACACATTGAAAGAATGGATCCTCCTCTCTCTTTCGGAAAGCAACAAAAGAGAGACCAGAAGCCAAAAACTTACTCAAACAAAATATAAAATTTGCAAATTCAGATTTCAACCAGTTAGCCTGCAAAACATACACACTTTCAGACTACCATTTACCTAATTTGTGAATAAATTGAACTAGGTAAGCCATTCAGAGACCAAAATCAGCAGAAAACGTAATACTTCTTTTAACACGGATTCCCATGTATTAAAATATTCATGTATCCAACATTCTACAGGAAGATCACTATTAAGATTCCTAATCCAACCTCTTTTGCTGAGACAACAGCTTTGCTAACTGCCACAGTGAAAATCTAATGATACTTAAAGCGTGCCTCGAAAACATCAAACAGCACCAGCAGGGAGACACCTCCAACTCAGGGCACCGACCTTCCCCTTTCAGTGCAGAGGCAGCAGCTGAACTCACCCACACTAGCTGTGTCCACTCTGAGGGAAAAACAGCAATGAAATTGCCACCATGGGTCCTGCCACAGAATGTGCAGGGGGAAAAACACCAGGATCAAGGGCAGAGATCCTTCTGTATAAAATAAATTCTGTTTTCACATCCTGCTGCTATAAAATACAAACCTTATACGTTTATGCTCAATGCAAAATCTCAACATTGTATAAGGAGGAAACATAAGGAAAAAGCCCTTATATTCACCATTCTTTATATGGAGTTGCTGTTATACCTCCAGTCTCCATAATAAAGATGCATTTCCATTGTACTTTTCAGGACATTTCTTGAAAAATTTGAGACAAACACATCATATGACTGTTATGTAACAATAAGTTCACCTTTCACCTTCTAGGACTATCAACAAATAAAATAATAAAGAAAAATTGAGTCAAAATTACTCAATGTTTCAAAAAACTCCAAAATAACGAGCGGTAAAAATGTACACTAAATAAACAAGATAGCAGTTTCTTCTAATTTATAATCAATCTATGTTGCAAGGGTATGAACAACAAAATATTTCAAAGTACAATGTCAAAATTGATCCATATTTGGCTTCTTTGTAGTAATATTATTAACTTTCTTCTGCAAAATATTTATCAAAATTATACTCTGTAAATAAATTAATTCTGTTGGTGTTGGTTGTGAAGAACAGCAGCACTCCATATACTACGTAAATGGGTGTGTAACTCAAAAAAGAAATAATTTACAACTGTCTATTTTCAGTCTTAATGCAGCATTTTGGAAGCAGACACAATCCCTTACAAATTTAGTCTGTGTATTTCTGGTACTTGAATCTCACTTAGAGAGCCAATATCACATAAGAATATTTTTTTTCTTTTTTTTTTTTTTTGTAATATTTTGCAGTAGCATGAAGATTAGATTGATAAAGTAATATATATATATACATATATATTACCTGTTCTTGCCTCTCCAGCCACTTGTCCACCATGGGATGACTGGCACTTAACGATGAACGAGCATTGTCTCTCTGAAACTGGTTAGACCAGCTACTAGTATCTCGTGGTAGGCTTCTGTAGTTTTCATCTTTCTATTTTAAAAGAAACAAAAAAGTATCTTATATAAAAAAAACCAACCAGTCCTTGCACATTATCAATGCAGCTGGTTATTAAAATCATACAAAGAGAAGAAGGACAAAGGAGAAATTAGGTCTGGTTGTCCTCAAGGACCAGAACATACAACTTGACTGCTTGGTGTGTGCATAAAGATATTCCATTTCAAGAGCTCCCCTTCCTTAGCACCTGATAAGTCCAAACACAGCCTTCTGTGGGTTTGTTGCTCCCATTTGTGCCTCACTACTGGCCTTTCCCAACTTCAAACCTCTAGTGCACAGACTTCCCAAGAACATACTCCATCAGGCTTTCAGAATACCCAGCTCCTTAAAAAAGCAAACACACCATACAACCTTCCCCCTAGAAACATGTAAGTCCAATGCAGAATTTTCCCAAGTCAGTATGTTTTAAAGTTAAAGGTGTCTCCTTGCTCCAGGTATGCTCCTTTCCACTGAAATAATATGGTAGAGAGCTCAAAATTGGAATTTCTCATCCCACATCATAAGGAAAGATTATAACTGGTAGTATACTTCTTTCTCCTTTTCAGTATTAAGTGTTATTATGTAACATATTAAGTAAAGAATTAACATTTGGAACTTGTTATCAAGCTCGCTTTTCTCATTTTAAGGGTTTTTTCGCTGTTTCTGTTTTCTTGGTTTGCTGAAAGTAAACAAATACAGCCATATTTGTAAAACTGTAGCAGACAGAGATTGTGCCAATGGAAATACACACGTTACATTGAGACAGATTTTTAAGTCTTTTCAATGGGCAAGTTACAGTTTCAGTTTTCTTCCCCACATGCACATATTCCTCAGCCTCTAATGGTACTTCATCCTTATGCAGTCTGATCACCAAAAACCAATAAAAACACAAGAGGTAGATCCTTAACGCTGGGAGTTACCCTTAACCCAAAGTCAATGGAAAAATTGATCATTTATACAATTCCATCCAATTCAAAGCATTTATGGAACTGAAATTCTTCTTAGCCTTGAAAAAGGCTTAAAAAAAAAAAAAAAAAAAAAAAAGAAAGTAACAAAAGAAAATACCAAAAAGCCACCACCTAAAAACATCAGTGTACATTTGTAGTTAAATACTTTTTTCTACTTTATTACCATTTAAAATCAATACTTCATTCCATCATAATAAGTATTTCCTTCCCCATTTAGGCTATCGATATTTATTTTGCTTAGCACAGTATTTGTCCAATACTCCAAAATACAGGCTGCAGCATCAGTTCCCCTCTACAATTGCATCTTACAGTTTGATTTCTTATAAAGCTATGACGTATTTTCCTAGAAAATTGAGCTCTCATTATAACTGTGATAAATAGAATTTTCAAGGGCTTTCTTGATGAGAGCAGGTTTTTTCCTTGCTTACTAAACTCAAGCTTTCTTATTTGATGACAAGTTCTTTTTTTGAAAGAGATTTTGTAGTAGAAAAGAAATAATCAATTTCAAAATATTAAAGCTTGAATTCAACCAGCACAAGATATTGTAAAATACATCTGCACAAGTAACCTGCTGAACAAATCCCCATCATAAATTAGCTTAAGCTCCCACAAATGAGTAAAAACTTCATATCTTTCAACTATTAAAATTTTCCACTTTTCCAATGTGATTAAGCACACAGCAAACAGCCTCTTGCTTAGGAGACGGATAGTGGAAGCTGATGCTTTGTACAGCTGTCCCTCTGAGGAGCCATAAAGGACAGGAAGCAGCATTGATTTTTTTCCTAATGCTGCTCTTATTCCATTCTCCTCCAAAGACAGAGGTGGCACAGTTCTTATCAGCCAAAACAACAATTTCTCTTGCTCAAAGTTCTGAAAAGCTACAATAACAAAATCAAGATCTGGACAAAGAAATAAAGGAGGATCATTTTAAGCACAAAAACACACCTTTCAGTTGGTGCATGAGTTACTGTTGTCTGATGGCAACCTGTTATCAGACAGATCATCACCCCATCTGAACGGACAATTTTTGCATCCTACATAATGAGATGTTTTCTGTATCTTTGTATTTTATAGATAATTCCATTTTTCTATTGATTCATGTTAACAATTTTCAGTACAAACATTTAAAGCAAACTTCTTTCATATACGCTACACAAAGATTTCCATCCATGCAGCATCTACCAGCCACATACAGTGGAAATTTTTGCAAGAGTGAGAAAGAAAAAAAGATAAAAACTCATCCAGAGAAGTATCCTTCAGTCATTCAAATGCTAAGTGGCACTGACCTGAGTTATGCAGGACAGCAGTACTGCTTACAGTTTATACTGGAACCTCCTGCTGTGGAATGTCTTAAATGCCACAGCACGCAGTGCAGATGAAATTATTTAAGATAAATTGGGCCTCGGTTTGATGCAGAAGACATTGTCAGAAATTCTGCAACCAGTTCGTGCCTAGTAATGTCTGTACTGGCCAGAAGAATATATTCCTCCCATTTACCAAAATATTTCTGCTGTAGTCCACTTTCATAGAAGATTGCCTTTTTCCTGCTGAGCTGCACACCAGTTCTTTTTACACAGGAGGCATCCAAAGTTACTCATCAACTTTTTGGATGGCAGAAACAAAAGCTGGAACAGGGCAGAGATGCAGCCCCTGTGAGTTGAGCTTTGCCGCTCAGCTCAAAATATTACTACTATCAGCACATAACAAAAAACTTCTTCAGGGCTGGAATCATACGCAGTTTTGCTGGTGTTAACCGAACAGCAAAACATTAGAAAAGCAACTTGCCATAGGTAAGAACCACACTTTCTTTTTTGCTGAAGCAGCTGCACAGCTGTTTGCCATCTAAAGCAAGCAAACATACATTCTGTAAAATATGCCAATGAATAACCCAGACCATTTTTCTCCCATTCAGCATGATTCGGCATTAGCATGCCTGCTCCAAACATCCAACGGGAAAGGTGTGTGCTGCTTTTAACTTCAATGCCATTAAGAGAAGATTTCATAGTGCAGAAGCCATCAGTGTCACACAGGGAATTCTCATTTCTTCTGCAGCTGCAGCTGGAAGCCCTCCTGAGACTGGTACTGACACGCATCATCAGTTACAATTAAATGCAGGAATTTTAAAAAAAGGTTCTTTCTCAAACATCTTTGGGGACCGTGGGCAATGGCAAGTTTATGATATTTGAAATGAAAATTGATCAGTGTAACTCTAAAACTGTCAAATCACCATATTTATATATTATATTATATAATGCCACTGTACTTAATAGTGGCAGTATTTTTAATGAGGATACAGAATCCAACTCTTTAAGATTTAGTTCAGTGTTCTGTCCCTGCAGGGCTTTGCTGGAGGCTTGGGTGAAAGGGACAACAGTGAAGTGCTTTTGCTGTGCTTTTAATTTCAGATGATTTGCAATATATAACAAGCTCCTCATCAAAGACTTTGCAGCTTGTAGATAAAATGATGCATTATTATGATCAGTGTACTTTAATTACTGGCTGTCAGTGCATAAACTCATTAGTGATTGTAACCTGCATTTGTACCACTAAAGACTCCTAGCATGACTAACACAACCAGAACGTCCTTCACACTGCATGGTGACACATCCTTGCCCACTACCTCATTTGCCACTACACCAATTTCCAAATAGTGAAGAAGTAGGGTATTTTTCATTTGCTTTTCCCTTACGTATGTCTAATGCAAAGTGCAATGAGTTCTTGGTGTTTTATTTCTATATGGGCATACAACAGAAGGTAAAGAGGTTGAAGACCTCTTCATGGCAATTCTCTGGAAGGAGATCCAAAGATCTCTACCAAGCTTTCCCTTTAGCTATTTCTACAGCAAGTCATTCACATCTTGTTCAGGACCTTCAATACAGGAAACCATCTGGGGCTCTGAAAATGTTTGGCTGTATTTTTTCTTTCATGTATGCAGAACATTTTGGAAAAGGGTTTTTGTTTTTTTTTGCTTTTGATACCATGCGACAGTCTCAGGTTGATACCTCCATGCTGAAGAGAGATGAAATGTTGTTTAATCCTTTGAAATTGCTATTTCATTTGACCAACTCTGGGCAAGTGTCTGTGAATATATTTATTGGCTCAATGACTAAAAAAGCTGCTCTTTTTTCTTTTCATGCTCCACTCTGTCCATGCTAGGCACTGGTCAGTTTGATGTCACACACTAATTCCAAAAGCAGCAATTAACAAAGCATTTTTATGTAAATACAGATCTGTCTGATACAAATCTCTGTTTACCAACACAATAATATCCATATACACGCATTTTTGCATGCCCTCTTAACTTTCAGTAAACAGACTCATGTTTATTTTGTTATACTGGATTTTTGTTGCTTTCTGACTTAAATAAATGAATACGTAAGACCAAGTGAACTCTCGATTCTCAAAAAAAAAAAAAAAAAAAGAAAAAAAAAAAGAAAAAAAAAGAAAAAACTGTATAAATTGTGCTTGTTACAGGAAAAATAACTATATATGGGAAATTAATTAACCAAGTAATGTGATGTACATATAGAAATTTACTAAAAAAAACATTACATAGAGGTCAGACTTTGATTCAATCTGGCTATTCATCAGCAGCTTTTTATAAACAAATTATACCAGCTTTCAAGTCTTCCTCAAAAGGAACTGTACCAGTCAATAAGTAACTCATTCCTTATAAACACCCATATATCTTAAGAATCTAACAACTACTGCTTTGTCGATCACCCTTTTCCTCTCAGAAAATTCAGTTTGTTTTATCATTCTACCTTTTAGTTTCAAAGCTTGCTTTGCTTTGCAGTGTATTGAAGAACACAACCTACATAGATACTATCATCTGGATACAGCTTAGCCATCAAATGCATGCAGCAAGGATCGGGTCTCAGTCACCCACTATCAGGAATCTCTAATCTTAGGCCATTCCCCGAGGAGTAAAGAGAGGATTCCTGTATTAATGAAATATCTCAGCTTTATTATGCCTGTTCTTGGTTCTGACCTGCAACATGGATCACTTCCAGCCAACTGGTAAAAATTGTTTTAGGATACAGGACATGAGTATCTAATATTCTAATAAAGAACATGGTCATTTGCATTCCTTATTTATAATGGAAATAGATGTGAAGAATGACAACTCCGTAGTCATTTTGATGACTTTAGAGAATCTAGAAAGATTCGTCTTCAGAAATGACCCCTCCTGTAGCTCCATGAATTGAATTAACTTATTATGCATTAACAATAGCTCATTACATGCTTATGAGGTGAAAGATAATTTAAAAGCCAATGTTATGCCTAAGTTCTATCACTTTATGTTCAGAAATGCCTAAAATTGTGCAATTCCAATTCATATATTCTATGCTGTCCTTTGATCGACAAGGAAACAGTGACCTGAAAAAGAGCACTGAGCTGGGGCCATGAAGAATGGACAGTTTCCTGTACATCTGGTGCTGCATGAAGCTATTCAGTACCAAAGAACATGGATTAAGCTAAAAATAAACTAAACAGTGTGACATTATACATCCAAATCATTCTGTTGATCTCTCATGCTTACAAAGGAAAACAAAAAATGTAACAAACTTTGCAGGTATACATGCAAAACCAAAACCTACTACACAGGGTACTTTGATTTTTCTCAGACTGAGACAGGAAAAAAAAAGCTTCTTAATCAATTCACTCTTTACTTACTATTCTCACAATAAAATCTCAAAAACATAATGCTAAACAACCAAAATAGCATATGGTAGTTGATATTTTGTAACTACAGTTCTGAAACTGGATTTTAGTTCTATGAGCATCTTCAAACAATGCTAAAAAGGCACCATTTTTCATAGCATCATTTTAAAGGAAAATAAATGAATCAGTTAGTTTAAAATGCCACGAAGCAACACTTCTGCTTCCTGTACACACTATACTTTGAAAACAGTTTCCTCTTCTCACTTTTTTTCTTGTGTTTTATTTTTTCTCCCACAAAAATGAAATATTCACTCTATAGAACATCTCCTAGAAAGTGTACTTAAATGTATAGGCATATATCTCAAATGTCTTCATGAATTCTTCTAAAGCTAGTAAAATAATGTCCAAAGTAAAACTGAAAAATACTTGGAGATGAGTTATACAGAGCCCCCAAAAGTGACAGTTCCAGTGGTACCACACAAGAAGATCTGTACAGTGATACCTCTTGTTTACATTTAGTCAGTTCCCAGGTCCTTTTGCCATGCTACTGTAGAGGATGCAAAAGTATTGTTTACTTCCAGTTATGTATCAATCTATATGGTTGTTTATATGCAATAATGCAACTGTGCTCAACCCTGCCATTTTCACTGGTATTTTATTTTGTATCCAAATTTATACAGTGCTCTGTGTCTACCTGGATTTAGTGAAAATAGCATTTGTAATGTTGTTTGTTTTTCTTTACTGTTAATATCTCTTCGTTTGATTCCTTCGGAGAGCCATGTAATTAAATTCCAGACACAAAAAAAAGCTACGAGGGCTGCTCTGAAAGTAATGCCTCCTACTTTATGATGTTGGCCCATGACATCAGAGACAGATGTCGGTGGTATGAAAGGTGGAACTTTCTCCACAATACATTTTGTTCCCATGTGAGAAAGGACAACAGACAGGCAGTCTGACAGAATGACACATGCCATGGAAGTGTGGAGGAAGCAAAGCTTGTAACTTGCCAGTACTGTCCTGATAAGTGCAAGTAAATGCTTTAAGGCAGCCATACCTCTAAAATGAATATTTGAAAGCTTCTACTGGCTGTTTTTGTGTTTAGAAAATCGCACCTGCAGGCCAACAACAAAATGGAGTGAAGGGGACAGGGCAACCATGCTAGCTTCTCAAGCTAAGAAAACTGAAGTGTTTCTGTCTTCCTTGCTTTAATACGTGAGCAGAGAAGGGCAATGACTTCTGACCAAAGCAGCAGGGCAGTGCCCAGGCAGCAGCAAGGCAAGGCTTGCAGGCTGCAGCAAGGCTTGGATGCACCAGCTGTGCCCTCCCCGCACCACAACCATTGGTCTCTTCCCTATCAGCCCTTATTAAAACCATCATTTGCCCTATTTAACAATAAATAGAGGGAACTCAGCTCCCAGGAAAGCACTCAGCTTTGAGGGATCAGTTGACTCATCAGTCTTGTAAAGTCATTTCAGGCCTCGGCCAGATTCTTTCCTGAGGACTTTACCAAGGCAGGACAAGCAGCATCTGTTTCAGACCTAAATTCAGTCCTAACAGAACTAAGCCCAGTAGGTGAGTAGGCTGTCTTAGTTTTAATTCCCATCCAGTGAAGTTCACCATTTCTTCCTCAATCACACTAGTCTGAGACTACTTTTCTTGCATGACTGATACTCACTGCACTATTACTTAAAGTCATTTAAAAACACAACATACACAGCAAAAAAAAAGGCTGAAATAATCACTGCTGGCACTGCTCAGACTCACATCAGGACACTGCAGGAAAGCCCAGCCTGCTATGTGGCTTGTGCTTTGAATTTCACTGACTTTCTTGGGACTTGTTTTGCATCAGTACACAACCTTGGTAATATGAAAACAAGGCAGATAGGCAAATTTCTGAATATACATCTGCAGAAAGCCTTTGTATATACTGCAAATGCAGTTTCAATACAGAGTTCTGGGTTACAGCTAAATAGATGAAAACTGTCCCCAGTGAAAACCTACGTGCATCTCCAGTCTATAACATTTAAAAATAAAATGACTAAACCTGAACTCCCAATCTAATTTTTCTTATCTCTCGTTATTCAATCTCTCATCAAGCAATTATTTCAAGCCCATGGGTTTTTTTTTTTTCCTCAAGCCCACAGATCTGCTACAGTAAAATAAAAAATTAAAAGAATCAGAGATGAACATTTAAACATGGAAATTTACAAGCATGTGTACACTTCGATGAATGGCACAGGAAAAGTCAGCCACTGATTACAACTTAAATTTTTCGGTACTTGAAAGGTCCATGCCTTCAGTATAGCTTTCATCACCTCTCTGAAAAATGCCGTACGCCACTGCTACTGAAGTGAAAATATAAACATCCTGAGCATGTTCCAACACTCCTCCTTCACTAGGAAGATATTCAACAACTCAGATTCTCCTTAGTGTTCATAGCTCATGGTACAGCACTGTGTTCTCTCACCTGTAGGCCAGACATTGCTCACCCGAAGCCCGTCACACAAAGAGACAGGGTATCAAAGTACTGGAAGAAAATGACTTATTCTTCCCACTTTACTGATGAAGAACAGAGATTGAGTGAACAACACAGAGCTCAGCCACAGAGCAAAGTGCAAAAAAACACAAGTTCTCAGATCGCTCCAGAACCATGCACTAATAATCTTCTGAGGGACAGAGAGGAAATTTGATAGGCGGGCTTTCACAAATGGATATCTCCCAGAAAAAAGAAAAAAAAAAAGGAAAAAAAAAAAAAAGAAGGTAAAAGAACAAGAGATTAAGCAAATTGTAATTTCACTTGGGATTGTTCATTCCTATTATTGGCTTTTTCCCTGCTTCTTAGCAATTCTGGTAACGACTGACTTTTCTATCCAAAGAGCTGAATCCTACTGCATATGCAGCACTCAGCAAATAGTAGAGCACAAAATCCAGTGATATACATTTTCTGTTATCTCTCTGTGCACCAGACCAGGATTTTTCATTTTATATCTCCCATTCTCAACATGCTGCTGATGGTAAAAAATGCTGGTTTTGTTTTCACATTTTGGAAGTCAGAAATGCTGAGTTTTTCCATTGAGATTTTAATTCTTACGGTACTAAAATATTACTTGTTACTGTGTGCAGAATGTCAGATTCTTCTCAGAGGTAAGCAGTAAAGTAACAAGAGTCAACAGATACACACTGAAATACAAGAATATCCATAAGGGTGACAAAACACTGGAAGGGAGGTGGTGCATTCTTCATCCTTGCAGCTACATTTATACAAAACCTGGACACAGACCTGAGCAACCTGCTCCGACTGACCCTGCCTTGAGCAGAGTGGTTGAGCTGGATGACCTCAAGCAGTACCTTCCAACCTCAGCTATTCTATGATCCTATGGAAGTCATGAATTTTACACACAACCCAGGACAAAAACAACACGCATTATGTTTATTTTCTGTTGCACTCTCTCTGGGTGCATTTGTTCTATTTTATTATCACATGACAAGCTATCAGCAATGATTTTCTATTGCAAAGAAAGAAAAGTAGTGCACATAAATTTTTGGTTGTTTTTTAAATATCCATTCCTCTCTCTTCCATAGCAACATTTTTTGCATTAAAACACTATTTCAGTATTTGTAAATAACTCATTTTTCCTTCCTCTTTTTCCACATACAGTCACATCTGAAATGACAAAATCTCACCAAAAAGAAATAAGCTTGCTCCCAGAATGATATCTTTTAATCCATAATTTTTCCTACTTGGTCTAATGACTTTCCAGTCAGAAAATCAGATTCCTTAGCTATGAAATGAAATCCATATACTGTTTTAATACAGGAAACTTCAATCCTCTGAATTATAGCTAAAATCTATTGAAATAACACACCTTTGGCGACAGCAATAGAGAAAATTTCACTAAGCCAGCTTTAAAATGACTCAAAGCTAAATGAAACCAATTTTCACTTTGAATCTGATCTTGACATGGACAAATCATTTTGTTTGGTATATACATTTTGTATAATGCATGCATGCTTTTTCCCTACTGTGACTAAAGAAAAAAAATTTGTATTCCATTCATAAAGAGACTTAGAGGCATTGCATCTTTCACAGGAAAAAAAATTCAATGTGATAATTTGAATATGTGTATTTATCTGTCTCAAGCCAGTATAAAATAAAAATTTCTGCAAGAGGGGATGATGAGAAACACAATGCTTTATAGTTAAGGGATTTGACACTACATGAGATTTAGGTCAGTCTTACGTGGTTTAGACTTCTTTCTCTGCAGTTTATGGAGCCCATAAAGATAAGGCTTCCAAGCAGGAAGAAAGAATATCCTAAAAACAGTTACTCGTACAAGGCATGGCTATTCTCAACCTCATAATATGGATGTGGGAAACCTACATATACAAACAAAAAAAAACTGGCTGCTGACTAAATGGCAAAGGCAAAAAGAGGAAAAAAAGTGACACGCCAAGTATATTCAGCTGCGTGTTTCTGTTGATGATCCACCCTGCAGAGCATGTTGCACGCCATTTGCTTTGCTCCAGGTGGGTGAATCCTGGAGCGAGAGAGGCACAGAAGCCCGTGCACAATCATTTTTCTCTCCCATTGCTCTCTCTCAGTGTACATTATTGCCTCTTTATACTATCCCAGTGCTGTTATCTCAAATGCAACAATACATGAATCAAACTCAGAAAAGTCACTGTGGGAAATATTTCATAAGCCAGGTAGCCATGTTATATCCCTGTCTTAAGCAAGACAGGTTAACTAGATAAGCAAATAAGTAATTTGTAATAATATGCAACTCTTCATCACAAACACAGGTGCAAATTGAAAAAGAAAGGGGATAATTAACTCACAGTCATTATAAGAGAAAACATATCTAGTTGTTGCATTTATGTTTTTGTATACTAACACAAACATCTAAGGGAAAGGAAACCTGATTTTCCTTAGTGCAGCTCATGTTTTAAGGGCAGCTACTTAAGTCAGTAGGCTTTCATACTGCATTATTAAGACTGAGCCAAATTAACAGTTATTCAGAAAAGAAAACGACATCAAAAAATATTCTGTGATGGAAGGAACCACGTCTGGTGCACTTGAGCTGCATAAAATCTGTTCAACTGTATAGTTCAATAAAATCCAAACAAAATTACAGCTTGCAAATCAGGTATCACTGCAGGCCTTTGAGAAGATATTTTTATTACGAGATTTCTTGTTTCATTAGAACGGCTCAAGGAAGCAAGAGACATGATTAAGTCAAGCCCTGAATCACTGTAATACAGATACATCTCGATCACAAAATTCTGTTTGAAAGTCATTTTAATATTCACTTTTAGAAGAATCCTGAGAACTGAATTTACCTAAGAAAATGGTTGATGATCATGAGCTAACTTTGTAAATACCTGCACAAAGGAGGACACTTAATCATTTTGTTGAGACCACTAAGGAGGACACCGAAGGAAGAGATCAGGAATTACCTAGCTGACAACAGTCTCCAATATTACAATGAGTTGTAAAAAAAACAATAATGATAATTCTTCAAATACATGAGTACTTCTTGGATAGAAAGCATCAATATATGGTTTCAAGTTGCTCTTACAAGGTGTAAGTACAGCTGGACAAAACAAAATAGAAAAAGTCAAAATTCCAATTCAAAAGGAGCACAGAGAGTACAGGGATATCATAACAATAAACGTTTCTTTTCAATAAAGGGGTATGAAAAGCAGATGAGAAATCACTGCCATCCTAATACGTAAAGGCACTGTAAGTTCACCAACAGGATCCTTCAAATCTCCCATATTTTTCCTCTTTCCCAGTGCCCTTTTCTCTTTTCATGTGCCCAGAATTACTGGCATACGTCCTGGCTCTGCACAGCTTTCAGTGCATGGCAGCATTCCTCTTAATTTCATCTGATCTTGGGCATCTGCCCGTTTTCCTGCCATTTCAAATTGTTCTTACCCAAAATGAAATAAACACCACTGAGGAGTCTTCTCTCACTTGCCCCTGAGAAATAAATCCCTTCTGCCAGATACATGCAGCTTCTCTGTGCTAATTACTCCAAAAATTGGACAGAGTTTCTACCTGTCAATTATTCCTCTTTAGAGGTGACGGGCTGAAAGTAATGTCACTTCTTAGAGTCAGTAGGTGGATGAAGCTTTTGGCAGCTCTCCCAGAAACCCTTTTCTTGTTTCTGTGAGAGACATATAGATATTGCTGGGGTAAAGTTGCTAACCTACAACTGTGCTGCAAATCTCAACCCAAGAACATATGTTCTTGTGCTGTCAAGAAAAGGAAATGCAGTGAAAACATTACGTAGTGCCAACCGCCCACAAAAGATATATGGGTGCACAAGCCCAATGCACAGAGCAGAAAATTAAGATTGTTCTCATTGCTTTGCTTGAAATGTCTGTGTCATCTATAATCAGTGAAACAGTCTGAAACAAAGCACAGCCATCTCTTTTTGTTATCTGAGTAGCTTAAGAAAACAAATAGTACTGAGTAGTTGTTATAGTTCAAATAATCTAAATGTATTTCAAAAATTCAATGTTAGTACTTTCACAAGAGATAGATACTTTCAATGTTGAGAAAATAATGAATTTTAGAATAACAATACAAATAAATTTGCTGCTAGTACTGGGATATGAAAGGAGAATTATTAATATCAATTACTAAAAGAAGTAAAATTCACTAATATATCTTGATTCACATGAAGAAATCAAGATGCTGGCAACACAAACAACATACAAATTCACTCAGTATTAATTCATAACATATGGTGTACAAGCAATTATTACTCAATTGCAGTTGTTTACTGCATCTTATCTATTAAAAATAACCTACTCAGCAATCTGTTCTATTTGAAGGACTGATGTATACAGTATGTAAAATAAAAGGCCAGTAAAACAATTACCAGTATCTGCTGTGCTAACAAATGTACATTAGTTCTCCACCATTTTCCTGATTTAATGTTCTTTTGTTGCTAGCTTCCCATCACAACATGAGATCACATATATTCCTTTCCATTTTGGTCATCATGCTTCAGTAGACATCAAATATTTTCATGAAAATCGAGAGCAAGTACATAATGAACAACTAATGATGCAAGAACACGAGTGTGAAAGATCAGCTGCTGTTCAATTCTCTCCAATTTCTGCTAACTTCACATACTAAAAGAAATCTGATTATGCTATGTATGGCTCTCCAATATCTGTGCTAGTAGAGTAATGAAGTGCAGTTTCATTATCATTTCAGAAAAATTAACTGAAAATAGTAACACTTCGAAGGGATTAGATTATCGCTTTTCTTCTCCAAATCAGAATACTATAAAATACTTTCAAAACAACACACACTCATGTGTCACATCAGCACAAGTGAAAATATGCCTTTACCTACCTGAAATTCTGATCAAGGAGAAACCTACAGACACCACGTTAAACAGAAACCTTTGTAAGAATGTGGGCCTCAATGCCTTGTTTTTGAAATAATCAAAAGCCCTTGGAAGATAGCTCAGTTCATTAGCAGTACGTAAAGACTTCTTTATCTGGAGTTTGGGAGTCCTGGCTGCACGTTCTTGGGTTGTGTTTATATTATAGCTATCATAAGCTACTTCTTTTCTGACAGGATTTTGGGCTGTGCAGTCAGAATGACAACCAAAAGTGCAACTTTCTATAGAAATGATTCACTGGAATTATTTTTTTCTTTAAAGTTTCTTCTTAAACTTCTTAAGCTAAAAAAGACTGCAGGCAGACATACTGAACCCAGGAAGCAAATAATAGGCATAAAGTAAACTGTTTTAGTTTTAATAGCGTTAACAAAGAGAAATAGCATTTGTAATATTTGTTACTTGATAACAAATTGTTATTTGTTACAGTACCAGTATTTGTTACAATTTTGTAACATTTGTACCAGTTTGTACCAGTATTTGTTACAATTACTTGACTTGGAAAATGAAAGTGAGCATTGGTATGCCAGAAAGACAGGGCCAGACTAGCTGTAGGCATGCAGATTATTCACTGATATCAGGACCGCTGCAGAGATCAGTAGAAATCATTATAGACACCGTCTATCCTCAGTCAAAGAAAATGTGTGACGGTATTTAGGTTCTATTTGGCAGAATCAGGAGTAATCAGAGC
This sequence comes from Centrocercus urophasianus, assembly GCF_019232065.1. Taxonomy (NCBI): domain Eukaryota; kingdom Metazoa; phylum Chordata; class Aves; order Galliformes; family Phasianidae; genus Centrocercus; species Centrocercus urophasianus. The sequence continues at coordinate 34,820,664 of NW_024884711.1, forward strand.
TTCAATGGCAATTAATGGCAAAATCAAACATTTGAAATGCCTACTGTGGGTATCACTATGGGCTTCCTCAAAAGGTACCCGTGCAACTGGCACAGTGTTCTGCTGACAGTGTGGCTGGACAAGGCCTGAAAATAAAGGTTTACCCATTAAGAGGAGGACAGAAAGATTCAAAATGTATGTATATTTCACATTATTTATTGAATGAAGAGGGGTAAAGAAGTGTACCAAAATATACCTTTCTGTCATGTGTAGTGGGTACACCAGAGGTGTTCTGCTTGAGAAAGCCTGCTGTTGTGGACCACCTTGTAGGGTTTTTCCGTGAAGGCTCTTCTGAAGAAAAATTTGTATCACTTACAGATGTTGAGAGGCCAATCAGTGCAGGGTCACTACTCCGCCGTACATGAAGAGGCATATCTGAAGAAAGAAACAGACAGTAAATAAACACTTACTAGATTTAAAATGTTTTCCACATCAGAATTTTTTTTTCAAGCTCTGGATGGGTGGTTTTGGCCGAATGTGATACTGTAGAGTAAGCAGCTATCGACCTCAGCATAGTTCCTCAAGGACAAGGTCTGTTGCTTTTAAAACCAGTCTCGCTGCTTGACCGCATGAGAAGAAAATGAGGGACAAACAAAACTCTTAACCTAGTACAGCTCTTTGGTTTGATAAGTACAAAAATGGTATCACTACCACCTGTTGGTTGCTGTGTAAAACATAAAAAACCACCTAACCTTGAACAACTGACTGAAGTAACACAAAGAGCAAGTAGACGAACAGTGTCATGCCAAAACCAGGAATGGACTCAGACTACATTTCTGCATCAACATGCTTGTTGTGTGGGCACTGCCAGCCAGAGCGAGCAAGAGGTGGCAGAGCAGCCTTTCTGCAGGGAAAGGCTGCCTCCTCTCGTTTGGAAGCATCCATTCTGTTCTTTTCTCAGAACACAAGGAGGTGATCGGTTTCTGCTCTGCATTCTTCCTTCTTCTGATAGCTGAAACAAAATCTGTGCCGATTTAGCCCATTTCCCTTAGCTTTCCAACTAGTATAACTGACAGGAGAAAAAGATTTTGTTAATAATAAACAATGCAACAGGCAGGTAGACAGAAAAAGAAAGGGATTTGTAACATAAGTGGAGGTCAACGTTTTGGAAACTCTGATGGCGCATTAGTGTCTCTTGAAATACAAATTCATTTTTCCAATTTCATTTATTATCCTACAATAAATATCCACACATATGTAGTGTCTGTGCCCAAACAGAAGTTTTACTACTTGTATTTGTGATCTTTTAGCACTCTCCCTATCAGCACCAAAAAAGAGGTGAGGTGATTTATCAGTTTTATTTCTCTTTACTGCTGACTGAGAATCTTGAATGCAAAGCAAAAAAAGGTGAAAACTATGGCAATATAAAGCAGCAGGGAACTGGGAAAGGCACAACAGCCAACATCTGAGAATGATAACCAGGACTATTTTTCAGTGCCATGATCAAATATTTCCCGGAGAAGCTGAAGGCTCATGTCCCTCAGTACCAGCAGAAAACACAGTGGCAGCAGTCTGGAAAGTGACTAGTCTTAAGCTTTACCATGCTTTTATATTAAAGCTTCATACAACAATATTAAAATACAAAATCTTATTTTACACAGCATTATAGAGACACAGAGAAATATGGTCGATCATGCCACAGAAAAAAAGAAAAACATGCATGGCTGGGGTTTTTTGAAAGAATTAGGAATCATGCTGCTGAGATATGCACAAGTGGTACATGGCAAAACATGAGAACAGTTGTTCTATTTCAAGTCAAACCTAGTAATCAAGGATAACAGAGGATTAATTAGTGTTTTTTCCCACAAATACTGTATTACTTCCACTTCCTCTGAATTTTTTTTTTAAATTTTCATTACAAAGATGTTCACAACAGTTAATTTCCAGCAAAGAATTCTGTTTTATAAATACACATACAAGAGTATAATGCAACAAGGAGTAAATAAAATAATATTTCAGGAAAGATCACGTTAATTATGCAGAAAACTATTTATATATATGAGTCAACTTCTACTTACAGTTTGATTACTCAGTCTATACTAATAAAACTCATAAGTGAGAGTTTTTCTTTGATTGCTTTGTCTTCAACTACTTCAAGTTTCATGAAGCAGCTGAAGGCAAAGGTGCTCATTTCCTCCTAGATAGTAAACATAATAAAAGTACACTATCAAATCACCAGAGATCTATATAACAAAGGTGCCACAGCTGTGGTGACTGGCAACAGCAGCACAGAGCATAATGAAGTGACCCATTAACAGCAGTGGCTGTGCTTCTGGCTTAGCTCCGAACATGCACTCTCATTTATTGGATTAGCCTGGTCAAGAAAGAAGGTCTGTACTATGAGTGTGCCACTTAAGAAAAATACCAATCTATATTTGTTCCAAGCAGCAGCCCATGCATATTATCCTGCTTGCCTTAGCTACCCACCCTACAACAGGGAACTATAATTTTCAAACATGAGTTCACTTACTCCTTATGCTCCTACATCTATATATATAAGCACAGCGAATGCAAAATGTTCTTCTGTTTTACACTCTTTCTTCAAATTACTTAACAAAAGTTCAGTTCAGTGAACTTCTGTAAGAAGAGAAGCTGAATTCCCAACCAAGAAATAAAGGAAGAAAATGGAAGTCAATAATTCTGGAGAAGAGAGACAAATTCTGACTGCATTGGTTTTTTCTTTGTAGCTGAAACACCAGAGTTTGAATCATGTTAATTGTCAGAGACTTTTCACAATACATAAAGTTGACTATGCAACACATTTCCCAAATATTAATGTTCTAAAGAAAACACTAATCAGAAGATTTTCTCTAAAAAATCTCTTTGCTAATGAGCTGTTTAGTATGGCCCATATCATTTTATTAAGGGTAGCTGTTGATGTATTGAGGCATTTATCAAACACTTCTCTAAAAAGTGAATTCTGTCAATACAAAGATACAGCTTGATCAATTCTAGTCATTCCTTATGAAAACGGTTTCATATATAAGGAAATGTGACTTATATTACCAAACAAACTTCACAATTGAGTGGTTTATAAAATATGTGTGTTCTACCTCTATGCATTTCCAGTGTGAAACTATAAATTTACAGATGGTAATTTTTATTAATTTTTTGGAATGAGAGAAACACAAAGAGCTTTAGTGTTTGTTCCTTGGCAATGGACAATACCTCACCAGGTATTAATCCAGGAATTAAATCTTACTCATGCTGTGTTAACCACAAGTTGTAAATATCCTGTAAATCTCCTGTATTCTTCAATTCTAATTCTGACAGGCTGCTCAAGTGCAGTTTCTATACTGTCTGTTTACAACAATAAAACAGCACATACAGAACAGATTTTTCTACCAGTATACTGCTGGTTGCAATCTGGTTTACTTAAATTTATAGATTTGAAGAGGATATCCTTTAAAATATTAGAAGACAAATCAAAGGAAAAGAACTTAATAATTAAACCACTAGATGAAGTATGTATGGGACCAATGCAATGTCACTGATTTCAGGATGATGGCTGATACCGTTTGAAGTCTGTGGTTTCTTTGAAGAGTGGATAAAACAGCAATGAACTCTAATCACAAGGCTTCAAATTCTCTGTGGCACTAATGCACTGTAAATATTGATTTGCTTCTGCAGCTAAGGTGCCTTTTAAATAAGCACTTGAAACAGTAAATCTAATAATGAATTACAGGAAGTTTTACAAGTCTAAGAATTAAGGAAAAATTAAATTAAAAATCATGAAAGTCACCACTAACTCAGTTCTTGAGCCAGATTCAAGGACTTTAAATATTCAGCAACAAGTCCAACACTGGAACTTGAGAAAGAATTATGTGTGACAGAGAATCCCATTAAGTTATGTACACGGCCACAGCTATGTTAGAAAATGGTTATTTGTAGGATAAATCCAAGCTGGGTAACAAAATGCTCACATTCATAATCATGAAACTCTGACTGGAAGTCTCATTTTATTAAAAGCAACAGCAGTTTCACTATAAATTATAAAAACAGTCAATGTACATTTTATAACCATCTTTAAATGCTAGGAACACAGAGCTGTACCTTCACTTCCTGCCAGCAATTCCATTTTTATTTTAAAAGGGTCATCACCTTTTCTGATTTTCAAATAAGAATACGAGCAAAAGCATGAGAGGATCTGGCAAATTTCATCCATAAAGCCATATGCTTCATTTCGCCTGCAACCATGAACTGCAAAGGCTGGTGGTCTTTCAGTGCACAGCTAATATATATGTTCCCTCACCAATTTCCTCTCAGAAATGACTGGGGAAATATTTATATATACATATGGATGGGTGGATACAGCATAGCCAAGACAATGTTACACCGTGAGGATTTCTGAAACTGATGTTTCAGCTCCTCACTACCGTGGCAGTTTGCAGCTCGGCATGTAGTGAGTTTAAGACACTGATATAAAAAACAGACTTAAGGCTGTTTCTGGCCACCTCACACAGGCTACCAGGCCCAAGGCTGATTAAGCAGATCTGAATAGGACTTTTTTTTTTCCACACTCACATGACTTTTCTCAGGGAAAACAATGATTCAGTAAAAGCGAAAAACCTCTGCGGAAAAGAGTAGGACATCACGGACAGTTCTCAAGTTAGACAGTACTTGAAGCAAATGTGTACGTATGTACATTGTGTTGTATACACTAGACACACAGAGATCCTACCTCAGCAACAATCAACTGCCTGAGGATAGGAGACAGGGACTGAACAGCTTCCCTTCTTGTGCCATCCAGCCAATTCATCCTAGCACTCAAGTCCTCATCGTCCTTCAAGAAAAATGATTAATTAGGTCTATCCTGGGGCACTGGAGAACAGGGCTGTTTCTTTCAGCTTAAAGTACTTGAAAGTACAAGCTAAGATTTCATGAATATTTAACTGAAATATCTGACACAAATATTCAGATTAGCATGGAGTTTCACACAGCAGCACAGCTCTGAGGGCAGTGGTTTGAATTTCAGTGGGCCCAGTCCAGCTCCTCATTCCACTCTGCTGGGCACAGTGAAACACAAATATCCCTTATGACCTCTGAAACCTCAGATCCCCCAAAGCTGATCAACTTTCATTCCTGCAAGCCCCTAGAGGCAAGATGATGATAACTTCCAAAGAATACTGAGGCTGTCACAAGCTGGACTACAACTCAGTTTTCAACACTTGTTCTCTTCAGAGTGAAGAAAACCAGTTGGAGACAAAAAAAAAAAAAAACAACTGATTGTGAATTTATCTACAGGCTGTATTAAATCTAACAGCAATGAACATTAGCCAGCACTTCTCTTCAAGATTAACAAAATAGTACAAATCAGAAGTAGGCATCTTTAATTTTAAAAGAATTTTCTGTTACTAGCAATCTCACTTAAAAAAACATGTTTTCCTTGCATGTGTCACACACAGTTATAGATTTTCCAAGGTTTTTGCACAGTGTTAAGCAATATGTAACTTTACCTTAATTCTCTATTGCTATTCATTTTTGTAACTATTATTCTGGTCATACTGTTCAGAAACCATCCAGAATAGAGTTGAAAAGTCATAATCTCCGGAAGAATGGATGACAGTAAAAAGAATGCAACCAATTCATCAAAAAAGTCTTATCACAAAGCAAAAAAGTCGTAACTGACTTAGTATCATTTTCAGTTTCTTCTAGTAAAATCTGAGTTTCCTATTTTCTCAACCATGTTTGCTCAATGACTTTGAAATTTAAAAATAAGAACACAACACCCTGCCACAGATATTTTAATAATGAAGTAATGTTAAATTCTTATCTTGAAAGGCTTAAAATAAGTCTTCCTTCTTTCTTTAATATTCTTTCTTCTTACTTTTGAATACTGATATCCAAGAGGAAAAAGATGATTGCACCTTGAAACTCAATCTACTTAGAGATTGACTTTTAAACTAATTAGTGAAAGATCTTTAAAACTGAGATTAAAATTTAATTACTTACACTATCTCCATTTTCTTTCTCTGGGCTTTTTTTTTTTTTTAAATGCAAATATCTTTGCATGCCAAAAGAAAAGACAAAAATGTCAGATCTTACAAATGTTCTACTCATTTCTGTCAAAAAATTATGTTTCAGTATGTTTTAATGAGCTGCAGTCTAAGTCTTGGGGGTGCATTCATCGTGTCTTTGCTCATATCATTCTGGATTATCCTGTTACCTATTTTCACACCATTGCTAGAGATCTAGGAAAAATGTACTTACAGCCCCCAAGATGTGGCAAATTATTCTCAGATAGAACTCTGCTCACACTTCAAACATTTGTGTGACAGAAGTATCATCAACTATACTACAGCTGAAGTATTTTTGCTTATGTCAAAGAGGAAGCCCAGCTAATAAGAGTCTTACCGATATTTAGTTCTAGCTATTTTATATTGAAGACACTGTATTCCTGTATCCTCATTCAAAAGTGATTTTGCAGTGCAGGCAAGAATCTCGCTACTTGGAGTTGGTAACACCAAGGAAGTTGGCAGATATTATTCTTGTACAACTTTGAAAAATCCCCTAAAACTGAAAAGTAGCGATGCTACTGTTAGTGAGAATAATTACCATGATCTGAAAATTGTACATTTCTCATGGTCTAAATTTTTTTTGTAGGATTAGAAAGGCTCACTTAGAGGAAGAAGCTTCCAACTTTTTCCTGGAAAAAGGAATTAAAAACTGGGGAAGAACCACAAACGTTGTAATGTGTATAATACACACTATGGTTCTTTCATGATTGAGTTTCAACCAGAGAAAACCAGCAGTGGCTATAAGGAATAACAGCGGTGGGCAAAATATGCCACTACTGTGCAATGCAAGATATCAGTTCAAAACTAGTGGTCAGCTTCTTCAGCCTATATTGACGATGACTTTCCCAAGAATCAAATTTTCTTTCAACATCTGTTGCTGACACAGTCTCATACATCACCTCCTGCATGAGGTGGAAATTTGTACATGGATCACATCCAGATTCCAAAGAGTTAGATAAGCTGGATTGTAATTCAGCAGGTGTGCGTGCAATCGGCAGGGAATCTTGTTACACAAAGCCTTACAAAGCTGGAGCAGCAATTTATCTCCCACCCTACTCTCGATCAGATCCCAACACAACACCCATTGGATCCTCATATACAGAGCTAAGTGACTTTTCAAACATAAAGGCTTGTATGGCCCTAGAGGAACATCCTGGCTGCCCATGAACAGCACCGCTGCGCTCCTGCCCCAAGATGGAGGAAGGCCCTACCCATCAAAGTTGTCTTGGCAAACAACACTGCACAGCAAGGGAATGAGAATATAGAGCTTTTCTGCTGAGGGTTAGAAATACAGAAAACGTGGATTGGTAAAAGCATCACACCGTCACTGAATAGGTCAGCATGTATATAGGGTATGGTAAAGAACAGATGGCAGTGAGGATGCTATTTGTATCTTAAATCTTTGAGCCACAAATCAGTTATACAAAAATGCTTTTTATCCTGGATACGTTTGAAACATTAAGAGGTATTTCTTAACTAGTCATCAGATGAATATTCCATATCTGAAAGTGCTTGGATGCTAATCTGGTGCATCTGCATACTTCCACACAACAAAGCCTCCCCCACATGGAGCAGACACTGAGTACCCGGCCTCCCTTCCCCACACAAGGGGGCACAGCCAGCTTCAGCCTCTCTGCACTTTGGAGAAGTTAAAAAAAAAAAAAAATCATCACAAAGCCAACTGAGGGTTTTTAAGACATGAAGATGAACAGATTATATGCAGCTCACAGACCATTGTGAGGCAGCTGAAGGCAAGAGTTTTGGGATATTAGCATCTTCAGGTCGATCTGAACACCTGTTGCCCAAAATCCACATACCTTCATGACAGAACTTATTCAGACAGGTTTTTACAGAACCATGAGAGCTATGACAACCAAGAATATTATACTGCAATAAATTGAAATATTTTTTGTCAAGCACGATCTATGTATACATTTTCATATCTATATAGAACTGTAGATGAAAAAGAGACGAAAAAAGATGTGGGAAGTAACAAATACTACTGGATACTGGAAAAAAAAAAAAAAAAAAAAAAAAAACCTGGAAAGAACTTTCATAACAAGGCACAGTGTACACAGTCCTGAACACTATTAAAAATGACTAACAGCTTCTGTAATCTTAATGTCACTTGTTCTTGTTTCCATGACAGAAACATTTACTAGGATTATTAGAAACATGTTGGTATACTCATGAAACATTCTCTCATTAAAGCTTATCAAATCCCCGTGCGTTAATGTTTCACTGAGCTCAGAGCTGCCACTGATGACCAAGGCGACCAAAAGAGCTTAAGCAGAGCGAGGAAAAGTCCATGTCACATCATCCTGCATGCTCAGATGAACATTTTTAGCAGATGGCTCTTCACACTAACACAGCTCAAAGGCAGAACTCAGAGCATAAGGATCTCCAGGTGAGAGCACTGTTTTCCATCATTCAGCTCCAAGTACCAAGCTGAGTCCCTGAAGACAAATCAAGTATTTGCGTGTTTAACTGAGGTGAAATGCCACCAACCCTTCCCACTGATGGATGCGCAGTGATGGAGCTGCCGTGCCAGGGCAGAAACGTGATGCCGTGCCTGGCCTTTTGCTGGGGTGGGTCAGAGCGTGGTCTGGGAAGCCCTGAGAGGCAACAGGGGACAGCACAAACCTACTGCCTTACAAACAACCTACAGACAACGTCCTTCCAATTATACGAGTGGGGAATAAGGATCTCCAGCTATCAGCACTAAAAGCTGAAATCTTCTCATTAGTTCTCAAGGCTAAAAACCACTTCCTGCAAAATCTCTGGTGTCCCCGGTAGCCAAATAGGGAGTTAGGCAAATTAGACTACAGTGGGAGCAGTCAGTGAAATTGTTTAGATAATGCCCACGGTGGGAAACTAAAATGGAACATCTGCTGCTCTCCAAGGGATGATGGACCAACAGACAGCTTTAATTCTTCCCTACTAAAAGCATTTCATACTTATAAACGATATCTCCTTTTTTTTTTTTTTTTTTTTAAACTACGCTGAATGAGTAGTGGGAAACCTCTCTGCTGCTTTAAATACCTGCAAAGCTGAGCATTTACATGTATTTTACTAAGCCTTCACAACAACAGGGAGCCTGAATCGTTCTCTTCTGGAAACACAAAAAATTCTCCACACCTTGGAGAAACTTCAGTAATTTTCCTCCCTCTTCCCTTTTTCACCCTGGAATCATGTCAGTACTCTGTGTGCTTAATTACTGATTTCTCACTTGTTTTTTTTTCATTTCACATTGCTAAGGCTGAAGAGAGTCAAAAATTATTCCTAAAAGTTCAAAACCAAGAATAAGCAAATAAAAAGAACCTCAGCTGAAGTTCAGAAAGAAATCTCACTACATGAAAGACACGAATTTTTGGATCAATGACTTTACAGGCTTACAGTTGCCAATTTTCATCACAATTTGTGATTGGTTCTCGCTTAGTGATGACGATCATCTTTCATAGTGGAGACGCAGCATCAGCCAGAACTAACAGAAGATATTTACTGAAATACTATGGTATATAATTCGTGCCAGAATTTGTAAGGTTCCCATCAGCTAACTTTTCCAAGCTGTCTCCACACCACAAGCCTCACTCCTTATACCATCCTACAATAAGCCACAAGTTGAGATTATCGGTACAAAGAAAGGAGATATAAAGCAGGCATAATCTTATTAAAAAAAAAAAAAAAAAAAAGCTACAACATAATTATGAATATTATTCATTTTATACTGTTAAGGATTTATGTAGTCCTCTTGCACTGACACAAACAACTGAAGGCTGTTGCTCTAAGGTACTGCTACTACAGCCAAAAGCAAAAATCAAAATTTTGATTTTTTTTTTTTTTTTTTTTTTTTTAAAAACCACAGGGGGCATAATAAAATGAAATTAGGTATATTTTATTTTCTTTAAGAAAAAAATTTTATTTTAAATAAAATAAAAAAAAAAAAAAAAAAAAAGCTAAACAGAAGAGAGGCATCTCTCTTATAGATGGAGGTTTTTTTTTAATTCACTTGAGAATGAAGGATTTTAAGGAACAATTCTTAGTATCATCTTTTTTTTTTTTTCTTACATTCAAATTTAGAAATCTTCCTGGCATTAAAAGCTCCCTAGCACATAGATATTGCAGCCAGTGGATCCTTATGACATTTGTAGACAGCGTGTGGATGTTCACCAAATATGCATGGGAAGCAGAACATCTATAGGACCTCAGATCATCATCAGCTCCTCTGCAGCATACAACAAGGGGTCCATGTGCTTAAGGCAGGAAAAAGCTCCATTCTTCTCTAGCAGTTACTTAGTTCCGAATCTGAGTTATCCTAAGGAATTCTTCAAATAGTATTTTGCCAAACTACAGTATTTTTACATTACATATGGTGCTTAATAAATGTAGCTATATTGAATATCATGTGAAAACATATGAAAGAAGTTAAATTGATTATTATTTACTTGCCTGTGTTTATGTAAACTCTGAGGGCAACTGTAAGAGCTAATGTATTTAATATTTCATATGAGATGGTAAAAAATATACCTTTTAAAATAGTACCAAAGATACTCATTACTACAACTAAAAAGGCTGTTTAAAAAAGAGAACTTGATAACTGCTCATGCAGATGTTTTTTAAGTCCACCAGAGAACATAAATAAATCTGCATTCGTACATATATTAGATTTAGTTGAGATCTTTATGTGAGTATAAACCATATTCACTTAAACTAAAAATATTTCTTAATGTTTTTAAATAGCTTTTTGAGAATAAGTTCATTACATCGTGAATCTTTTTGAGAATTAGTAAAACTACTTAAAAAGTCATTAATTCATAACATAGTTCATCTCAGATGTGACTTGGATTTGTATATTTCTTAAGCATTTGGAAATATTTCCAAAGAACGTTTAACACCCTTTGTCTTAATACAAAGTTCAAACGTAGGAGCACAGAAAATAAGTCCATTCGTCACACAATACATGTACAAAATGCAAACCTTTTCAAAAACTTCAAAAGGGGACCCAAGACTAAGCGTGTACAGGAAATCAAATCAAATCTTCATAATGGGGGAGTATTCCTGCCACCCCTTCACAGAGCATTTCTAGCAGAGGGGTTCTGCTTCTGAGGAAAAGGCCAAACAGCAGGAGGAAGGGCTCTTGGAGGCCTTTCTGGTTCTCCCAGCTCCAAAAGCAGCATCAAGTATCCCTCACTTCCTCCAAGTTTTATTACTTCTTAGTTCTTGGAATCTCAGCAGCGTTGTGCGTTTTGCATGAATATGACATCAATTTCATCCAAGGATAGACTAAAACAAAGCAAACCGGTATTTGCATTTTTCTGAGATTTGCAGGCGCCCAGAGAAGCTGTGGGTTCCCCATGTCTGGGGATATTCAAGGCTGGGTTGGATGGGCTCTGTGCAGCCTGAGCTGGTGGATGGGAACAAACCCACGGCAGGGGGTTGGAACATGGTGGTCTATACGGTCCCTTCCAACACAAACATGTCTGAGATTCTACAATTCATCCAAAGCAAGCTATTACACACATCCCTTAGAAACTAACGGGTCAAAAGCAAAGATGGGACCAGATACCATGACCAAGCACAGTCACTTCTGTTGTTGCAACGTCAATGGAGAGAAAAGCAGCTGCACCCCTGGGAACTGTGCAGCTCCTTGCGGTCTGGCAACAGAGAAGGAAGCAGTTACATACTTTCAGTAAAAGACATTTCACTACCCCCTTCCTTTTTAACTTTCTCTTTTCATTTCACAGCTGAGGCAAATGGAAGACCTGGACACCACACACTTTAAATTACAAGCCTTGGGACTCATTTGGGGATTAATAATGAAATTCAAGCTTAATCTACAAAGATATAGTATTAAGTTCTTTAGTAAAATATACTTTTGCAAATCTTGCTAACAAGAAAAAACAACCTTCCCAAACCACACGGGAAGATAAAAGCCTTTGCATGAACAAAACACACGGAGAAAAGCTCTTGGATCAAAATTCAGAAACAGCATGAGGCTGAAAAAAATGTCTCCTGATTTGCTCTGTGGCAGTTTGCTTGTCTAGCCTTCCAAAGCAGCAGTACAACATTAGTGTGAGGACAGCAAGAGGGAAAATTGCTGCCTAAGTGGCAGGTTTGTTATTGTTTGACAATTCTAAAGAGTTCACTAGAAACTTATGAAAGGAGCATCTCTAATTCCCTGAAATTACTGATAATCGGCCAAGTAAATGGAGAACAATTATGAAGAAAATTGAATGCTTCCAAATGCCAATTTGCTGCATATCCTGAATTAATATTGCATAAGTATTTTTAGTCTTTTGCTGTAAAAGCAAAGGGATAAAAACCTAAGCATACAGGCATTCCTGCTTTTCTCACACTATTTTCTCACATCATCATTTTTGGCTTCTGTAACAATACTTTGCATTTCCATGGTGTCATACATTCTTAATCTATTTTCTTCTTAAAAAAATGAACCCACATTTGTAAGGTAAGTTAGGACTTCTGCACTGATGGCCCAACAACCAGCACTCATGCCTCCACAGCACGAAGCCCCCAGCACAGGCAGAGGTACAAGTTACTTTTCCACTTGGTAACCCTTGCAATCACAATTTTCACTGGTACAGCTCTGCCAGCAGTTCTCCACAAAGTGCTGTAAAGGGGAGAAATAGTCTGGAGAGAAAAGGCCTCAAGATGCTCAATTTTTAGCTGAGGCAAAACAGATCAGCTTCTGTTAACAGGTCAAGAAAGCATAAAGCACTAACGCAGAACTGATGTTAGCCCTGGCTCTGGGGCAGCAGATCAGTCTCCTGTCAGTCTGGAAGGAAACTCAGGCCAAGCTGTGCTGGAGGAATCCAGCACAGAACTCTGTAGCTGCCGTCTGCATGAAGGAGGAACTGAACTGTTTGAAAAACAAAAAGCTATCACCACCAAAACTATAGCATCCACCTACAAACAAAACCAGGCATGGACAGAAGTGAAAGAGGGTTTCTGAATGGCTTGCAGGAAGCCTACAAGTTACAGCAGTGGAGGCATATTGGAGGCACACGAGGGGAAGCTGGAGGTGAGAGGGCAACAGGACCAGCTGGAGCCAACAGATTAATCATGAGAAAGCTGGAAAAACTGCAACAACTTAAAAAAAAAAAAAAAGAAAGAAAATGTAGGAAAATAAAGAATGTCAAACGAGAAAAACACAAGGCCAAGTATGACAAGAATTGTTCACCACACACGCAGCAGCACCACAACAAGGCTCCAAACAACCCTCACAACTCAAATCCTGAAGACACCCTGTGATCATCCTGTCAAACACCTATATAAGCCCAGGTACACGGTGCAATAATGTCTGCTTTTAGTCTTTAACTTCTACTGGAAATACAGAAAAATATTGACTTTAATTTCAAGACTTCAGGAGACAGAGAATCCATCAAAGCCCCATGACTGTCATTTTTAAAGCTATGCAATTCAGTGAATGTCTGCTGTGTCTGAGACATCCACAGTTTGTGTTTCAGGAAAGGTAATTCAAAATGTCATCATGCACTTATACAAATCTAAGATTACACACAATACCATTTTTCATTTTGTGATTAACACTTAGGAAATAACAAAGGGTAATCACTTGGGATTCTCCCTCCTTTTCATTTATTTTAAGCTTTGTTCTTCTTTCTTTTTTTTTTCTTTTTTTTTTTTCTTTTTTTTTTTTTTTTTTGGCTTTTTTTGCCATGGACCATGTCTCAAATCCTGCAAAGAGGAGGAAAGGGAGAGAGGGAGGGCAGAAGTAAACTCCCTCTCTTTCACAGTCATGCATCATTTACATGTCTCCTAGAATAATTGTTTGTATGGCAAAGTAACATCAAGGAAATTGTTATGTATTTTCATTTGTCCCTGGGGAGGTAAGCATTCCTGCCACAAGCTCCTTTTTGCTTTTCTGACTCATACTCCTTTGTTCTTAAATTCTTCACATCTTCTGTTTTCTTTTCCCTCTCCATTTCTCTTCATGGGCTGATACAAACAGAAATTTTCAGAACAGAAATCTAAAATGTTCATGAAACACCATGTTAACCCAGCTCCCCTGGCTTCTGAATCTGGAATTCAGCAGATGGAAGCAAAAGGAAGCAGCATCGTGCCACCAGCCAACATTCTTGCAGGTCACAGAATTGAATCACAGAATTGTAGGGGTTGGAAGGGACCTCCAGAGATCATCGAGTCCAACCCCCATTCATTGTTAAAAACAATACTTCAGGTGTCACAACATAAATAATGTGGGGGGTGGGAGGAAAGTGGGGAAAAAAAGAGAAATAAGGAAGCAATTTATATAAATATATATTTCCCAGCAATACAGCTGGGAAAGCATAGTTACAGCTGAAGTGATACAAACACAACTTTACTGGTCAGAATCGAAATAAAACCAAAGCACATCTATCCATGAGTGAAAATTACATCAATCCCACTAAAGCTGTGATTTTAAGATCAAATACACATCACATTTTCTTTATATGTGACATATGCCACCCTCCAGTTTAAAGAAAAGAAGAAAAAAAAAAAGATAGAAAGAAAAGGCACCTTTCCTTAAAAAAGTCATCACTTTTTTGACATAGTATAAGATGCATTACTGAATATAATTACTTAGTTAACTTAGAAGTTCTACAGAAAACACAGTCCGTGAAATGCCTTCCTCCCACAGAGCTCAGAAACTCTGCTCCTTACAGAGCAAATTCTATGCACCAATTTTATTTGCGTTATACAGCAAATGCCGAGAGTCTCTTGTCCTAGAACTCCAAGACATCTGCCAGAACAGGGAGGTTTAAAGTAGAGGAAAATAACCTTGCTTCACAAGGACTCAGTGCCTGGTAAATACTATTTCATTTTCAGAAAAAAACCTTGAAAGCACATGTACCCAGAAAATGTTTAAAACATCTGCTGGAACACATAGGGGGAGGATTACAAGGCAATAGCACAAGAACAAATTAAAATACTTGGCTAAAAATATTTTTGACCCTTCACAAAACATTCCAACTTTGAAAAAGAAGAATGGAAATGGATGGAACAAAGCCCTAGCTCTGCGAGGATGAAGAACCCAAAGCCTGTACATGGCACACAGAGCACGGCACAGATTGCAGAATGAAGCTGATGTACTGCCTCAGGGGTTTGAGGAGTCATTGAATATTCATCGCAGTCCTTAGCAGGAATCCCATGCACAGAATTCACATCCACAAAATCATTTGGTAAAACGCAGGGAAATGAGACTCCTGGTAGCTTGTTTGTACATCAGCAGGCATGCAGACATCCCTGGTAAACAGCGTAGAAATATCCGTACTACAACCTGCCCTAAACCTCATTTAATAAGAAAAATACCAGCTAGCGTGTGCTTGCATGCACTCTGAGCACACCTTCCAAGAGCCATGCAGCAGACCTGAGCCAGGTAAACCTCACGCAGGTCTTCCCAGCCCACAACCACTGAGAATGAGGAGAGCCCAGGGCAGCAGGTGGGACAGCCCAGATGTGCATCCCCATGCCCACCCAGCTCCTGGGCAGCCGCTCTCTCGGAGCGCAGTGGCCATTCTCTGCCCCACAAGGATGTGAATGAAGCACATCTTTTTCATCTCCTATTGGCTGTCTGGCTTTGCTCTTTAGCACACCACAGCGATGAACCACCAACAGACACACAGAATTAAGTACAAACTCTCACTGACACAAGACATGCAGACCAAGCTGTAGTAAACAAACACTCATACAGGTTCACAGAGACATCTTCAATCTTCACTTCTCTGAGGCTTTCAGCAGTTCAGCATCCCTCCCCTTCCTTTGCTGCTGGCTTGAAGCCTTGACACCCCACACCCGGGGCAGCCCTGCTCCCAGTATGGGCAAAGAGCTCTCCATGGCCTCCAGCCCTGTGCCTCTGCTCTCCAGGGATCCTGATCCACTAGTGCAGACTTTTACAAGCACGACATGTGGGCTCTTGTTCTTTGCTGACAAAAATCCATAGCTAATGGTGGTGACTATGTTTTGTAGCTGAGCATTTGCTCTTACTTTCAGACCAACCAACCTACGTACTTGTTTGACTGTAATGCTGCCTTCTAAACAACAAAGCGCAGAGCTATGGGAAAGGAGGATTATGGGAAGACTGCTTATGTTTTATTACATTAAAGCTGAACTTAAAACATAGGTAGAGGTAAATCAACTGTATGTACAGTACTCGGAGATATATTGCCTACTATATCAAACTAGAGCAGAAACTTTATACGCTTACTTAGTGGATATTTCTCACGGATAAATGTCATGCTGTTCATTTGAAAAAGAAGTTCCATCATTTTTTCACTGTAGCACTCCTAGTAAGCCCTTCACTTTTATTTATTTTTCCATGAGTCAAGAGCCTAACTAAATTTTAAATAAAACATCAAGAGACTTCACTATGCAAGACCCTTCAGATGGAAATCATCCTAAAAGTCTGGCAGTGCTTGACCTGAAATCCTTGTGTCATCTAATGAAGCTCTTAAAGATCAGAGCTCAAAAGGGATAGGAATAAGAGAAGCTAATGACACTTTTTAACTGATGGAAAAAGCTTTTAAACACAGAAAACATTCCTAAGATTTTGGTTCCAAAAAGCCCGAAAGCAGAGAAATAAAGAGAAGACATCAAAAACTGCTGAGAGATTGATTTCTGTTTCTTATAGTGCTGGTTAACAAGATATGTGTACCTACTCATCCTCCAGCTTATCAGAAACTGGTAAACAGTTTCATTCCTTCACAATGCACTAAAAATAAACTTCATGCGTTGGTTCAAAGATCACTCAGTTGCTGCTGCTCACTCTCTTTTGCAGGCCTGCAAAAGCCTTACTTCAATAACAGATATGGAAGGAATGGCTTGTTACCCAGCTCCCACTCGGAGGCTGGGCAGAGATAAAAAGAGCCTCCAGCTGCCTGCACACACCCTCACTATGCTACAGCTGGGACAGCCACAGAACACCAATGCTGTGAGGGCACCGTGGGATGTGGCACGGAGACGCCTGGCTAGATTGAAAGTCAGAGACAGCCCAAAACCCTCAGTGCATGTCAGTTCCAAGTTACACTTGTTACCCCAGATCTTAGATGACTTCTGGTTCACAAGACATTATCTGCTCATTTTTGGATTCTTAGAACACATTGCAAGAAAAGCAGAGTTGTCTCTTTACCAGTCTGGGAATAGTACTGCTATAGGGACTATATACTGTTCCAGACCCAATGCAATGACATTACAGGTTTCACCATTAAATTTCATAAAAGTTTGTTGAGGTCAATTTTGCTCTGAAAAAAGTTAGTGTGGGACTATCTGCTGTCATGGCATACAACCAAAATATACTCCCAAATTTCACCTGTACTGGAACCTCCTGGAGACAAGTAAAATTGCTCTGTGAGTCACATTTTGAAGTCTTTGTCTTTGTAAAATGCCACATAGCTTTCCTCTTCCAGAAGTACAAACAATCATTTTTAAGGCAACACCTTACTTCAATAATTTTTTTTTTTAAATAAAAGTTTACATTTACAGACTTTGAATCACAGTCAAAATGAGATTCACAGTTGCAGACACCTACTTCAGAGCTGCTCAGCCCTGATTGTCCCCAGAAATAAGTAGTAAAAAAGGTTGAACAAACACAACCTGAAGGTGTCTGATCTCCCCAAGGATGAAGGCTGCATTGGTTCTTTATCTCAGAATCAGAACCTGAAGTTTGTTGATATTCATTGCATCCACTGTGCCTGCTTTGAATCAGCTGTTACCCAAGATCACAAAAAAATACTCAGTTTTACTTCCAGTTGTGAACTGTGTTGTATGATTGCTGAGCCAAATCCAGCCACTAACGACCAAGTTTTACTGGTTGATCAAAAGTCTGGCTCCAGAAGTGTGATCCCCAACTTGTATGCACATCTTCCAGAAGATAACACAGTAGCTACGTATTATTTTTGTGCATCCTTTTACTGCATGTATGGAAGGAGAAGCACAAGGATTTTATGTTAATCTAAACAACATTTTTCCTTTTGTTTGTAAACTCCACACTCCCTAGCTCCTTTCCCATTTATACAATCATTTCCCATTTCTACAAATCCATGACTGCTAGCAGAATTAATTACCATAATCTATAATAGAGAGAAGAAATTTTGACCTGAACCACAGCCTGAGCTCACATCCACCTCCAACTCTCAGGAACTGAGCTCTGGCATCAACCTGAGCTATGAAAGCCACCCCAGGAGATGTCCACTGTATCATGGAGAGGAACTCCATCTGCCCGTACAGTCTCATAGAGAGGAAGACCCAGGGCACTGTCTGCAGACAGGGACATGGACTGGGTCACACCAGACTGCCAGGAGAGCCGATGGTGGGTCCTTGCCTCACTTCTTGACTATGAGCTGAACTCGTTACCTTCATAGCACCCAGCAGGACTGTAAGCCAAAATATCTGTAGGAAAATTGTAGATATATGCTGTACTCTCACTCTAAATACTTAATCTGCCCCTAACATGAACCCAACGCATTACTGAAGCTGGTGCTCATCTTATTTACACAGTTCAGTTCAGATTTACAAGAGATGGGTGGGAGAAGGGACAAATTTGATCTTTTAAAAAGTATGAAATCAAGCAATAAATTAATGGAGTGTTATTTCTCATCCACTCCTTCATCTCTGTATCATCTTTCAGCCCTATTCAGAGCATGAGAGTAAATAAAGCACAAACTAAAAACAAGCTTATTCAGCCAGCAGCCATCTGTCACTGTTTCATCCCCCTCAAAAGCACTTGTCAAAAGACAGATTTGAAAGCAACTTTTTTCCAGTAATCAGCAAAAGAGAAGGTCTATCTCCAAAACATGTCCCATCTGAAAAAAAAGAGCATGTAAGTTCACGTGCTGCAAATGCAACAGAGAGAGGAACAAGGTTTCTTGTGAATTAAGAACAAAAACAATAATGCTCTCACTGAAGCATAAATTCAGAGTAATTAAGGATGTATTCTAAGTATAAGCCTTGGGCTTCTGGTCAAAACATAACTCACAGGCCACTTTCTTTTGGATGGTGAGTACGCTGCTGTTGTGCATGAGACTGGTGCTCAGGCTGCACAGAGCCCCAGCAGCGTAATGCTCTGCAACTCTGTAATACTCTTCCAATACCATCATCTCACTTCAGACTGACTGAATTAGGAAGTACATCTGACAAACTGTGCACCCCCTCCTGTTGGAAAATTGTCTGCAAGTAATTCATGTCTGCCCTGCACCCCCCACAGACTGATTCTGCCTGCCTCAAAGTAAAGCAAAATGAGACCCGGATTCCCATTACTCCTGTAGGATGGTGATGCTGGATACTAAGGATGCCTCGAAGCATGGTGTTTATCACATTTTAGAATTGGTAACTATAAATACTATGTTCGTGTTTTTCAGAAAAAAAGTTGGATAAATAGGACTATTGCACCTGATTCCAACGTACAATACGTACACACACACCATGCAACCCTAAACCAAAAAAAAACCAACCAAAAACACCAGGTTGGTTGACTATACTATGAAAAAGCATTTTCTACTCATTTGAAATTCATGTTCCTCTACTGCACTGTGTTGCTTCTTGTTTACTGACAGTGAAGTAACAAGAACCAGAGGAGTAATCAAGACATTTGGTATAGAAATGGTTATTACACTCATTGATACATGTGTGATGACAAACTCTTTCCACAAACAGTTTTATCACAATGTAAATAAAGGTATGTTAACAAAATATAAGGGACTGGCACAACTACTCTATGATATTTGCCTGGATAAAATGGCAAAATGTTTTTATATAAATACAGTTCCCTTAGGGAAAAAAAAAAAAGAGAAAAAAACTACCACTCATTCAAGGAATGGAGAAAACAAAATATCACCACCAACAACACACGTACATCTTGGAACATTCTCAGGATACGGTTGCAATTTCCATAATAGCTTCTAGTTCAAGTGATCATTAAATCTATTTAACATGTCAAATTCAGAGTAAAATCCAATCTGACTTTTTAAACTATTCAAATTCAATACTTCACATCTTCATAACCCTTCCTTATTACCTCTCTTGTATTATATTTCTGTAGCTATGAAACAAAATACCCCCAGATATCAGATACAATACCGTATTTTTATTACTCCTCATTATCAGTACTCAAAGAATCTTTCACCATATGGAAAGAAATCTTGAGCTGCCCCATGAATACAAAGGCTTCCTTTAAAGAATACAGAGAGTTCAATAAATCTTTATTGGTTTCAGTGTTTTTTTAATCCTACAAGAAGCTATAGTATTATGTTTGATGATATACCGAGAAGATTGAAGATATTAAAGGTTAATTTAGAAACTTAAGCAGTTTAAAATCCATTTGTTTTTACAAACGTGTCACGGTCTCATCAAAAACACATGGTTTTTAAACTGCTCAACAATCCCAAATTAACAGCAGAGCGCTACACTTGGAGAAAACACCAACTGGAGATCACTCAAGTCAGAACTGCACTGCAGAGAGAACAAATTTAGTTTCATGGAAGAAAGCAGCACCTGGTACTGATTTTTTTGATTCAATAAGTCTGGCTTTAAAATAATCACATCCTTGACAGAGCTACAGGGATAACTGAATAAGAATTCCTGAATGGCTAAAGCACCCAAAGGTGAGAAAATGGATACTGCCACATCTTCTCCTCCAACTGATCCATGGGAAACCTCCCTTATTCAGTTGCCTACAGCCTGATGTAATCCCCAGCTTTAACTTCTTTTAATATTATCTGGGGCAGTAAAGGAAAATTCTGGGAACCTAGCAAGGTTATTAAAAGTGGGAATGGCTGTCATTAAATCATTATGTCTTTGTTCCCATTGCTGCACTGGAATGATGGACACCTGAACAGCTCATTTTCACATTGGTTCCAATGAGAGTTTCTGACCAAGGAAACTCCGTGTGGAAAGCTGACCTGACTCAAAGCTTGGCAGAGCTGTTGAAAACCCCCTATTGACTTCAGCAATACTATAATCTTGCATTATAAACGTGGTTCAATTTCTCCACATTTAATAAGCAGCTATTCAACCTTAAAGACAACTCCATCCCATAA
The DNA here is from genome assembly GCF_019232065.1 of Centrocercus urophasianus. Lineage (NCBI taxonomy): Eukaryota > Metazoa > Chordata > Aves > Galliformes > Phasianidae > Centrocercus > Centrocercus urophasianus. Next base: position 34,841,767 of record NW_024884711.1, read on the forward strand.
AGCTCCAGACATCTTTTTTTTTTAATAACTCACTTTTTTCTTCTTCCCTTGTCTATTCTCTTTCTTCCTTAGTCTTTCAACACTTGAAAATGATTATTTTTTTATAATATTTTATTTTTTTATAATAATCATTTTTATTTTTTTATAATATTTTATAGGTCTTGCTTAACCAACCCGATCCCCTTCTAATATCAAGTTATCCACCTGGTGGATGAGGGAAAGGCTGCTGACGTAGTTTACCTAGACTTCAGTAAAGTCTTCAACAGCGTCTCCCACAGTATTCTCCTGGAGAAGCTGGCAGCCCAAGGCTTAGATAGGTACACCCTTTGCTGGGTAAAGTACTGGCTGGGAGGCTGTGCAGAGAGAGCGGTATTGAATGGAGTTGAATCTATCTGGCAACCAATAACAAGTGGTGTTCCACAGGACTTGGTGGTCTGTGGACTGTCCTGTTTAATATATCTTTATTTTTGACCTAGATGAGGGGACTGAGTGAACCCTCAGTAAGTTTGCAGATGACACCAAGTTGAGAGGAACTATCTGCCTGGTGGTAGGAAGGCCCTGTCCTATCTGGACAGGCTGGATAGATGGGCTGAGACTAGTGGGATGAAGTTCAACAAGACCAAGTGCAGGGTACTGCACTCTGGCCACAAACACCTCAGGCAACAGTGCAGGCTTGGGGCAGAGTGACTGGAAAGCTGTGAGAAGAAAATGGACCTAGACATGCTGGTCAACACTTGGCTGAATATGAGCCAGCAGTATGCCCAGGCAGCCAAGAAGGCCAATGGCATCCTGGTTTGTACTAGAAATAGTGTAGCCAGCCGAGCAGGGACATGATAGTCCACCTGTACTCAGCTCTGATGAAGCTGCACCTTGAGTACAGTGTTCAGTTTTAGCCGGTTCACTACAAGAAATACATCGAGACACTGAAGCATGTACAGAGAAGGGCAACGAAGCACAAGTCTTATGGGGAGCAGCTGAGGGAACTGGGATTGTTCAGTTTGGAGAAGAGGCGGCTCAGGGGAAACCTTATTAAGCCTCGTCAAATACCTGGAAAAAAATTGTGGCAAGGTGGGTGTTGGCCTGTTCTCCTGCATAAGTAGTGATAGGACTAGAAGGGATGGCCTCAAGTTGCACCAGAGGAGGTTCAGATTGGATGTTAGCAAAAATTTCTTCTCCAGAAGAGTCTTCAGGTGCTGGAACAGGCTGCCCAGGGAAGTGATTCAATCACCATCCTGGAGGTAGTAAAGAAATGTGTTGATGTGGTACTAGGGGACATAGTTTTGTGGAAAAATATTGCTGGTAGGTGGACGGTTGGACTAGATGATCTCGGCGGTCTTTTCCAACCTTGGTGATTCTATGATCATTTTTGAAGATGGAATACATACAAACTTACTTCTGCAATTCTTTGCTAGTTAACACGCAGTGCTCCAGTCTATTAAACAAAAGCAGTATAAATATTAACAAATTAATTTTTAGAATATGCATTTGGGATTTAATAGATTGATACTTGTATCAAATCAGAGAAGTAAAATGAAGTGTAATTTTGAAGTATTGAAATTCACATTTATTTATGCACTCACACCTTAAGCTGTTTTGCTTAGTATTGGATTTTTTGAACACTGATTGTGAGATGCTAAGAAAAGATGCATATTTAACAAGGGATACAAGTAGTGGCTTTCCTGTGTTTACAAAATAAGCCAATGGCTTGGCCAGGAGCCGGATATCTCTGCCACAGTGACTGCCTTCCTGCCTTACAGCATAGCACATGTCACTACTTAGCTGTGAGCAGAAGATGCCTCTGAAGCTTTCCCACAAAGACTTGCTTGTTGTACAAGCTGTAAGAAAAGCTTATCAGCCTACAGATTATAAAAAAATGACTTTTCCCCAGGAAATGCCAGCTAAACTTCTCTTACTAGACATTGAGAACAAGCTAAAATTAATATATTTGAAGACTACCAGTTTTGTCTGAATAGATCAGTCCTTCCAACACTTGCTCATAGTCTTGAGCACATATTCTTGTTCCTCTCCAAGTTTATGATTTCTCCAAGTCTGGCACCAGAGTTTGTCACCCCAGATTCTGCATTCCTTCTCAGACCTACCTTTGTGATCCCACAGGAGCACTTGGTGGCAGAACCCGAACCCCAGAGGCACTCTAACTATGCAAAAACCCTTCTTGCAGTATTGTGCAATGAGCTGCTCACTAGTATTGTTTTGCAAATTACATTTTTCTTTCTAGATGTAGTGACTGCATTTCACTTTTTTCAGAACAGTTTATAAATGTATAAAGACTGAACCGTAGCCTTGACTTTCAAAGTACTTGACAGCCCATCTTCGCTTTTTATGCAATGCCCTGTATTTCAGTTCACATTTATTAAAATACTGAACAGTCCTTAACCTAAGAGGGTCCTCAGGGACTATACTTGATATGTCTTCCTTATTTGCCAGTGAAGTACTAAAAACTGCTCACAGTGCTCAGAGACATGCACAAATTCAAAGACAAGCAAGGTCATGAACTTCAATGTAGCAACTAATTCAGAGTGGCAGTCTGCATGCGTGCTCCTACCTGTGAGAAACAGACTTGTTTCCATTGTAGGGTAAGAACATGTATGCACGCAGGTGACCTCAGAGCAAAAGGTATGCTGCTGGATAGACTAAGATGTGTAACTGCAGCATGTTATTTGCTGCTCAACATGGCTAGCACGTCTTTGCAGCCAGCTGCGTGCTCACTGCATAATATTCTCATCTTGGGCATTTTTGCCATACTGGGTTTCGGAGAACAGAACATAAAACTGATGTCCAGAGTCCTACTAAAATATCTGGTATAGATCACTTGAACAAATATGCTGCACAAGTGCACCACTTCCGACTGGCTTTTCGTAATTTCTGAGTCCTCTGGCCAGCACTGCAAGAGATACTCAACTCCAGCCTTAGGAGAACCTTGTGAACCATTGGTGTCAGTGTCCATTCCTTAAAAAACTGGAATTTTCCTTGTTGCAACACGTTTGTTGCCTCCAGCCCTACCACTGCACCCAGGTGAGAAGAGTCTTGCTTAATCTTCATTATTATCACCCATAAGACACACTTATCTAAAAGCTAAAGCTAAAAAAAGGAAAGCTCTCTAAACTGCCTTTCTCTTCTCTGAACTGGGAAAAAAAACAGTCCTCTCAACCTCTCCTAAAATGTTTTCCAAATAATGTTTTACATTAAAAATGCTTTTTAACTGTAACTGCCGAAACGTTCAGAGAGACTTGTAACGTATAGTCACACCAAGACCAAGAACTAAGACCACCCTTGGTTATTTAATAAAGCCAAATAACTTAAAAGGAAATCTAGACAAAGGGACAGCCCTTTTCACAATGTCTCATGTAGTTGAAAAAGGATTTTATTTACAATATTTAAATGCATTACTGCGAAACAAACAACTTGGTTCACAGGCAGTGCACCCACTGCTGAACTGTCACTGCCTGACATCCTGTCTTATCTGCCAAATTGCTCATTAGGTTTGGCAATTTTCACCTGCGCCTCCAGTTTAGATTTCAGCAGGGAATAAACATCACTCTGCTTTAACAATCTTCCGCAGCGAGCTTCCAGCTTCTGCTCAGAAAGCACACGGGCTCACACAAAACACGCCTTGTGTTCCGCACGCTCAAAAAAATAATGCAGCTCAAGGGATGAAATACAACAATGGGAAGTTTAACTTAGGTTACAGAAAAACAACAAAAAATGGCGAAAGAGCCAGATAATGAGCGTCAGCCAGCTGCTTTCATCGATGAAGTACACTTTCCCAATGCAAAAGAACATAGGGGGTGTAGACCAGCATCATTTTTGTTTCCACATTTAGATGGGAAGATTCAATTTGATACAACCCCCTGCGTGCAAAGTACAGGCTATGTTTGTGCACGGGAAAGAGGGAATCCAGCTGAATATTACTACTCCAGCTGGACCTGATCTAGCTAACCTTTCCCTTGCTGAGAAGGCACGGGGGCGCGATCTATAAACAAACAAAGGGGTGGCATGGTAACCAGAACAAAGAGAAATCTCAGCTCCCCGACACCCAGCTCCAGCGCGTCCACACGGGGACCGGCCCGGCCTTACACCGCAGGTGAGTGGGTTCCAAGTGGGACGGAGCCTGGGCACGAGGAGCAGAGCGCAGCCCGCCAGCAAAAAGCACCAGGGACGTAAAACAAAACGTCTAAAATGCTGTAAACCAATTTCAGGCGGAATACTGTTTTTCATTTGTTAGAAGTAAAATATTCACCGCCAACCCTGCAATTAGCTAGAAAATTACAATAATTACAGCAATTTTGTATCCCATCTCCAATCCAATTAATAGATATATGACCTTGTCAACATGTAATAATCGGGATCTGCATCTACCACAAAACTGGATGGGTTTTATTTGCTGAATAGAACTTACACAGTAAGAAGATAATTATTTGAAATACTGAGAATACCATTTGTATGCTATGCTTCACTTCACAAATTATAAAGGAAATACAATAGGGATATTATTTCCATTTTCAATGTATATTTAAATGAAATTCTTGATAAAGGTAGGTTTAACATGGGATATTATTGCTGGACTGGGATCCTTAGCCTGTGGTGTGGAACATTTACAAATGAAATATATTGAATTGTCAACACCTCAAAAAAAAAAAAAAAGTAATAGCTATGTAAGACAACATGGTTGGTTTGCAATATTTATGACAAATCGTTTCACCAATTTTATTTTTTCACGATTTCATTAAAAACGTGTCAAAAGAGTTGTAATGCTTACCAGCAGTTTTAAAGGTCTTACACGTTTCTACAGGCCTTTGTATTGCTGGGTCTCAAAGAAGTTTCGGGTCATTTTAGCAGCCAGTGAATTGGCCAAGTATTACACGAATGACACCAAAGATAAGTGAGCTGTCTGATATATCAGTGAATTTTATCTGCTCCATGTGATTGTGATGCACCAGCATCGATACACTAAATAGCACAGCAGATGATCACATTAAGGAAAAAACGTGTACGTATGATCTGCTCTGAGCCACTCCAAGCTGAAAAGTCAGAAGGACAGTTTTTGTCTTACAAATGGAACTGAGATATGCATTTAGCAATGGCATACTCCAGTGACAGCAAAACAAAAGGGCACTGCAATTGATGCTTTTTTTTTTATTCTTGCCTGCCATTTATCCTCTCCCTAATTTAATTCTGTATTTTAATTGAACACAGTCATAACTTGAAAAGACATGTGTTCAAGTCTTCATAACCTAATTCTTAAACATTGTTCTCTCAGTTTTACAGAAAACACTATGGAACAAAACCCTTCAAACTTTAAATAGAGAGTTGTAACTTTTCCATTTGTGTTTTTACCTCTCTACTAAAACATACATTTTATCCATTAAAGGAACGCCTACAGAAAAGTAATCTCTTGGGAATTACAAATCATTTTTTAAAAGACTTCAGAATATCAAAGGACTGACTGATGTGAACCTCTGCTATGAATTTTCTGGAATGGCATCACTACTTCAAAACTTCAGTGGAGGAAATGACAGATAGTATAACTAAAGGGGCACACTGCTCAGTCTAAAATTGTCTTGCTTGCATGATAGATTTAACAACAATGAGAACTGCACTGTAAATGTCATTTGGTACTTTTTTTTTCCTTTTTAGTAAGCTGAAATACTCAGAATCCTTCCCAAACAAGAATGCTGATCTATATATATTTAATACTTCGTGGTTTTGCAACTAGTCTACATTTCAAAATAAAGAAAATAAAGGGATTTTCCTGGCTATGGTTTACTTTTTTAGAAAAGCATCTTTTCCCAGCACAATAAATGTATGTATCACAAGGTGTTTTTAAGGAAAGGTGATGAGCATAACTAGCAACCTTAAGAGGTTCAGTAGAAAGCGTTCCTGACTAGTTTGCTTTTTTTTTTTTACCCTTTTCTTCATTAAACGCAATAAAATTGGCAAACTGAAAAATAGAGCATGAAGCAACTGCCTTTAGAAATTTTGCTGTGATTTTCAGCGTTAGGACAATTTTAATCCGGCAGCACATAGTTTATTGCACCTAAAAGCAGCTTATAAATAATTTATTAAAACAGAAAGGTTTATTTGCTTGCATGCAACCAGCATTTAAGCCATTTCTCAATTTTGATCAGCATTCAGTAAGGACAGATAATGAATCACATTCCCAACAGCATCAACGTAAGAACACTTGGCATCCCCCGAAGTGAAGATGAAACATGTTGAGCTATGAAGCACATTGACTTACTTGCACGGAGGACTGAAGGGGTGACCTCAATTTCACTTGTTGCTTGGTAGGGCTGAAAGGCTGATGCTGCGTTGGACCCCAACTCACTGCCAAAAATCTCAGGACTCTGTGTGCCTGTTGAGCTGGCACTGGTGCCGTCGCCTCCATGGTGAGGATCTTGCTCATCAAACACAGCCACCAGCTGCAAACGACATTTAATCAACTGTTAAAAAGAAACCTCGAGCAACATCAAAGTGCCACTGGAGATGAGCATTTCATCATTTCTTCCCATTAAAAAGAAAGGAATGCCCATAAGCACTGACTCAAATCAAGGCTTAGACCACAACCCAAGCCCAAAGAAATGCAGCTCTGCCCAAGGGAGGGCCAAGGGCCAGCAGCTCCAACACAGCACAGACCCCAGCACCGTGAGCACAGAGCAAGTCGTACCAAGCCAGGAAACGCAGTCTCATCTTTCCTAGCAAACCCCTCAATCTCACCCAGCAGTACAGAAACTGCTCAAAGCCTGTGCACTGGAGGTACCACCTGCCTGCTGATACCTCTCTATGCATCACTGTTATCAAGTCAAACCATTGCCAATTACACAATATTATGGAATAAAAATACACAATAAGAATCACAGACACAGAATCACACAGAATGGCCAGGGTTGGAAGGAACCTCAAGGATCATGAATCTCCAACCCCCCTGCCACATGCAGGGCCACCAACCTCCACATTCAATACTAGACCAGGCTGCCCAGGGCCCCATCCAATCTGGCCTCGAATACCTCCAGGGATGGGGCATCCACAACCTCTCTGGGCAGCCTGTTCCAGCACCTCACCACTCTCTCTGTAAAGAATTTCCCCTGACATCCAACCTAAATCTCCCATCCCTCAACTTAAAACCATTTCCCCTTGTCCTGCTGTTATCAACCCTTTCAAGGAGTTGATTCCCCTCCTGTTTGTAGGCTCCCTTTAGGTATTGAAAGGCTGCAATGAGGGCACCCCACAGCTTTCTTTTCTCCAGGCTGAACATGCCCAACCCCCTCAGCTCCTCCTTCATAGGGGAGGTGCTCCAGTCCCCTGATCATCTTGGTGGCTCTACTTCAGATCCTCTCCAACAGCTCTCTCTTTTTTGTACTGGGGACTCCAGACCTGGACACAGTACTCCAGAAGTTCACACATGCTGAAAGCTACAGAGTATGAAGTCACCCTAAAGGGTCAAATTGCTACAAGTTAGCTTATTGTCTATTAATCTGACATTTGTTAATGTCTACTAACACAATTTCAGCAGTGGGCTTCCCTTGCAAAATTTCACTAGTCAAATTTCCAAAAATATTTCTGTTGTTTGCATTCAGATTCTCCAAGAAAAAAGTAAGATCCAAAGCCCAATTTGAAACTTAGCCAAGACACTAATTTAATTATGATTTGCCAAACCTCTGTTCACCATTGTGAGAGAAACAGGAAAAACATCATGGCTTTTTCAGTAAATCTAACATTTTTTCCACAATTTCTGAATGCTTTTATTTGAAAATAATTTCTCCCATTTTATTTGTGGGGACTCACTGAAAGGGAAAAGGCCAGCTCTCGTACACATTCAATTTTCAAGATGGGTAGAGAAGTCCTATGGATAACAGCATTCTGCAGCCTACAAATTAATCTATAATGTAATATCTGAAAGACACTTCTAAGAATGCATTACATTCTTCTGACCATATTGGTAGGGTAAATGGAGCAAATCAGCTTAAACCTGCGCTGATCTCTGCAAATTGTTTGTTTTAACGACACTTAGGGCTTCCTATTACCAGAAGGAACCAGAAGTCATTTTTATCTTTTTATTTTTCTTTTTTTCTTTGAGTGAATTTGACATCATCTCATCCTACAGATTTTAACCACAGTCCCATAACTCCAATCTGATCTATGCAAACATTAGTTGAAATAAATAAATAAATAAACAGATTAAAAATTGCAACTGGAAGCCCAAATGGAAATCATTTGGGAATAGAGCTTCTGAAACTACTTTCAGGCATTAACATTTTGTTGGGTTTTTTTTGTTGCTGGTTTGCTTTTTTTTTTTTTAATGAGTAGTTCTGAAACTGCAGAGAGTAGCCAGCTTCTGCCAATAATTCCATTCCTAATGCAAATTTAGGCTCTGGCATGTGCAAAAGAGAAAGAACAAATCAGTAATGGGTAAAAGTCAGTGCTCTCTGCAGGGCTATTTGGAAGGTAGGCAGCAGAAGGAAAAGCAGGCTGCAACAGCAGATAGAGTGGGTGGTTTTAACAAACGGTTCACCATTTTATATTTGAGAAACCAGTATATGATGAGATGGCACCAAAAGAGTTGGGACAATATCTAAAACATGAGTACATCAATAGTATGAGACAGCTAATTCTGTAACATGCTGAGAAATACCAATACTTACACAAATTGAAATGCATTTCTCAAAAGCAGCACACTTTACACTTCTAACAATTTGACTGTTTTGTATAACAGCTAATTATCAATCTCCAGCAACGGAAAATAAATTAATCCACAAGTGAAAATGTGGAAGGCATTGGTACACAAAGGATGAACGTAAGAATTCCAAGGATGAAGCATCAAATCTTCTACTTTCCACAGCATGTATCAAGATAAATCCCTAAATTACATTCTGCTCCTTTGAGGCTAACTGAAAAATAACACTGCATGCTCCTGCAAGGATTTGTGAATACATTAAACATATTAAAAAGTATGTTCATATCAATATATATATACACATGCATGTTCCACTGTAAGTTGCCTCCAGCTTTTTGCCTATTCCAAGCAGCTTACAACCTATGACTTCAGAACACCTAAAACAGAATGCTTCTCATTTCAAGCTCAGCTTTTGATCTTAGGTATTTTCACAGGTAATTCACCATTTTGACAGCATCAAACCTTCAAAAGGCTTCAGTTCCAATAAGAAGCATACTAAGTTGTAACATTCTTGCATACAACCTGTAAAGAAACACAAGCCATGATAGCTTTCTCCAAGCCTAATTAGCTTTGCATTAATTCTGCAGTAGTGGCATCCCGAACAACAAGCAAATCTTGACGACTGAAAGACCTACAGTGAATTACAGCTTGGACCTTGACTTCCAGAGCTTGGTATTCCACTCTTAGGGTGGCAGTGAGATTACAGGAAACAAGGGAAAACAACGTATCTTCCACCATACTCACACACTGAGAATTATGTTATGGATTCTCCAGTATTTTTCCTCAAAGGCAATTCCTTGAGGAGTGACATAAGGAGCAACACACAGCTGTACTTTGTGAAGCCCACAAGCCCGTGAGATCACTACCACGGAGGCAAACATTAAGAGAATCCATCGGGCTACTTGGACACAGGCCATCCATATCAGGAGGTCACTGGACTCACCAAGAAACCACAGCAGTAACAGATGCTTTGTGCCAAGGAAGCAATAACCTGTCAGCAAGGTGCCAGGCATGTTCAAAGGCCAGGTGGCAAAGCACGTAACACAGATTACTGGAGTAGCTGTTTGTAGCCTTCAAGTCAATGCTAAACTGATCAAATTTTGAAAGGTTTTAAATAGCAGGTTTACAAAGAGCACAGAAAACAAAGATGATTATTGTGCCTGAAAACAACAGCATCTGTGCAGAAACAACTTCCAGGTTGGTGCTTTCTCCTCTCATTTTTTCTCTTTTTTAGCTCCTTTTTTAAACACAACTGAAATTACCATAGTTGCACCCTATGCCCATTTTGAAATCAAGTGGACTGCATACCTCTTTCCCGAATTATTCTGTAATGATTACTTCCAATGCATGACACAGGTTTGTCTCCTGTTCTCCATCTTACAATTCTGGATTTGCCATGACCTGAGGAATCCACTACACAAATCATTCTCACACTGGAAATCAGTGAAAGGGACGAACAAACCGTAACAAAGCACAAGGAAAGAAAGCAGATAAGCTGATTAATATTAGATCAGGTCTTTAAAAGACTTTCCACCAAAATTTTGTGAAAATTGGAGTTGCTTAGTTTGTCTGAATTCATCCTGCAGTCACAGACCAAAGTCATATCAGCAACAGGACTAAATAAGTAATAATAATACTAATAGTAACAATATTTCAAGCCATTTCTCCCCTCTCCACCCCACCAATCCAGGGGACCTGAATCTGAACTCAAAGAATTGAAGCTATGGTTAACAGGCTACAGCAGGACACACTGCTTGCAGTTTTCAACCACTGAATAAAAAATCTGGAACTAAGAAATAAAACTCAGTAGCAAAAAATCAATCTTTTATCCTGAAACAAATAAATGGTAGGCTTAATTCAGACTGACATATTTGCATTTACAATTATAACAGCAATAGAAAGGAGATTTCAATACAGAGCCACATTCCTCATCAATGTAAACTGGCATGAGAAAAAAACAGCAGTTTGAACAGGCTGGGAATTTGGTCCCTAGTGAAAGCATATTAGTTTTTCCAAGAAGAAAAATGTGTTTAATATTCTGTAGCAGTTACAAATATGAAGAGAGTTGCTTTGTTTAGATTACCACCTATGGAAACGCTCTGCCAATTTCCCCAGCACTTATCTCCAGTCTTTAGCAATGTGTGAAAGGGAATCCATCATAAACTTTTCTCTTTCTTCAGCCAGGACTGGACATATCACACTAGACAGGTTACATGTACTCATATAAATAAAAAGCAAGAAGGATGATTTATTCTACTATTGACAGATAGCAGCAGTTTGCATTCCAGTATTCATTATAACAATTTCCTTTGATTCCTAGATAATTAAAAATTAGTAAACACATATGAAGTCTTAATTAATACACTAGATTAAGTACTTGAATTTTAATTAACTGGATTTAAAAAGAAACATTCGCTAGCAAGACTTGTTTACATTTTGATTAAATCCTAAGACCATATAAAACAATTCATCACTCTTACAGTGCAATTAGTTCATCCAAAACCAGAAATCCTCTACTTCACAAAAACCATAAAGCCAGAACGTCTAGCTGTATTTTTCCTATGACATGAAAGACGGACAAAATGATCACCTGTATTTTATATATTCCTAAGCATCTCTCCAAAACCTGTGAATTCTTTAATAATATACTGATGAATCTGATGCTGGCTCCTGTGTAGGCATCAACACCTGTTAAAAACCCTTTTTTGATATTTTTTTTTCCCCAATAATTAAAAGTTATTTTAAATATCTGTTTCCTTCTCACCAGGATAATTACCAGAGCATTTCATAATGGACATTCCCAATTTGCTCTCCTGCTCATCGCCCTGCACTCTGCAGCTGACCTGCTGGGTGCCCAGCAGCCTCCATCCCTCCGGCTGAGTTGCCCCCTCCCTGCTGGCCCACACAATGATTTCCAGATGTGGGCTTCCCTTACACAGCTGCTGTGTTCATCTGTGAGTTTGCTACACATCTCCTCCCTCAGGAAGGCCCTCCACATTCGGAACTGCCTTTCACACAAGTGCTTATTTTTCTGCTTTCAACAGACTGCAGAGGGCCACCTTCGAGGCCAAAGCTTCTCCAGACAGTTGTGCAGACTTAAGCACCTGTACCACCCGACTGACTGCCCATTTCCCTTGCAGTGAGCACAACCGAAGAGAATGCCAATAAATATCTACAGAAACACTGTATAACTGGCAATAACCCAAAGCAGACAGCATGGACTACTGCTCTGTGTATACTCCAAAGCAGAACTAATGAAGTCTTATTGCATAAGGCCCAGCAGTAAATCAAATTCCAGCTAATGGCACCTCAGAGCCCGAAGTGTCCAGAAATACAAGTTGTTGCACATGTAAACAAGTAAATGAATACAAGAGGAAGAAACAGAAATTCTGGAAAATAATTAACAAGGAAGCCTCTAATTGTAATTTCGATGCAAAATATTCTAAAAATGAAATAAACGTGTAGGCTTTCTAAACTGACTTTAATGACAACATGGCACACCTAAATAACTGTCATTTCTTGAGCTTCACTTTTCTACATGGCTCATTAAAAGCCCATTTAAATATAACTACTGTATCAATGAACTGGTAAGATGAAATGTGGAAAAAGGGGACATTTTAACAAATGAGACACTTCTGTCTGCAGACATAAAAAAAGGACTGATTAAAAAATACATATATATTATCTGAGGCACCCTGTGCTTTATCTCCACCCTGAGTCCTGAGCCCCTCAATACAGACTTAAAGATTACCCAACATTTCAAAATAAGAAAAAAGGCAATACAGTTTAAATTCAAAGTTATAGCTGAACTGTAGCACAAGTCTTTGTAATTTCAAGCAAGTCTTTACCTAGGCAATTCAGCTTCAGTTGGAAGCCAGAATGAGCTTTCAGTAACAACTAGTCAAAGTAATTTAGATCGAAGGGAGCACAACTGGTACCCTCTTAGCTTTACTGCATTATTGCTTTTGAAAACATACAAAGATCATTTCAAGGGTCACGTTCTATTATCAAATTAAAACCTTGCATTAGATCTTACATGAATTATTCAAAAGCATAATCTCATAGAGAATCAGAAAAACCTAAACTGGAAGGAACCTTTGGAAGTCTCAGCCTCTGTTCCATGTGATCTTTTCCAGCCCCTAAACACATCCCGGTACCTCGGACTGGGTCAGCACAGCGGTCTTTTTGTACTGGGGAAATCAAATAGTGCAAAAGCAGAGGGAATACAGTCACTTCTCTCAACCTGCTATACACTCGCTCCTGAAGCCCAGGATAGCTGTCCCCAGGCTGCCTACCAGGTCAGCTCCTACACCACAAGCAGTGAGCTTCCAGCCTGTACTGCTGTGTGTTCCAGCCTAGGTGCAAGACTCTGCATTTCCTGAATATATTCTGCCTCCTCAAAATCTCCAAGTACAAAATAATCACTGCTGGAAAATGTATCATAGGTCTAATTGAAAGTCATTCTTAAATATGCTGACTAACTAAACATCCTTCCCTTACCAAACTTAGCATAACATACCAAGCTAAATCATCTTTGCAACATCAGAATTCAACTATTAATTCAAAAGACACGTTAATTTTACAGGTAGTTTAATAATCTGCTTCTTTCATAATTCTTTAAATCTAGGAAGTGATTCTGAAGTAAATATACAAGGTTTTTATTAAAACATTGCTTTTGATTATTCATTTCCTACAGCACTTTGATCTGAGGAATTCTAGAAGCAATATTAAATTGCAATCTAATCTTCTCCCAGTAGGAATTAAATATAGTTTTCGATACTATACTGTAATTTACCAGACTATTTTTAAAATATATTAGTTTAAGATGACATATTTTTAAAAGACTTCTCCTCCCCTCCTCTCTCCTCTACTGCTGAGCAACAGCCTAAAAACAAGCACAACGGTGGCACCCTGCAAGGCACAGTGCATCTTTTCTAACTGAACTCTCTACTGGGCCTCCACGGCTTAAGTCAGGCTGAGGCTTAGACCAAGAAATACATGGTAAGCATTAAAAGTAATCTGAGGACAGATAATAGATCGTAGAATGGTTTAGGTAGGAAGGGACTTCTAAGATCAACCAGTTGCAACCCCACTGCTATAGGCAGGGACACCTCACACTAGACCAGGCTGCTCAAAGCCCCATCCAGCCTGGCCTAGAATGCCTCCAGGGTGGAAGCATCTACACCTTCTCTGGGCAACCTGTTCCAGTGTCTCCCCATCCACATAGTAAAGAATTTCTTCCTAACATCTAGTCTAAATCTACCTTCTTCCAGCTTAAAGCCATTTCCCCTCATCCTGTCACTACCCATCCTTACAAAAAGTCCCTTCCCAGCTTTCCTGTAGGCCCCCCACAGCTACTGGAAGGTTGCTATAAAGTTCCTCCAGAGCCTTCTCTTCTCCAGCTGAAGAGCCCCAGCACTCTTAGCTTGTCCCCAGAGGGGAGGCACTTCAGTTTGAGATCATCTTCGTGGGCCTTCTTCTGGACCCCCTGTAACAGCTCCATGTCCTTCTTGTGTCAGGGGCCCCAGAACTGGATGCAGTAATCCAGGTGGGATCTCATGAGAGCAGAATAGAGCGGCAGAATCACCTCCCTCAACCTGCTGGTCCCAGTTCACTTGATGCAACCGAGGATACAGTTGGCATTCTGGGCTGCAAGTGCACGTTGCCAGCTCACGCTCAATCTTCCATCAACTGACACGCACAAATCTTTTCTCCTCAGGGCCATTCTCAGCCAAACTCGTATTTGTGCTTGGGACGGTCCAGACCCAGGTGCAGGATCTTTCACTTTGTCTTGTTGATCTTCATGAGGTCAGCATGGGCCCACCTCACAAGCTTTTCAAGGTCCTTCTGGATGACAGACAGATAAACAGACAGACAGAGGCAGATGCCACTGAGCTGCCTGATAAGTAGGCTGGATTTGCTTTTTCATGCCCTCAGTCTTTGAATATTGTAGAATCATAAAGGTTGGCGAAACCACTATGATCATCCAGTCACCAACCCATCACCATCATGACCACTAAACTATATCCCTCAGCATCACACCTACTTGTTTCTTGAGACCTCCAAGGACAGTGACTCCATCACTTCCCCAGAAAGCCAGTTCCAGTGCTTTATCACTCTTTTTGAAAATAAATTTTCCTAATATCCAACCTGAACCTTTCCTGCTGCAACTTAGGGCCATTATACCAGATACATAGGTTATGCATCATGTACCAAATGAGCATCGTGCTGCCAGGTGCAATGTGTGGCCTATCAGATAAGAATACACAGAGAATGCACCAACTCCTTATTCTGCAAAGTCTTTCTGAACGATAGGCCCAAATCCGCAGCTGGATAGTGGCCATTAACACCAGTTAACTTCTGTTCCATCTGTTCTCTCCAACAGCCAGATAACCCCCTGCCCTATGCCAAATGGCCTGAACGCATTCAAGGCAAAAATAAATAGTCAAAGCAGTCTACCTATCATGAAGATGACACACTCTACTAGAAGATTATATATCATGATAGTTGGGGTTTTTATTGGCAGGGCAAACTCACCCTGAATCAGGGATGGATGAATGAAAGGTTTGTTACTGTAACCCTGTTCTTGAATGCTGTTTTTCTGCTATAATTTGAATCACAGTGAGGAAGGCTCCACAGCCAGTCTGAATTAGCTTCAAGCATGCTCCACAATATCCACCAACCATCAACAACACCAGCAGCTGCTAAGCTGAGTCCCACCGATGGGCAGCCAATGCCACTACCGTGCTCTGACGCTTATGAAAGTGGGGACAGCCACACAAAAGCCAAAAAGAAAAAACACTGCAGATATACCACAAAAGGAAGTGTCCTAATTAAGACTATGGACAAATCATTTCCAGAACTCTTAACTATGCACAAAACTTCAGCTAAAATGACAGTGCAACAATAGAGAAAAACATTCACACTTCTTTTAAACCATTTTAAACAATATTTATCTCTCTCTCCGATGTTTCTCAGCAAAAATGAAGACATTACAATCAGACAGCAGTCTCCTTTCTTCAGTTGCTGCAGCTTCCCCACACAGCAAATACCAAAGCACTTAAGCCCATGTACATCTAGGATATGAGGGCAGCTGGGAAAAGTATCTCTGTCTTAAATTAGAAAGATTTTCAATCACGTTTTTTTAATCATGGGGTTTTTGTAATGGGTCATTTCTTCACCGACTCTTCCTTTGAAAGCATACAGAATATAACTATAGCTGTTTTTTTCCTTAAATCCTCAATTTAAGCAGAAAAGATTTCTTTTAAAGTCCCTTTGTAAAAACAACCCTCTTCTTCAAGACTAAGCACATACTCTGCAAAATCATTACAGTACATGATTTACCATGGAGCTCATTTTGAAAAGAATAAAGGAAAAAAAAATACATCTACTCCAATTTTTAAGAGGTGTGTGAAGAACACACGGTATCAGAAGAGAGCAACGGTGTGCGGAAACCACTGGGCACATCTCCGAGCATGTGAATGAGCCAGTTTCATCTCCTGCAATTTTGCTCCCTCAGCAGTAATGAATATATGTGAACTACATAGGACAATGTTATTAATATTACTTTGGAAGCAATTTTACATACATTTTAGAGCACTATAAAATTCTGCCTCTTCTTTTAAGAGGGCAAGGCCCTAAAAGATGCCAGACTGCTTCCACTCAGCTGAGCCTGCAAGCATGGGATGAGTCTACAGGTCACCAGGCCTCACATCAGCAGTGTGAGGCTCGGAGGAGTTCTGTATTTTATTTCTGACACAGAGGTCAGCAGTTAAACAGTGACGCTATGCAGTAAGTAATCCAGACACCGGGGTCATTAGAGGGGCTGGTGTCACACGGCAAGATATATTGCTGAAATAAAGATGTATTAAATCTTAACAGTTGTCTCATCTGTCATTGGAAGCTGCAGCCCTTGAGTACCAAGGAAAAAATGGCTTCAGAAACCTTCAAAAATACCAAAGGCTTTCAATTTCTCTGCTACAGGATCAAAACAGCAGCATTTCACAATCTAAGTTGTGAATTTCACAACTTTGAGATACACAAAGGTACCTAGTTAGTTAAAGCACAGATGAATCTTTGCAAGCTTATTAAACTTCAAGAAAATAGATTTGCTAAAATACAGCTCTTAATTTTGTATAGTATGTGCTATTCAGTATAATTTGCATGCAAAAGCCAGGAGAATGTGATTAAAAATACCCATCTAGAGACACAGATGAAAAACTTCAAACATTTTGTGATTCCCTTCTGTTCCACTCATTATTTCAATACCTCACTACAACAAAGGAATAGATAACACTTGTCCTTGACATTAGCCTAAATTATCTTCAGCGTGCAATATAATATCTGTTAAATTAGGCTTATTTTAAATCAACGTCAAGGTCTGTTCAAAAGGTAAAACTCTATGTACCCTGTACCTTTTGTATAACAATTTCTCCCCCCAAAACTTTTCAGAGGCCTTAAAAAAAGAAAAAAAAAAAAAAAAAAACAAAGATTGGAATGTTTTTTTAGATAACTTCATTATCTAGTATTTAAAAAAGAACTTTAAAGAGAGAGACATTTATTTCTGACATTTTAAAACAACAATAACAATATTCTTCATTTTATGTATAATAGCAAAAATAATCAGCACATTAGTCAATAATTCTTGCTTCCCTTTCTTTAAAAAAATCTAGAAAAATCTTTAATGCAAATGACTGATTGTTCTCCTTGACTAATATTTAATATATTTTTGAAATGTAACAACGGTGGAAACAATGCAACAACTTGCAGCCCATAAGCAAGGTCCTTCCTACAGAAATAGCCTGTAGTGCTGCTTCAGCCAAGGGATGGCTGATGTGAGCAGCTTGCAATGGGAATAGGTCACGAGTGCCCCTGCCTGTAGCATCCCAGGCCTGACTTCCCAGAATTATCACATGAATACAGGCCAGACAGAGAGCTCTGATCTTAAGCAAAAGACAACCTGTTAGGTGAAGATCTCTAAACCATAGTACTACAGTTCTTACCAAATGTGTTTTGGTTTTCTACAAGGCAGAATTATGGCAATCTCTGTATGAATGGCGGCCCATCCAGCAGAACATCCATCCATCACCCGCAGTGATCTCTAGGGACTGTTTATTTCACACAAAACACTATAAAGTTAAATGATGTAGTAGCTGACCCCCAGAGAAGTTCTCAAACTAGTCTCCCAAATTCGAAATCATGTTCAAAATGATCTGGGGCCAGATTTTCTTCAAAAATTTGGCATATTTGTTTGAAGGAAAGCTTGCTTACATCTTGTAAAATCATTAGCAATTAGATGCCAAGACATTCTTGAAAGTCTGCTTCTAAAACCTTCCTGGTGGATTCTCATATCAGACCTTGAGATGCCTATGAAAACAAACACGAACAGAAAAAAACTGCAACAAAGAGAAATTAAGATTAACAACTGAAGACATCAGAAGGAAAACAGATCATTAATGACATTACATTTAGTCTCAAAGCACATTCACTGGAAATCAAGTTCTTTTGTCTATGTGACAGCATAGGAGACCCCCAGTATTACTCCAATTATTCTTTGTACCAGCCCATGATGCTTGGCTACTTGGTGCAGAACACCACACCCTTACAAGCCTCTCTATGTAGGGATGCTTATAACCGAAAAGGCAGGAACACAAACTGTGACTTTGCCAGAACTGTACTACTAAATTATTTAGTATGAAAGCTTCAAAGACTCCAGCCTGAGTTTTCAGAAGTCATTTTGGAAATTAATTCCCTAAATCACTGGGAAAACCAGGACCAATGCACTTACATCACCTATATGAATCTAAAAAAATATTTATAAAAAGAATCACTCAAGAGAAATTACATTTGCATGCACACTCATTTCAAGCTACCAAACTTGGGCACACTGTACCATTATTACACTTGAGCTTGATTTACCCCTATACTGATGACTGCATTTTCCAACACAACATAAGTCACCCAGACTGGGGAAGGAGATGCAGCATTGTCAAAAGCCATCAGCTTCAACCTACAGACAAGGACTTCACTGAAAACTTTAAGGTAGATCCCTTCCATTTTTCAGCTCTAACCCACCCCTGCTTCCTCTGGGCTGGTCTAGCTTCTCTGCTTCTCCTGTTTTCTCTTCCAGAAAAAATTGAAGTTAGGAGCCAACACTTGCTACCAGGGCATGAGACCTGCCTCCATCTATATTATATTTCATAGTCAATTCAAAACTGTTGTAAGGTTATTAAAATCATTCATTATTTTATCTGTGCCAAATGGATCATTACACTGTCAACAGTTATCTTTATTATGCAAAAATATGCAGAACTTAACATCCTTTGTTGAGCTGGCAAAACAATATATTCAGTAGCAACTCTATTTTTCATTAAATTTTGCACAAGGAATTTGATTGCCAAAGGTTCCATTCAGAAACACCACACAAAACAAGCTGTTTCAATTGGGTAACATCAGATTATTTTATTAAATAAATTATTAAAAGATTATTAAATCTTTTGACTACTGCTCACTGTACTAATGGTGTTCCAATTAATTTATAGTTCCCTTTAATTTTTACTATTACATATTAAAAAAACCTATGAACAGCACCTTCAGTGCTCCAAGTGAGCAAGTCCCATGTATGAATACATATTACCTCGTAAGAGATATATAGTAATTGTTTAGCTTTATGAACTCACAACTACATCTTTAGTCGCTGCAAATAAAACCAGCTGTCAAAAAGAGAGGAAAAAAAAACAAAAAAACCTGTAAGAAGGCAGAATACAGGGAGGCAAAGATCAGCCTTGAATCCAGGCTCTCACATTCCACTCTTTTCTAAATGTCTTCCCACAGAATCGGGAGTGAATTCAGCGTTGAGTGTAAGCATCAGTTCTTGGAAAGCTGCAACCATCTTGACATAGCTTTTCTGTCTCGCTAAGTCTTAATTTAATTTCTAAATTATCTAGGGGGAAAAAAGAAAGAAAGAAAAAAAATAGTCTTGTTTCCCTTGTGCTTCTCCTACCAAGCTGAATCTCTGCAATTGTAAGCACTTTTTGAAAACACTTTTGGGGTGCAGTTTGTAGTTTGGCACTACACAAAGCAGGCACATAGCATAAGACTTGTGCAGGTTGCTGTGTAAATTATGCTGTCATAAGTGATTAACATTTAAAAGGACTAAACAGAGGAAGCAGATAATACCTCCAAGATCTGTTTTTAATTAAAACATCCTAGTAATTAATATTAAAAGGAAAAGACTGAAAATGAGAGAGAGTACAGCTTCTGAAAAGAATCATTTTTCATTAGAGGTCACTTTTATCCAAAGTGAAATACCATTTTCAGATTACCTAGCTCACTAGAGACTATTCACTTATTAGAACAACTCCACCCACATAAATACCAAAAAAAAAAAAAAACCCAAAACCCACACATTTAATCAGAAACATTTATGCATTCATTACTTTTTCAAGCGTCCTTGCTTTAAGATGATCTTCCCCTCACTGAAAGCAAACCTTATTTCACAGTCTCTGTACCTAATTGTTATATCCCAAATGATTTCTCTACTTTCCAAAATAATTACCAAACATTATATCATCTCTGCTAAAATAGTAAAAGGGCATCAACATTCAACCCCATAAGTAGCTAAAATGAATAGCACATACCAGGGAAGTCTAATGCACATAGCCTTTGCACATAAATCAAACAGCCTTACACATTCTGACAGCTCCATCTAGCCACAGCTACACAAAAGTAACTTTATCCCCAGCAGAGCAAATTAATTTACATTCAGCACATACCAGCTATTACAAAAACTTTTGTGGTCAAAAGTGTCATTTCTAGAATGCCTTTAGTATTGTTTAACTATAAGATTAATGCTTCCACAATTGTATCTGTGCTTCAGGTTACTTGGGTTTCAGAGAAACATAGGATCAGAAAAGTCATGTCTTTAAAGGTCTCAAAATTAGAGCATCTGGATAATGTCTGGAACAGATGTAGGAATCAGAACTTGGCAGGAATTCATGAGATAGGAACCTCAAAAATTCCTGGGGAGAACACAGAGCAGAATGGAGTAAAACATGAAAACCCAAAGCTCAAAGTGACGGAATGGGAGAAAGGAGACACACAAGGAAGGAACAGATGAGCAAGAATAACAGCAAAACAGCCAGCTGACAGTAACAGAGGAAAAAAGGTGAGGTCTCCTCACTGTGAACCTCCAGCACCCCTAGTGCTAGTTTACAAATCTGCAGTGTACAAACAGGCCTCTGCTTCAGCTTCAGCTGCAGAGCCAGGATGGAGAGTGCCATCACCCACTGATGGGTTAGAACAGTCATGTTCAGCCAGTCAGGTACAGATAATTCTTCTGCCACTTTTTCACTTCCATTCATCAATAACTGATGGTTTGAATGATCTGAAGTTCACCTTTTTGTTTATACTGGGACACTGTATGCACTAGGAAAATAACATACGTCTTTCATGGGAAAACAGTGGTGCTAACTACCTCCAGACATACAGCTCTAAGCATTTCTTACTCATTATATAAAAATATTCACATATAATCATTACATAAATATATTCATTATATAAACAATTTGAGGAAATGAATTCTCATTTCATTCCACATTGTTACTGTCCAAAATGTAAAACAGGTTGACTTGACTGGAGTACATATCACACTCATTAAAAGTGACCTGAATTTCAGAAGTACTGAATGGCTGTAACACCTTCAGAATTCAGAAAATGCTCCTCTGTTGAAACAAAAACCCTCACAGGGTACTGAAATACAGTTTGCTCAGACCCAACTTCAGGCACACTTGCTTCAGTGCCCACTGCTGCATTCTGCTAATGGATTACTAGGCAGCATGCCTCACTATCTTATTATGCAATTCCTTATGAGAAGTGACAAATGGCTGAAAAGGAAGCTTTATGGTGTTTTGAGATGTAGCTAATACAATTTACAGATCACTGATAAAGCGTTTTCTCCTTAAGCTGATCTAAATCAAATTTTTAAATGCTGCTCGTTTACTTAAAGCATTTGAGGTTCAAATCTTACTCTAAGTCCCTGAAATTCCAAACGATAAATCCTTGAGTTTCAAATATGCAACAGTTCCATTTTCTACATAATTCCAGAATAACTAATGCAGAAGAAAAGGCGATTACACCTCAAAGGTGGATGTGTGCAACTGCCTAAAAATGCAAACAAGGAACGTAAATCTGCCAAGCTGCTTTTCTTCTTCCAGGACATGCACGAGTGATTAGCCCCAGCTGACAGCACCGCACGGCCACAGGTGTTAGAGCCCAGTCCAAAGAGGAATTTTACTAAATTCCCTCTGAAATCATACAGGAAAAACTGCAGCTCTTACCACATGCCAAAGCAAAAGCTCTTTCAGTCTGGTAGAAGCAAAGTGGCAGCTAACGAAAGGAGAAGAGCCAGTGAGGAGTCACTGCACTGCCTCCCAGCCCAGCCTGTCACTGTCAGCCCAGCTGGCTCTTCAGTTTTTTTTAAAAGTAACTAAAACTAAAAATCGACGTGCTTAAAATGCCAACATTTCCCATAACTACGTATCTAATATTGGACAAAAAAAAGCAGTAACACCATTAGAAAGTGAGAAGAATCCTAACTGTGTGCATTCCAGTGGCGAGTACACTAACCGCTGTATTTGGGGTGTGCATGTAGGGTGAGTGGCATGGAGGGATTTTTCTGGAGGTTTTGGGCCCCAGACTAGGCTACTGACTTGGTAATGACCTTTCTCCCTGGAAACGTGTATTGATGGCTGTGGAAGCCAACAAAGGGCTGCAGGAGGCAGCAGCATGTGGTGGCCATGCCCAGCGGAGGGGGCAAAAGGCTGCAGGAGTGAAGGGCCTCAGGAACACTAAGAGGGCAGGAAGGGCCACGTTGCTGTGCTAGAACTGGCACTGGAACGGGCTGCCCAGGGAGGTTGTGGATGCCCCGTCCTTGGATGTGTTTAAGGCCAGGTTGGACAGGGTCCTGGGCAACCTGATCTGAATGTGTGTGTTTGGTGGCCCTGCTAGGCAGGGGGGTTGGAACTACATGATCCTTGAGGTCCCTTCCAACCCGGGTGATTCTGTGTGATTCTGTGATTCTGTGAAGCATTTATAGACTCTTTTCACACAGGCTGCCAGCAAGGAGAACAGTAATACCTGTTCTCAGAGGTAGCAAGTACAAAGCAGGCCTTCCCTTTCATGTTGGGGTTTACTAGTCATTGATTTGTATCTGGAAGAGAGCCTATAGCTCCTCCACCCCCACTCCACAACTGCCACAGGGAGCTACATCCATATATCTGGTTTTGTTCCCTCTTCATCTGTTTTGTTGCACTGCAGGAAGCTGAATTTATAAGTTTGTGATGTTTATTTTGGGTCTGCTATCAGCTATATTCCTTCAGTCATAATTTAGCTAACTGCACACTGAAGAAACCCAGGCAGATCCCATCAAGGTTGTGGAATGTGGAGTGTCCTCTGAGAAGGCAACTCAGCATGATCACTTCGGTTTTCCAGCATTCCCTCCCCACAAAAAAAATAATAATAATAATAATAAAAAAATAAAAAAATCTCTGTGCTAGTTCCACTCCACGGCTGTCCCCAAGACTCAAGAATCAGCAAAGGGGCTTTCCTCAAGTGTGCTGATATCCTCAACTAAGGAGTGCCAGGTGAAGCTACGCACAACATACAGAGCACACTGTGGCCTCGGTGTTAGTTCACTGCAGAGCTAAAGGTACCAGGTGTCAGGAGAACAAGCGCTTTTAAAGAATCAACTTTTAAGAATTTCATAAGCTGTTTTGCACCACTCTTCTGAGCAAGAATACAGTGTAGAACCTGTCACAACAACACCTAAGGTAACAAGGGCTCAGTGCTTCCCAGAACAGCTCTGGGAAATGGGGTATGGGCGGGCACATGCCCGACCTCACTGTGCAGTCCTGAAGCCAAAAGGACACACAGTTTGTCCCAGAGGGGTTCAGAAATTGCCCCTCCATTCTTAATGCACAGAAGAGGAAAAGCACAGGGAATAGGGGGTGAAGAAATGCAAAATTCATCTTCTGAGAGCACGGAACAGCTTGAATCAGTCTCCAAGCCAAAAACAACTTTGAGACTTATAAGCAAAAGGCAATAAACAGTTCAATACAGGCTGCTCTAAATATTGAGTTGGAAGTTCATTAGATTCTAATTTACACTTTGCTGATTCTTATAAATTCCACTTATAACCAAAGTACTTTTCCTTCCAGCAACCATTTCATAGGAAAAAGCCCTGTATTTGAGCTTTCATGTTCAGATGCAATCCCAAGACTATTGAAGAATACTTCCTGATATACAAAGCAAATTCTCTGAAATAAAACTACACTGGAAGATATTGTTACTATTTAACAGTATTTAACAGTACACTTGCCTTTTCACTGTGTTCATTGATTCTAGAAATCCAGTAACACTGCACACACAAATTTATCCCCAAAACTAATAGAATTTATTTTAAAAATCTGTTAACTTAACCAGACTTGCCAAACTGTTGTATGTTTTTTTTTTTTTAAAATAAAATCTTGAATTAAACACATCAGAAATAAAAAATTATTTTTTAATTCGAAAAGCTGGAAAAAAATCATTCAGCTAAAGCATGGAGCCAAAATGCAGCACAGAGCCTGTCAGCCAACTCTTCACTCTGAGATGATACATGCACTAGTTGGCCACGAGTGCTGCCTTGGGCACCTTACCAGGAACCTCCTTTCTGCCCAGGGGAAAAGCAGGAGATGCCTGTTTCCGCTATGCCACCACTCATTTGCCAGTTCCATAAGCACATACTCCCTTCAAAACCAAAGATAGCTGACGGCCAACATCAACAAAAGCAGGGGCATCTCAGGAGGAGAAATGGACAAGTGTTACCTATACAAGTTGTGTCTATATTCAAGCTATACTGCTGCACTGAGAAACAGTCATCACTCCTGCTAGAATCCAGTTATCAACGCCACCTAAAGCTAAAGTAGTACCCTTCCACATATTTTCTGGATGATGTTTTTCTGATACCCCGAAGTATTTGCAAAAATGTTATCAAAACTGCTGCACAGCAGAGAGCATCCAGTACTAAAATGCTTGATACCTACTCAACAGCCAGACATACTTTCTACAACCAGAGCCTTCTACACTCTCAGCTCTTTTCCTTTAGATCCTGTCATGCAGCAGACTGAACTTTGCAAATGACCTTAAGAGTCAACCATAAAATAATTGACCAAACTTCACCTTTCAGAAAGATTTTTTTTCCTGGAGAAGCACTGCTTAACATCAGACATCCAACTGAGAGACTGAGAAGCTGGCCTCCGGTTACTCTCCAGAGAGACGGGAGCTGAGTGCATCGTGCCCAGCGCTCTCTGCAGGGCAAAACTCACTTCCACTAGTTCTGCAAGGATAACCATATCGGGTTAACTTTAGCACAAATCAGATGCCTAAAATTAGGCAGCAGAAATACCCATCTGTGTTACTCAGCTGCAGAGGTATTTGAGAAATAGAAAAGAGCAGATAAAAATAGAGCTCTGTAAAACTAAGCTGTGCTTCCAATTATTAAACTATTGGATGCTAACAAATATGAGACCTACCATCAAATATCATTTACATCATATAAGAAACGTTAAATCCGTGGAACATCTTTTCAAAGACAAATTATTACTTCAATCATGGTAATATTACATGCTGTGCATCATTTTAACCACAGGGCGTAAATCAAGGAATAATTGACTAGTAGACTGATATGACTTTTAATACAATACCCATCAGTCTCTTTCCAGACTTAGGACTAAAGTTTAAGAGCGAGTCTGAAAGCAAGAAACAATGGTTATATATGAAGTGCTCACAAAATCATGCATTCTGTGATCCAATTTTTATTTTGAAGCAGCAGTCCAAACTGCATCAAAATGACACAATAGGTCATTTTCATGTCTTTGGCTCAGGAACTTAATGAGAGTTGACTGCATTGAAGAAATAAATGAAGAGGCCTACAGAATAAAATTCGGACACTCAGATGTCTTTACTCTCGAATACACGAAAAGACCACAGATTGTCTTGACAACTGTCCGGCTGCATTAGCCACACAGACAATCAGCCAAGTGTTTATTGGTGTCATAGGGAAGACTGTGTGGAAAGGAAAAATAGAGACACTTTAATTAAAACGCTGAAAGCAAGTTAGCAAGAATTCCTGTTAGAAGTACTCATAATCACCGTAACTATGCACATGACATATGTACCACAGCCACTGATCACCACAGAGGTATTCAGCCTCAGGAAAAACTCTGTCTGCACACAAGTAGAAATCAATAAGGGTCTGCCTGCCCCAGTTTTCCTGAAGTCGTTTCCCAGGCAGAGAATAAATTGACAGTTTGCCTGCAGAACTCTTTGTTGCATTGCATCTCCTTGGGCTCTGCCCAGTGCCCCCCATTCTCATCTGGAACTGCCACTCTCTGGTATTATGAGGAACACAGACCCAGGTTCCATTTGCAGGTCATTTCAGACCTAGTAATGCAGTCATGTATAACTCCACCTCCCTCAGTGAATAACCAGTTAGTATCCCCTTTACGCTCTGACAATCAACCAGAAGTTATTTTAACTAGGGCAGAGCTCTCAACACAACTCTTTCAGAGACGTTAGGGACTACAATTTAGATTTAACATTCCAGGTCTTTCCATTCTCTGTTAATGATTCATCTACATTGTGCTTCTGAGATAGGAAACTTCTCAAACATTTTGATATCCCACATGTAGGCTATTTTCCATTAAAGACTAGCAGCCAAAACTACACTGCTTAGGTGACTGAGGAAGATGCAGGTAAATAGCAGTAGCACAGGTCAAAGTAATGCATGGGTAGCAATTCCCCATGCTCTAGCCTGGTGGGATGAGTTCAGGAATGTATTCTAACATTTTGCAACTGGGCAGCAAGAAAACAAGAGAGCAATTGGAATAAGCAAGCACATCCTTCCTTGCACACGTGCCACCACGCAGGGAGCTGAGGAGCAATGCGGCTGCCTGGTGCTGCACAGAGCTGTGATCAAGATGGAGCACTCCACAGCTCTGCTCGAGTCCGCACGTACCACCAAGTACCTGGCAGGTTCTCTCAAAGGCCCCAGGTGAATTACTTCTCATCTCTGAGCACTCTGCAGTACACAATGCAGGCTTTGGGTGCCAAAGCAGCTACCACACCATGCCAGGACTGAATTGACCAGTTCTTCTGCACCACATGTCCCAAAAAGAGGCACTTCAAAGTTGTTATTTCCTTCAGATTTCTCAATCTTTCTTAAATCTTCTGTAATATGGATGGAAAAAGTATCAAACCTCTCAAAGCATGGGAAATACTAAATCATCTCAAGTGATAGCAGCTCAACAGCAAGTGGATGGTTAGGTTCATGAGAAGTGGTTGCAATTTTCTGTTTGCTTGGTTTTTAATATTCACAATGAATAAACAGTGCACAGCTAACCTAAATCTTGCACAATGCCACTACAAATAAATATATTGCTTTTATTTTCCCTAAAATCACTTTAACTAGCTTTCGTTCTTTTTATATTTTTTCAGACCATTAATGTATTCTCTTCCCACTGGACACAAAATCAACACATTACCTGGCCATCTCACAGGGCTTCTGACAGCCCAAGAAAACACAGTTATTACTGTCAGAACTCAAATGAAATATTCTGAGCTTGGGAAGAAGTTATTAGCCTGATGTTCAAAAACAAGCATGAAATGGAAAAGGGAAGGAAGAATATTTCCCTTACTTTTCTAGGGTTTATTTGGGAGGTTGGAAATGGGTTGTTTTATTTTGTTTCATTTATCATTAAATTGGTTGGTTTTTGTTTTCCTCCCCCGCCTCCCCCCCAGCATCCTAACCATTCCATTAAGGAGATGTAGCATAGCAATTTTAAATCATAACACTTATAAATAAAAGAGCAATTATTTTACCCTCAGAAAAAATTTAAAATGTTACCTTAATTTTTTTATCTTAAATTATATACATGAAATCAACCAATTAATGTCTTTTCACTGCATACCAAACTCTCAGCAAGTAAAATCTGTGATATGACAGATTTTCTCTTTAATAAAGATAAAGCTAAAAGTGCTGACAAAAGCAGCCACTTCACTTTTTCCCGCTGCATTAAAATAAAAAACACATAGTACATAGTTAAATTTGCGTTGCACATCTATAATTTGCACACTATCTACTGCAGATAGTAGTTGGAAGATAGAAAACCATAATGCAACAGTAAAGAACGGGGAAAGTGAAATACATCTCCAAGTGGTGTTAAAAGGAGAAACAGAAGATCAGTGAGATCTCAGCTCTCCAAGCACACCACTGGGGGAAGAACCGCACTGACAGTCGCGTTTCTTACGACTTAGTGGCACAGAGCATCCCATATGGTATGAGGCCAGCCTCACTGTGACTGGCTTCCAGTAAACGCTGCCAGGCAGCCCCATCACTCCTGCTGCAGCGAGCAGCCGTCAAAATTACAGTTGTCTCCAAAGAGTATCTCTGAGCATCATTTCTTTTGTAAGTCATCCACAGGGACCAGTGCTGTTTGATGATGAAATCTCATCCTCAGATAGCATGCACATAAAAATGGCACTAAAACAAATTAACTATGCCATAACATTCAGCAGCAGGCTTTCTGACATTTGAGCATAAAATTCCACTGATACCTTCCATGTGTATTAAAGACACAATGAGATCTATGTGAAAAATCAATTCTCAAATACTTCTGTAAAACTAAGCATTAAAAATAAAAATAAAAATACAGGTATGCTGGATCCATCCATCCCTGTATTTGCCTCAACAGTAGTCCCCAAATTTGGCAGATGTCAAATAACAGGACAAAAAAACTTCAGTTACCCAGCAGTTTGCAGTTCAGGGTCATCCTAATCCATGCATTCTGTATTTGTGCTTAGAGTATCTAAGCCAAAACTAAATATAAGCTCGTAAAATAAAAATATGTTATACCAATAGTTTGAAACAGAATTAAATCCAGACTCTAGGATTTACTGCTATTTGTACCACTATATTCAGATCTCATCTGATCTTTTCTTCTCATGCACACTGCATTTCAAAGACAAACTTCCCAATTACAAACAAAGTGTTATTTTCTGGTGTGTTTGGTTGTTTTTTCCCCACAACAATTTATATCAGGCTGATCCATACAAACAACAAAATATGTTCCAAATCAGCGGGAAAATCAGCAGGTGAGTTAACTTCAGGAATCACACTTTTGTATTTAAAGGCCCTATTTAGTTCTAAAGAGTTAATTGTATTTAGTTTCAAATCTAAATTCTATTTATACAAACAAGGTACCTTTATAAACTGCATTATAAGTCCTTCTGGGTTACAGAAACTCTGAAAGAATCCTGAATAACAATTTCCAACAGAAGAACCAACATTCTCTGTTGCAATTTTCCCAAAATGTGGAGAAATTGCAGAGGTTTCTTTCGGAAG
Source organism: Centrocercus urophasianus (assembly GCF_019232065.1). Classification (NCBI taxonomy): domain Eukaryota; kingdom Metazoa; phylum Chordata; class Aves; order Galliformes; family Phasianidae; genus Centrocercus; species Centrocercus urophasianus. Next base: position 34,870,899 of record NW_024884711.1, read on the forward strand.
CCTGTTTACTTCCAGAACTCAGGTTACTTGCATCACATTGAGTTCACTCTGTTTCCAAGAGCAGTCTGTTCGCCTTTCTAAAGAGTCTCAGTGCACAATGGAAACACTGTCAAAACCAATAAAGAGGTGCTCTGAACTTTGATGGGCATCTCAGCACTTCAAGGCACATTCAGAAGAAGGGAGACATCCTCCTGTGAGAACACAAGTTTTGCAGTCACGCAATGGTAGGACCATCGAGTATTTTCTCCTGATCTGCAAAGTGATTTATAGTTTTTCAGTCCTTAACCGTTCAGACTAACAATAAAACAGCAGGAGCATAACACTGTCGTGTTCTGTTTTCTAAGAGATCCTGTTTTTCATTAAGCTAAATCATATTATATTGTATTTATACTCCATTCTGAAAGAAAAATAAATAAGATTTTAAAACCTTTTAAATATATCAAAGTACTTTGCAAATACGGTTTATGCGTCCTCTTTCTATAAGTGATTAGGAGTCTTTCTATGAAACACAGAAGTTCTGCTATTATAATTGCATCATGCCTTTCAAACCACCTCCCTCATATACATTAATGACAATTTCTTGTTTCATAGGCCCACACTGCTGCAGGATTTATATAATAAATAGAATTGAACAAGAATCCTGTATCCCAAATGTATGGCCTTGCGGTGACTTCAACTGAAAAATGTAAAACAAATGTGCTCTAAAAGTAACTAAATCTGTTGGGAAAAATCAGAAAATGCTTGTTCTCCCAATCCTACAGCACAGTAATGAAAAATTTTAATTCTCACTCAATACTGAAGTAAATATTTCTAAAGTACTCATTCTGAAAAACTCTCAAACGCCTTGCAATGTAACCGTACTCATAAACACTCATCACATCTACTGGAAACAAGAATCTGAATTGGCTTTTCTGAACAGTTTTTCACAGAATGACTGGAAGATAACTATTTCTCCCCATTAAATTTTGGGCTTTTTTTTTATTCCTTTCCATAAAATTAACAATTTCCACAGAATCATATTTGTCACAGTTTTCTATTACAGTATCTACAATTTATATTTATGCTTCATTTTTTATATACATTTTCCAATATTCCACGACCAAATAGAAAAAGAAGTACAACATAAAGCGTATGTACAACAGGCATTTCCAAGGCCCTTCTCAGAGGCCATGACCTCTGTGAATGCTATCTTCAATGAGAATCTTTTGGGTTTATTAGAAATCATTTTGTGAAACATAAGCATACTATCTAAACAGCATCTTAAAACCTGCTCAAAACTGAATTCTCCAAGTTACCTAAGCAATTCAGCCATTGATATGATTAATTTTGATGTAAATCTCTCTTAGGGACTTTAATGAGCCAAGTCAGGAAAATCCAAATTAAATTAAAGAGATGTAAACTGGATCTCAGGAGCTCATAAGTAATGATGTTAACAATATTTCTCGATACTATCTAGAAATTATACATTTGTAATCATTTTAAAATGTAATTAGTTCCACAAGAAATATAGAAATTACTCAAGGATTCCTAGAAATATTTTTTAAATATCCAGCTTAGGGGATTTGACATAAAACAGTGATTTTGTTCCTCCATTAGGACCCCACCTCTCCCACTATTTAGAAATCAACACACAACACCTAGCTGGGGGCCTGAGTTCTAGGGAAGGAAACAAAGAGATTTATTTCCAGACCTCCTCATAGACCCAGGTGAAGTCAGACGATGGTAAGCCTGCCTCCTCACTGCAGGTTTCTTCAAACAGCACAGAGAGCTGGTCTAAGAATCCAGAGAAACAACATCTGGATCAAAAAAGTGGCAATTGCAAAAAATGCTAATGCAAACTGCACAGTACAACTGATTCAAAGGTAAAGCTGAGTGCAAAGACAGTAAAATCTCTCTTTAAGATTTCTTGCAACTCATGTCTTCTTCTCCAAACCTTAGAAAGGAAATGCAAAGAAACCAGGAAGAATAAGGCATTATCAGTCTAGACAATAATCAGGATGATCTCACATACATCAGTGTAATAAACACGCTTGTTTCAAATCTATCTTACATATAAGATGGATGCCCATTGCATCCAGAAGCAGGTCTCCGTGTAACCAAGAATAAGCTCTATAAAGCTCTGCCAAGTTCAGAAGACAGGCCAGACATAGGAACATTTCAACGTTTGATAATTCTATATTGACAAGGCATCATGATAAAAGGCACTTTTACTCTGAAACCTAATAAAACACCCTCTGTTGTCTCTCCCCCCAAGATAACATTATACCTAATAGTTGATGTCATAAACATCAGGGGATGGATGTTGTCATGGGGACAGAAGTCCCCATACATCTTTAGAAGGGAGGACAGATAGTTCCAAAGCGCATCTGCTACTAACAAATACAGTAACATATTCCACACAAGATCTACCATGATACTGATGAAGTATCATGAGGTTTCCAAGTACACAAATAATGAGAAACCTCAAAGAAACAGATACATTTTTCCACATAACTGTAAAAGAGTAAATATGGTACTAGCAACTTGCACTTTTAAAAAATTCATAGTTACTACCCTTGAAAATAAAAATGTTTTCAAAGTTTTGATTTAAAAATCTTAATTTTCTATGATAATAAAAACAAAATACAGACAATGATGAATGTCTTCAGCCAGAGACCACAATAGAGTCAGCTGATCTCTTAGGAAATACTGTAACTTGTACACATAGAATGCAAAACAAGACTGTGGAAGTCTACATATTAAGTAGGTTTGAAAATTTTAACTGTAAAGGACCCTTGAATTCTTCAAAACAATGAAGGTTCCATAGTAAAATAATCCTATCAACTATGCTGGAATTGCAGGATAGTCTCCATGAAAAAACAGTTCCACAGAAAGCGAGCACAGCAAACAGTAATCTGTATCTAATTCAGGGAGACATCACTGCAGGAATGAACTGGAAAGTCTGAAAAAACGTCTTACATGATCAAGATCTGCAGCACAAGATTTACCTTACAGGTAGAGCAACAACAAATTGCTATCTTAATGACTTTCTATTTCTGCCCCAGAATCGCTTTTACCCCACAATTCCCTTCAGGATCTTTATAAAAGAAAAAAAAAAAAAAAAAGTGTTCTCTTTCTTTCTTCTTCTCTACCTGTGCAAGACACATGAATAGGGCAGACAATGAACATTAAGGGTTTCATTACTCTGCTTACTATTACTCTTCTTCTAGATACTGCAAAACCCTCTTAAACTACAATGACTCGCAACATTTCCTTAGTATTTTTCCCCCATCTTGAGATCAATTTTTCTGATCTTATAGCACACAGCTTTTTTCCAGTTTTCCATGACACTGAAGAAATATGCATTGCATACATCCTTATGGTAGAAGTTAAAGTACTTTCATCACAGAGCCAGCCAGTATCCATAGTATTATATTATATCCATATCAATTCCATATAATAAGAAATGCTTTGGAAAGGCAGACTAAGGTTAGAGAAAGGCATAAAAAAAATGTATGTTTATTATTTACAGCTAGGGCTGAGAAACAAATGAGATAAACAACAACAACAAAAAATCCTGACAAAAGTTTGGCTGTGTATTTAATACCTAGAATCTCTCAATTTTGAGCATGTAATTTCTGTCCTCCCTGCAAAACAGAACAATTTGATATTTCAAGCATAAAGTAGTAAGACATAGAAAAACCTTCATTTACTTGAAGAAAACTGATTAACCTTCATCTATTGTCAAGCTCTTTATTGCTCAGATTTGACACAGGAGTCCACTTAATGCACAACAGCAGTTTCTGAGCAGCTCTTTGTGTGAAACATTTGTTCTAGAAAACCATTTGCTTTTGTTTTAACTGTACTGTTTCCACTCTATACATAAAGCTAACCAGAACCTAAGCAGCAGTCCTTCTCCAGAATGAACATAATGAAAGGTAAGAAAAAAACAAAAATAGGTAGCACCTACGTGTGCACAGCAGTCACCTGTGCGAGTTTACAAGCTGAAATTTCAAGACATTCAGCTGTCTGTTTCTGTATAAATCAAAGACTAATACACTTTGTCTAAGAAAAACAATTTATATGACAACTTTCAGATAACTGTAAAGAACATAGCATTTCATAGGTTTCATTATCTTCATTTGAATTGAGAATCTAAATATATTCCATTTTTCTATGTATTTATTTTCTCAGATAAGGTTTATTGTTGTTGGAGTTGTTGTTTGACTGTTTCTTTTTACTTTTCAAAAACATAAGATTATATCTCCCCCCCCCATAAAACAAACAAACAAACAAACAAACAAAAAACAAGGAACGGTTGCAAATTCCCTAATTTAAGTAAGTACAGTATGCTCTAGCTACTCTAACTGTCTCTTATACATCTGCAAGTAAAGAAGCAAAACTGTTTTACCACAGATAAATGGAGACAGCAGCTTAAGAAAAATACTGATAAAACTTTCAGTATTTTAATGCAAGCTGATGAAATGGAAGAGAAAAAAAGCAAACCCACATCATCATCACAGTAGTCTCATAGTCCTTTTGTATTTTTCCAACCTTCATAGATGAAGGAATTCATTTGTAAGATGAGTACAGGACAAAATGGCCAGAGTAAAAAATCTGAAAACAGAGAGCTGATTTATTTCTTAAGATACATAATAAAAGACAGTACCATTTCTATGAATTATGACTTTTTCTAAGTTATTAATACACCTTTGCCCCCTTTTTATTACTATCGCTCCCTGGAAATAATATACCCAGCCATTCTGTTAAAAAGAAAGTGTTTCATTTCACAGTTCACAGATACTCCTGAATCTGCTAAAACGTCATTTGCCAATTATTAACACCACCACCTACCAATGACTCTGGTTTTATTAGGTCTTTATTAATATGGTAAAAAGCAACTTTTCTTTCATCTTAAAATATGGCCTGCTTTAAAATACAAAATAAGAATCACAGATAGGAGTATCTTCCAGTTAAAGAACAGATTTTAATCTCAGTGCTGTGATTTAATATGAAAAAATTGCCGAGTAATCTAGAGTCAAAGCAGTATATTACACAAAGCAGTTTATTATGCAATGCAGTATATTATACAAAATGCAAAAAGAAAAAAGTGAGGTAACTAAGAAATGTTTTAAAGTCAAAAGAAAAAATATTTGATATTCAGGAAGTGCTGTCCTAAACTGCCATGCAATTAGACACATTGAAAGCCATGTGTCTCTAAAACAACAAAACAAGAAATTGAACCACATCCCACTCGATTCACTTGAATGAGGCTTATTAAGTTGAATGTTTGTTCAGACCATGAACAGCAATGTAATATTCAGCAAAGCTCTCCAAACTGAAACTTTTCTCCCGCTCACTTACTTCTGGTCTGATTCTCCCTGAAAGTAAATTGATTTTGCACTGAGAAGTGAAAGAATTGATAACAGGCACTTCCTGACAAACAAAAGTAACTGGACAAAAATCCACTGCAGTGTGTGAGAATTCAATTAATGTAAATCTAAAGAAACAAGTCTTATACAAAGAGGTAGAATAATAAATGCACCAAACCCAACATTTTGAGAAAAGACAGACTTCTGGACATATCACCCCTCCCCTCACCACTCTCCCATTAACATCTGTATTTTTAATGAGTTGCATTAAAACAGGAAGCATCTGTTTTGTTCGTCCTTCTCATCAAAACAACTATGACAATTTGTGCACCCACGAGGTTTTCTGGTGCTCCCTCATCTCGCTCCCCACAGTGATAAGGCCTGAGGCAGGGAGCTGGGACAGGCGCACGCACAGCCTGCAGAGCTGCCAGGTGTTCGGTGGAGACACCAGGATAAGCTGACTTCAGACCCTCACATCACAGCAGGGACAGCTGCCACAGGTGGCCGGGTGGTTTCAGCTCACAGAGATGGGCACTGACTGCCCAGAGCCCCCCGGTGTCAGTTGGAAACAAGCGTGACCTCCACAGAATCAGCAATGCCCGGCAGCTGTCCACAGGTGATAGCTCCAATCACTCACACCAAACATTGCATCAATCTACTGCTACATTTGTGGAAAACATGTAATTACAGGCAATTCCTATACAAGCTTAAATATGTCCAAGTCCTCAAAAGAAGCCAACTGTCCTGGCATCATGGAAGTCTGGTTAACGTCCAACTGCTTCTAAGGGACGAAGATCTAAGTGGAATAATGTTGCAGTAAAAATTTGGTCAATGCTGCATTTCATTTTCATATAAGAGGGACAAGTACAGGAGCACTGCTCGTACAGAACACAAAAAGGTGCAACAAGGGAATGAGAGCAGTCTCTCAAACACACCTGGTGAGCAACGTGTACGAGAAGGAAAGGCTTCCTGTGGTACCCAGCAGAGGAACTGCGCTCCCTACTATAAAATGTTATTCTGCACTTTAATAGAGTTGCTCATCCACCAAAAAACACAGCTAAACAATTAGAAAAGAGACTCCCAAGACAGCAATATAATTCGACCCTGTTCACTTACTGAAACTAAAAGTGCACATATGAACAACAAAAAAGCACTTCTGAAGCAAATGTTGCTAATAGAAAAATACAACAGATGTGAACGGCATTTAGAAATGCTCACATATGATGCATGATGTGATTTTATATATTAGATTTAAGTAGAGTTTTATACCAATTCTGTAGAGAAGCATGATTTGTAATAACAGTCATTTTTCAATTTCTTCATATTTCAAGGCATTCTGCTAGAAATCACAGCTCTCCAGTTTATCTTTATGGTTGACTGGAACTGATAAATTCAGTAGGGGTTATGGCTGTATCATTAATACAACAATAAAAGGAAATGCATTAGTGTGTATAATTATTGAAAGTGTTTTATTAAACCAACAACTCTTCAATTTCTCTACAAAGAAAAAGAAATGCAGAGAGCTGTAAAACAAAGGCTGAAATCCACAGTTGTCAAACAGCAAATATACCATAGGGTATGAGGGAAATGGAAAGCTTCCAGAGAACTTCCACATCGCTAGGAAAGTAGCATGTAATTATCCTCAATCCATGCGAGATGACAACATGTAATTCACAATATGCTTCCCAAGGCACAGTTTGTTGCAATATACTGTTCAGGAGAACTTCAAAAGAACTTCTGAACTACAGATTAAGAAGCTAGAAGTGCAGCTAGCCTAAGCATGCTCTATGGCCTGTTAACTGTCCTGAGTTTCTGCCTACTAGCTCAAGAAGGCTGGTAACCATCAACTTAAGGGGTAATCAGGAAGGAGACAGTTTAGAATACACTACACACAAGTAATTAAATGAGAACTCTGCACTTCTCCAGTCTCTAGACTGGCTACTTACTGAACCCTGATTGTTTTTCTGAACAACAATTAAAAGAGTAAGATTTTAATTTTCTTCATTTCTGAAAGCACTTTCATGTAAACCGTGTATGATGTTATTTTAAGATAGCAAAAAGGAGAAAGCAGAAATTAGAGGACATGGTTCCAACATCTCACTAGGAACATAGTCAATTCTTAAGCCATACTTACATTTTCTGTTGTAAGTTAAAGGAAAACAAATAATGTAGGTGTCAAACACTGGTGCAGTCATGAAAGATGCTGTTATGAATTCATGAAAGACATCTTTAATTTTCCGTCAGTTACTTCCTTTCTATGCTCTCTATCCATATGTATGAAATAAAGCAGTCAAAATAGCATAACCTCCTTGATAACAGGACTTCAGGAACTTTATGTGTGTGTCAGAAGACTAGCTTGCTCTAGTCTTCTCCAAGTTCTCAAGTACTTACAGGCTTGAGCCTGTAAGGCATTTTTCAGAGTTCATTCTAAGTCCACCTTCCCTCATAATAAAGCCAGTACTCTGCAGCCCACAGCAGTGCGTTGTGGCATGAGCACATGATTTGCTATATGTTTGCACAATGCTATATTATGACCTTTTCAATACTACAGTGATCAAACACTTTTTAAAACCCTTGGACTTGACTACATATTAGAAAGCATACTAAGATAGCACCCAACTCTTCTTTCACGTAAGCCTCTTCTCCAAAGCAAGTCTCAGTCATTTTGGGGTGTAGCAAAATCAGAGAATCGCTGCAATATATATCAAGTGTCTAAAACAAGGGGTTCCCATCTTTAGCCCTGTAACATCTGCTGGTCTGCAAACCACTTCTCAGCATCACAGGGGTTGGAAAGGACGTCTGGACCTCAAAAAGAGCCTGGCCCCATCCCTAAAGAGCCTTGCCCATTAACATATTTATTACGTGTTGATAAGATTTCCCTCAATTTAATTCTGAAGTGCAAATATGTTCTAAAGGGCTGTGAAAAAAGTTTGCTAGAAAGACCTTTAAAGTCAATATTTGTTTTTCATGATCTTTCCAATTTTTTACCATTCACTTACAGGTTTCAACTGGTTTTCAGTGAATATCATTGCAAATTCCGACAGAACCCATTTCAACTCAACTTGTAGACAAAGAATAATGAGCTCAAACATTTTCACTCACCAACAGTCGTCTTCGTGGTGTCACTAAAACATCACCCACTACAAATGGGATGTATCTGTGAATTGCTATTGACAGAAATCTCAGCAGTGATTGAGAAGCAGCTAAGATATCTGTTCTACATAACCACTCTCTCAGACCGATATTCTTCAAAGTAAAATTATTTGATGGTATATTTACGTCTCCACACAAATGTCTTGTTATATTATTGTCTTCTCTTGTAAGGCATCTCAGTGTTTGGAATAGGTTACTATAACCAAAAGCCCATTTAAGTGACTGTTTTTTTTAAAAGGTACTCACAGAATAAATTACTAAACCAATCTAAGTGTAGTTATTTCATAAACATAAGAGCAAACTGAGATGAATTATGTTTCTTCTGAAAGACTACACTGCAAATCTTAAAGGCTTGAAGAGAAAACTGGAGTCCCTAGTTCCAGTCTCAGTTTTCAGTTAATGAGGACATCACCTTTTATATCCTAAAACCACAGTTTGAAAAACAAAATAATCCTCATGTTAGATAAATATTTATAAAAATAAGTATTTCTATATTGCATAACTATACTGTCTTGGGAAAAAAAATAGCAAACATTAAATTCATCACATCTGAAAGCTGATGCCCAAATAACTCATCTTATGCAAACTTTTCAAGTTACCTTTAATGTTTTCAGAATTCAAATTTCACAGGATAACTACAAAGATTAAAAAAAAAAAAAAAAAAAAAAAGCAGAAGAATTTGAATAATTCACTCCAAGTCAAAATATTTGATTCACTGCTACTTCCAAGAAGGCTAACAGAGAGACATTTTGCAAATAATTTATAAGAACTGTAAGACAAGAAGAAAAAGGAAAAAAAAAAAAAAAAAAAGGCTTCTCAGAGTATCTTAACCAGATGATGTTTAACCATGTCCTCAAAACAGTTCACCAGAGTTCCCATCCAGCAGGTGTTTGTAAATTGATTAAAAAGTGCCTGACGTCATAGTCAGGACATAAATATGATGCATCCTAAGAACAGGCTGGGGAAAGGAGAAAAAAATCATAAGTTATATTTATACAATTTAAGATTCTTCCAGAAGGTATTCACTGCCAAGGCATATATACATATAGAAATGAAATTTAACAGATGTGAAACTTTAAAGAGTACACTGAAAATGCAAAATATATTTTATTTGAAATGTTATAATTGGCTGTGTGAAAATAATTCTTAACAAGATGCTCTTTCACACTTAGCATTACAGTCAAGTCTACCGTCTGCAGAAATGATGTCACAGGCACAAACAAGCCTAAAGAAATTCTTATTCGGGCCTGGACAAGACTTCCTTGGTCAGAATCACCAAGCAACAAGTAAGCTATTTTTCTGAAATAAGCTCTTTGGTTAGTCATACGTACGCAAAGGTGTTTTTGTACTCAAAATACAGATAATATGTACTGCATATAACTAAGAACTGACATCCTGATGCCAGTTTGTACCTTTCACACTTCTGTGATTCTCGCAATACGTGAGCCAGAGCAGCGCTTTACATATCAATGGATTCAGGTCTAGAAGGTATCATCCAGGTTTCACAAAGAAAAAGTAAGAGACAGATAAATCAGGAGATTGCTTGAAGCCCCACAAGAACTGTGCAATGGAGAATTATATCCCAGCACTCTGCCTTAAAAAACAATTCGTAGTAATCTGCACCCACGTAAGTACAAAGTGAATTCTAGACTAAAAGCAAGGGTACTAATTTCCTAAACAGCGGCATCTCCTGGAGAATAGATGCTGATTTGGTATGATTTGGAAGCGCTCTCCACATAATATTTGTTCACTTATTTTTAAGAAAAATCACCAAATGACTGCAGGTGAAACAACTGCTTTGCTGATGCAATTACATATGACTTTTACTCTTCTACGTACACAGTTTTCTAGTTTGCCCTAACATAAGGACAACGTTCAACTTGAACTTGCTCATTTTCCCTCTGAGTTTTGAAAAAAACAACCAAATTTCTCCCATTTAAATCCAGAATGCAGCCGAGACAAAAGCCTTTACAGATCAAAGACAATTTCAGTATTAAGACATACTGCCTGTAACTCATAGACTGAGACCGACTTTTTATTTTTATATTCTGTTCCCTATGCTTTATACAGAGCACAGTAGGGTTGAATACTGTTTCCACCTTAAGACTGAATTTTCTTTAGAAGCTAGGTCTAAATCACATTCCTCCAGCTCTTTTAATAGATTATGCTTTTAAAATCTGCAAGACAGGGCATTAATCCCCATATATCAACAAAGATGTGAGATTTGGCTTCAGCAGTTCTTTACTCTCACTATTCAAACTCTCCCTAGAGAGAAAATTTCATTAATGTTAAGACTAAAAGTAAACTACTGTAATTTAAAGGCCCAACAAGTGCAGTAATATTTTCAGACATGCAACTCCAAGATCCTCAGAAATGCTCAGGAGAAAGAAAAATAGGAGATTAGAGGAAATACATCCAAGAGAAACATATCCAGCAGCTCATTCAGCTTTTTTTTTCCAGGCTGATTCCAACCTCCTGTGTATCAGTTTATATCAAGGCCATCAGGACCATGGGTGGATCCACACCACTCCTGCATGGCCACCCACCCAGGCCAAGCAGACGGCACAAGCTGAGCTCCTCAGGCTGTGAACCCAATAGGGTGTGCACATGCAGAGTCTAGCCATGGCTGAACTACAACAGAAAGACTGTGTAAAAAAATCAATCAAGTAGATGGCAATATTCTCACCTTCAGTATAAGTCTTAAAGGAGACTCCTGTGGTACCAAGCCACGGGAGACATGACTTTCAGGTAGGAAAACTGGCTTTTCAGAATCTAAAGTCCAGATCAAAATCTGAGAATCGCTGACAAGGTAAACACAGCAGCCTGACTTCTCCCCTCCAGTGCTTAGCAAAAGCTCACGTTCACACCGCAGAGCAGAGATGGCAGTTTGCCATTCACTTGGCAAACATGGGGAAGCACACCTCAGGCCTGCATCTGCACCTTGCCTACTTTCCGGTTTAAACCAGGAAGAAGGAAGTCCCACCAACTATGACCTGCATGCAAAAGTAAGCAAAAGCTTTTAGTGATTGCAGACAACTATAATATGGGCACAGAAAATTCAACTAAGGACAATAGGACAACTAGTATAAGTAATTATTGACATGCAAAGAGGTCAACAGAGTAGGAAAGCCACACATCAGTCAACAAAAGGAAAGGTTTGCTTTTATCTGTAGTACAGTGTGTCTTTCAGAAATTAAGTTGTTAGCAGGTGCCACTAAAGATCTTGGAGATGCAGAGCACATTTCCTGTAACCCCTCATTCCTCTCACCCTATCATTTCTCATTTTTTGCACTGCAGTCATTAATGACAATGAAAACGCAATCAATCCTAGCAGTGAGCAGACCAAAATTGCCTAGAAGTAGTTACATATCATAGAGACGGTAGTGAGTTTTTAGAGTCAGTTTATTGATCAAGGCATACTGCTATTATCTGCTCTGTCTTTGTCACTAAATGTCTTTCACGCACTATGTCTGTATGGAAGTACGCCCAGAACAGAGCAGCATTTTCAGTGCAAAATTCATGCAATTTAACAAGAACTTTGCTTGAGAGGATGCTCTGTTAATATTAACAAAGATTACAAAGAATAGATTACAAAACAGACTACAAATCAAAAAGTTATTGAAGATCATAAGCAATTTTATTCCATGAACAGTGGCTTATGCATCTAATGCTATGAACAACCAGATCCTGGCTGCAAATCATTGTCTTAAATCCCCTCCATTTTATAAATATTTCAACTGTTTTTATGTTTATACAATACTCAGTTACTTTCATTACGTAACTGAAAAGATGTTAAAAAAGATGCTTTAAGACAGAAAGGACATACCTTCATAGTCTTCATAGTTAAACAGTGGGCATATTTCTTGGAAGAATGATCATAAAGCTTTAATTTTCTCGTGAAACTCCAGTATTTGCACCTTTACTGTTAACGCTAGTACCCTAAAGTTGGCAAAGAGCCTGAAGCCCAAGAAAGATCACAGAGAGCTCAAAAATGCCATGGCCTCAGGTCACCAGTCCAAGGTAGGACAGTCTTGCTGGTTATTCTTTTCAAAATGCTGGGAAATGCTATTGCTTTCATGCAGAACAGAACAGAACTTTGAATACCTTCATGAAATAACATGTGGTGGCTTTTGTTTATTTTTCTTAACCTTTTACTAAAATAGGAAGTTTATGCCCAGACCGCCTCTTCAGCCTGATCACTCAACAAACTTCCCCCAGCTGACAGATTTCACCAATCCAAATGAACAAAAACCTACAAGCCTGAACAGTGTCAAATCTGCGCAGGAGCCAAAAATGAAATGCATCAGCACTTGGCAGCCATGGCATAAACACATACACTATCAATCAAGTATTGCTATTGTGAAGGTAAATACCATCAAACTTTGTAAGTGAAGTGTTTGGTTTTGTTGTTTTCCCAAGTCTCTATGCATTATTTTAAGGAAGAATCACCGCTACAGATACCCTTATCATGGGCTTGCAGAACAGAAAGGTCACGTTCTGCAAAACAACACAGAAGCTCTAAGATAACAAACGGCCACTTACCTATCCCTCAAACAAAGCATGTCATATTTTTATCCTGATTGCTGAACTATAGAGAAGTTGCTTTCTTCTGCTAACTTCAAAAGAGATTTAAATTGACATACTCTAGATTTAAGAACTGTTCAAATAATCTAAACTAAGGTAAGAAAAACCAAGTGGAATACAAAACTGTGTAGGATGCATGCTGTTTCTTTCATGCTGATGCAGTTCTGTGGTGGTACTGCACACCATGCCAGTATACTCTTATCAGATCTAACATCGCTAAAAAGGAATTGCAAACTTGTACCATACCTTCTATGTGAATTTTTAAATACTTTGAACCATCCTGGCTACTTATTTGAAGCAGAAACATAAAAAGAGAACTCTTCCTATACCACCAAAATATCTCCCTCTATACAGAAACGTATCTGCATTGCACAGCCACACTTGATGGTAATGGTTGTTTTGCTCTTCGTGCACCTTCTCTTTACTATACCTGGAGATGGTGGTTTGAAAGAAAGAACAAAACAGCTGGAAATAGAAGACCCTAAAAGCACATTACAGCTGTTAATGCGCACAAATCAATGCAGAAATACAATATAACATTCTGTTAATATTATTTCTAGTTTTATTTGTATTTGCAATTTTTTTAGATCAAAACAGAAAGTGCCACCCATCTAACTCTAGTCTATGCAGTGCGTTCCAGAACAAGCAGTAGTTACTGCTCGCTGTTGGGTGAATCTGTGGTTACCTCCATACACACATATCCACACATCTGCACCATGCAAGGTCAGCATAATCTAAAATAGGAGGTTACTACATAAGAAGCACAAACTATAATGGCAAGTCATAATTACAGTTTACACCACTATCTTCTCACCTATTTTAAAAACTCTTTTTAATTCCCTATAGTGATAGAGCTGTCTCTGTCATTTCAAAGATACTTCTCCTCTCAAAGCATTTTTCTTAATGTGAAATGAAATTTTCTGACAACAATTCAGAGATGCCTGGAGGCTGACCTCATGCAGAGTACCTACTCCAATTCATTAATTAAAGATTTAAACACCATGTTTATGCATCCACTTCCAACTTACTCTAATTCTCACTTCCCAGTAGTTACCAAATGGGCAGTGTGATGATCCAATTACACAGCAACAAAAGAAAAAGGAAAGGCTGAACAATTGTTCTTACTCCCAGCAGTCTCGTCTGGATTGAAACCTAGCAGTATTTAACAGATAAGCCTCGGTACAATATACTTGACATTTACATTTTCGGATGTATGTTCTACCCAACTGCCCTCACAATGTCGGCTTAATTAAGATACAGAACATTACTGGCCAGAATCACTTCACTAAAAAGGCATATGTTAAATAGTCCTATAACCAGCATAATATAATTGAGCTCTGTCACTTGCAAAACTGCTGCTTAAATAGAGGAAAAAAAAATCAATACTCTCTCTTTTCACGGTGTTCTCGATTTCACTCTATGCAATCAAAGCAGCTCAAACAGTACCACAAATGCATACAGAACACCGTCTGTGGTACCAGAGAAACATACAGAATAAAGTGAGTTCTAACAATGACTTTCAAGTGGTGTGTTTATTAACAATAATTCAAAATCTAGCATGGCATTTAATCACACGCTAAAGCATTCAAGCATCCCAGTGAACAAAGTTACTGAAGACATTATCACTATAAAGGAAAAGCAGCACTGATACACCGTAAACATAAAGAAAGGCAAACATGACAAAAATGAAGAGAAACTAAAGGTCAGCATTACAAGATGAAAATTAAAATGCAAAACATGCATTCCAATCATTCCCACTGCTTTAGGTGCTGAAATCACATTCTGCAGCAAGTATCTGAACTCAAAGGGTCGTATTACCAATCATAAATCTTCCTTATAATGAGAAATGTACACAACTGGGAAATGTACAAGTGACTATTCCTTTTTCTGATGTTACAAGGAATTTTTTAGCCATTACACCGTTATTTTTAGCAAACCTTCATAGGTTTGCTACTCTAGGTAGAAAATTCTACTACCCTCAATAAGCAGAATGAGAAAAAAATTTATTCATCTCAACATTGCCAAGTCAGCAACAATATATTGTTTTGGAAGCAAAAATTGGTTTTCCTTCAAAATAAGGTACAAAAATGTTATAAAACACAAACAGAAGTTATTTAGTTCTGTTAAGATCCATCTGCTTTAGATAGAGGCACAGATCCCCACCTTCATTAGAACAAAGCTCCCAGTGCAGTACAATATCATGCAAGGCAATTACTGATATACAAGTTGCTTCAAACTGTTATAGGACTGATAATACATTGACAGGTAGTAAAATCCAAGGTATTTAAAACAAGCTACATTTGTCAACTATTTTTTGCATCCAAAAAAACAGCAAAGAGTATTACTGTGCAAATAACAACGTGAGGGCTTCCAGCTCAAATACAAGCATCTGGGGTTCAAGACAATGAAAACCTCAGAGTATAAAGCTCTCTAGATATTAAGACCATAACGGTCACTTCTAGTTCAAAAATCTCTGCTTGAGAAATATGGATTCCCATGTACCACCCTCTGCTCACCTTCTGAAGTCACATAAATAGAGACTATAAAAACTCCTATCTTTTCAAAGCCCCCAAATTATCTTTACTAAATCTACTATGAAAGTCAGCATAAGAATTAAACCATACCTTTACAATATACGTGCATCTAGACATCAGAAACTGCACACATACACCCACAGCTGGGTATTAACTTTAGGAAACTGGGACCAAGAAAACAAAACGCGTACCAAAATCATAGAATCCTTTGAGTTGGAACGTACCCTAAAGGATCATCTAGTCCAATTCCACTACAATAAAAAGGGACATTCACAGCTAGATCGGGGTGCTCAGAGCCTGGTCCAGCCTGACCTTGAATGTCTCTAGGGATGGGGCACCCACCACAACTCTGGGCAAACTGTGCCAGGGCCTCACCACTCAGTGTGAAAGACTTCTTCCGTAAACCCAACCTAAACTTACCCTAAGTTTGAATCCATTTCCTGCGTCCTATCACCACAGATCCGCTAAAGAGTCTGTCTTCTTTTGTCTTGCAGTTTCCCTGTAGATACTGAAACCCTGCTACGAGGTCACCTTGCAGCCTTCTCTTCTCTAGCTTTTTCAGCCTGTCTTTCTAGGAGAGGTTCCACCCCTTGTATCATTTTTGTGGTCCTCCTCTTGACTCCCAACAGGTCGGTCTATGTTCCTCCTGTACTGAGGACTCCAGATGAGGTGTCACCTGGAGGCAGAATCAGTTCCCTGACCTGCTGGACACACATCTTTGGATGCAGCCCAGGATACAGTTGGCTTTCTGGGCTACAAGGGCGCATTGCTGGCCCCTGTCCAGCTTCCCATCCACCAGCACCCCCAGGTCTTTTCTGGCAGGCCTGTGATCCATCCTTTCACCCAAAAGCTTGTACTGGCAGTGGGGTTTGCCTCAAACCAGATGCAAGACCTTAATCCTGGATGTGCTGAACTTCACGAGGTTCTCCTGAGCCCACTGTTCAAGCCTGCCTAGGTCCATCTGGATGCCATTCCATCTCTCCACACTTTATTTGCAGCTTAGCAAGTAAACAGGAGGAACCTGTAACCTCTAACAGATAGCTCCATTTTCAGCAAAATTACAAGTCAGTCCCATCCTCCCCCATGTACCCAAACAATCAGCCTTTGATACATGATTGCATGAACCATATATTTTTCACAGTTTTAAGAACGTCATTTAATGGGTCTGAAGAACCTGAGAAGAAGTTTAATATGAAAGAGTCACTGACTTTTATTCCCTCCATGTTCTTATTAAGCTGACGTGAACGTGATTATTGAGTTCTATTCCACCGAGACTATAGCAATGAAAGAAAACTCACAATAGCTTAAATGAGAGCAGAAGACAGTCTATAATCTTTACCTCCAGCAGCAATGATATTTCATGCTGGTTGCACAAATAACCACTGGGTTCAGAACAAAATTCAGAAATGGTGTCAAATGCTATCAAACAGTTCCAAAAGCCTATGGCAATCTGCCAAAATCTGCATTACAGATCACAGGTGATGGGCAGGGCTTTGGGGACTGAACTCCAGTCTTCAAAAATTCTGTTATTCTTGCTGTATGGAAATGGTGACTTTCATTTCAGAACCAGGAGAAAGAAAAGGAAATGAACAAACAAATTTAGAAGAAAATGAGAGTGTTTTCAGCTTGCATTACTCTCAGTTTCACTCTTGATATTTCTGGTTCTGCTTCCCTCTATCTGTGTCTTACTTGATGTACAGACTCTCCCATGAGAATTTCTTTTATTAAGACCGTAGGAGTTTTTGTATTTTCTGCTGGGATTTCATTCAGAAAACAACTTTAAAGTGAATTTTTATTAGCAGTGACATGGGTGGTTTTAATCCTGGATTGTTTCCACTCACAATCTGAGCAACCTGAAATAGACACTTGGATTTCTCTCAGGATACTTAGCAGCTATAAAGCACACCTGTTTTTAATAGACAAAAAGACACATAGATGACTCCCATCTTCAGATTATGTGCTACTCCATGATTTAGTCAAGTTTTATTTTGGAACAAATATTTAATATTAAGGAATACTATCAATAAATTATATTCAATTATTCTACAAGTCAGTTGCTTTCTTGCTCTGGGAGGATCCAAGTATCAGGAACAGTGAAAAACTTTGCATCTCCAAATCCATACAAGTTCAGCAAATAGCAAGGTTAGCTAAGCAGGAAATACTAAAACCGTGTTTAAAAGGAACAGTCTCTGCTGAGCACACACAGATAATCTGCAGTGACTGAACGGTGGCAGAAGAGAAAGGAAATGAACTGTACAGACTAAAAAGAATGTAACAAATCCTATTTCACAAGGTGAACTAGTATCCAAAACAAGAATATGAAAGGGAGTGGACTCTTACAGTCTGAGAAAAAAGCTGAAATGCACAAACACAAACAACACAGCTCCCACACTTAAGAACAAGAGCATCTTCAGTCCTTCCTCTGAACTGCACCTAACCCAAGTAGAAGATACAGGCAATAAAGCTGGCATCATTAAGTTCAAGCACCAGAGACACCACTTCCTCTTCAGTACTTTGCAGTGTTCGTAGTAAACAACAAAGAAACTTTGCCAGGCAGTCTTTTAACCATTTCAAAGGTTTTTCATATTAAGCCACAGCGTGGCTTTTCATTTTTTTCCCCAGTAAATACATCCTCAGCTCTCTTCCATGAGAAAATCTAGATTCAGTGACTTCAGGTATGTAAAATTCTGCCAAAGATGCACTTGAAATATATCTAAATCCACAAGCATCAGAGTAATTCAAAAATTACCAGCGTGTAAGATGGTTTAATAAATTGTATTACTCAAAATTAATTGTTATTAAAATTATAGTGAAAAACTTAAGTGAGAATTTAATTCTTTCCTGCTTTACTGTTGCATTATTATTGGTCTGCTACCAGACTGACACTACTAAAATTAGAGGAATTCTTTTCTGTTTTAAGTAAAATTAAACTTCACAAATTAGCTGTAAGCATTTTATTAGCTTTAAAGAAGCATTTTACTGTGCAGCATTTATTTTAACCTGATTTCTTGTTTCTAAGGTTGTAAAGGAATGAGTTCAGCATAAAGTAAGGAAGATGAAGCAGGATCAAGTGTCAGTGACCCACTAAACAACAGCTTGTGCCTTAAAAAGAGGGGAAGGATCTCAATTATATGAAACGTTTAAAGCTCTTGAAAAGATACTGAAGTCTATCCCAGACTCAAAGGAGGAAATATATGCATTTCCAGCATATTGAACAAATGTAATAATTGGAGTGCTTAGACATTAGAGTGATAAAAAGCGGCATTTGTCTTTCCTATCACATTAGTGTACAATTACCACTGGACTAAAAATAGACCAAGTCACTCAAAGTTGAAAAGATCAGAAATTTTATAACTTGACTGACTTGGTCTATTTTTAGACAAGCCTTATAAAGATCAAGAATTTCATTAGGTTGGGGAAATGTGAAACTGCTGTTGGCAGCCAAATGAGACGTAGTTCCTTGAGATGAAGACTGAAGCTAGTAACTTACACAAATTATTTTAAATAGATCATGAAATAATCTCAAATGAATGCAGAATGTTGGTAAAAGACTACCTCATCCCACAACTTGAAAGCTATGTAGTTTTGGAGGACATATAAGCAAGTAAAATCTCTCATATGTGGAAATCACTGTTATGTGTCAATATTCTACTCGACGTTTTCTCATTATATCTGATGAAAGAAAATGAATGTTTGTGTTCATTACTGCTAAAACAAACCTGCAGTGAGTTCACATCACCAGTAGTGAAACTCAATTTTGTCCCCTGCATGTGCAGGTGAATACACAGAGCAAACTGATAACACCCATTGCTAGTGTGGCTAAGTGTTTCTAAGCAACCTTGCTCTATCATCTCCTGTGACAGAAACAAGCAGAACAGTTTGAACTGCAGACTAACAGAGCAGTGAATACTAATGACTAACAAAACATGGCACCTCATCATTGACTTCTGAGTGGAAGGCAAAAAAAAAATAAACAAACAACTTGAAAGTGCATTGATTAAATTGAAAACGCAAACAAGTAATGTAAGCGTACCTACAATAATTACACAGGAAAAAAATGCAGATTTCAAACATCTGCATCAGGCAGATTTGTTTTGTTTTTCATATACATGTTTCCCACTCCTGCAAGTACAGAAAAATGGCAATATTGCTTGGCCAGAGAACTTACTTTAATCCTGTAATCATTTCTATTCAGTGAACCCACATCAGCAGAAAATGAGTTGCCTTGAGTTGTCTTACTGACCAGACACTTCATGCATCCTCACAAAGTAGTTTTGGCAATGGAAGTGCTGAACGCAGCATATTGTTATTCTATCCTAAAAGTACAGGAAGCAAAAAGGACAAGGCAAAAATATGAAAATAAGGGCACATAGACTTGCCTTCCTCTCCTATGCCAAAACACCATTGAGAACACAGACCTGGTTAAGAGCCCATGCATTAGGTTGGCATTGGCACTGCTGCACCATACTATACAGTGGACTTACAACTACTTGGCACTAATGAAAACCTGGACAAAAGCAAGATCACCATAAAGGGAGTTGCATATAGATTGAGACATTAATGGCAATTTATTTCACTTTAATCGTCTCTGTTCTCCATCAGAGGTTAGAAAACTATAAAGTATTCCCTAATATTAGGGAATACTCCTTGGGTGCTCCCTTTACAGCACCCAGCCTGCATGCTTTGCTTCAATATCCTTTGTTCAGCTACACCTTTCATATTGCAGTAATGAGCAACAAAGAGTAATGGAACCTCTTCTAAGTGTTGGCACGACTCACCTCCCACTTAAAAAAAAAAAAAAAAAAAAAGAAAAAAAAAACCAGCAATTGTAAAAATTGTTTGCTTTGATGTTTTCACTTGTCAAGATTTAATCTTGACACATAACTCTACAGTTAGCATACGATGTGTTCAATGCATAGTAGTGTGAACTTTGTAATATAAGCAAGGACCACAGTCTTTTCATATCTGGAAAATATGGTTCCGTTCATAAAGTAGCAAGGAGTACCAGTAAGGCATCTATCTATACCATGGTTGGTCTAAAGAGCAAAGGAAAAAGTTAATACATTGTTATTTAATTTCAGTACATTATCAACTGTTATTTATAAATTAAATTATTTCATTTTAATGCTACAATAGAAGTACTTCTGATATTTTTTTCCAAGTCAAAATACAATTTTGTTTCACAGCCACCCTTCAATGTTCTGTTTAATATAACCCTGATGATTATAACATTCCTCTGATAGCCATACAGACCTAAGGACAGATTCCGGCTGCATCCCAGGCACTGTTCAGCAATGCACCAAACACACAAAGCACTAGATTTACTGAAATCATAGATGTTGAGCTACAGCTTTTTTAGAGTCTTTGCCTTTGCACAATTGATATCTTCAGAAAAAAAGATTTAAAGACAGCCAAGAAATTACGAAAAAACTGATTTTGCATACAGAAAATTTACCAATGGACTTTTTAAAAATTCAGTCTACTGCACTCTAAGAGATTGCAAATGTAAGAGACACGGTAGTCATACAGTCAAGCTGCATTTTTCAGAAGAGTAAATGGATTTTTACCTGAGCAGCAGAGATTTTTGGTGCATTTTCTACAGTAACACACAGGATAATGCATTCTGCTAATGTAAGGTTATGAAAACATCTTTTCAAACGTATGGCAAGTTGAAAGTGGGAAAGCTCTTGGAGAAGCTTGTATAAATGTTTACACTAACAAAGTTATACATGAAGAACTTCAGTGCATAAAAAGATCTTCAGTCATCATAACACTAAAAAGCGAATCAAAATAATACATGAAATACTTTGTGAGTAACACAAGGTTTAAATAACTGCAATTTACGAGAAAGTTCCTTTATGGTTGTTCAACGCAGCACTACCTATAGATTAACATCACATTGATCTACACGCTAAAATTGAGAGCAGTAGGCACTGGACAGAGAGATGATACATAACATGTTAATAAACTGTGAAATCACAAGTCTCTTATCCATTTTACTGTTCTCTTTCAACACTGCACAGGACTGCTCTGAGAGCAAAGGGTCTTCCACCCAAGGAACCCTGGCACCACAGATGCAAGGAGATTCCCTAGCATATGAGTGAAATGACACACTAGCAGCTGGACTTATAAAACATTTCTTTTCCCATAAAACACCTCATGAAGCTGTCTGTAAGAGAAGGCTTGGCTAGCAAAACTATAAATCATTCTCCAGCCTCCAACAGGTCACTCAAAAGGCTCTCAGCAACTTTTAGAAGAGCCTTACTTCTGCAGAAACTGTGTCACATTTGACAAAACGAAGCTAGGAAGCATGAATAAAACAAGCATATCAGGATTTGAAGTGAGAGAAGCTATTTTTGTTAGACCACATGATAACATAATAATAATAATGAAGATGATGAGAGAATCTGAAGAACATAAACCTTTTGCCAAGTATGAAGCAAAACCCATCCTTATAATGGAACGTAGAAGACCACACATGCATAAATAATCTTCACTTTTCATTTTAAATTTCTATAAGGAATAAAATAGGATTTTTTTCTCCATTAGGTAAATTTCATCCTGCAACATTTCATTAACGAAAATAATGAACACATTACACAAGAGTGCACAAGAAAGCTTACAGAGCAAGAAAATAAATGAAGAAAAAAGTTTTCTACTTGTACAGATCAGAAAGAAACAACACGGGATTCTTCCTGCCTCGTCACAGCAGCAGCCGCTCGCTGTGTTTGTGCAGAGGCAGGATGCAGTTCTCCACTACAAATGTTTCCTGTCTCTATGCTGAGCTCCAATGGCCATTCTCTCCACAATTTGCAGAGCTCCTGGACATAATTATGCCTCAGTGGAAAAATGATCTGAGAAATCACATTTCAAGTCCTCTCTTACTTGCCTTGCTCTGACTCACTATAGATGGCAAGCAAGATAGGATTAGCCAAAGAGGCTCAACTGTAACTTGCTGTTAAGAGATAATCAGCAATTATTGCTTCAGACAAATCTGATTTAGACATACTGCAAAAGGGGAGTTATATGATGGTGAGAGAAAGGGGGGTGGGAGGGAGACCTGAAGAGTTTGATAAAGCAAAATGATTTTCCTCCAAGAAAATCAAATTTTATACTTGAAGCATTGTCTCCTGATTAAAACCACTGTTTTCTAAAAAAAAAAAAAAAAAAAAAAAAAAAAATCTAAACTAAATCAAGTTACTGATTAGTAGGGGGGGGAGTTATTCAATTCACTGCTAGCATCTATGAAAGGAACTGATTTTTCTTCACTTAAGTATTTATACGATTAAAATAATAAATGGTCATCACCATGAAACTGGAGTACCTTACAAATTCAAAGAGGAATGTAATAAATGACTTCCTGGTTTCATTGAAAGCCCTGTATAAAGTGAATTTATCTATAATTAGATGTAGACACAATAAATAAGAATTATACAACAGTTTGCTTGATTTGATACAAAATACCTTATTTCATTGTACAATTCTCTTACAAGAAAAAATAGTTTCACTTATACTGAACAGAACTTTTATTGCATATCCTCACATTATGAAGAACAGAAGGAAAATCAAGAGATACTTGCAATACTTCAATATTTCTTCATAAGATTTAAATTTAAATTAGTGAAGGTTTAGAGAAAGAATTTACAGGTCACTATTACAAACCACTTGCTCCAGATCACTTTCCAAGCAGTAACACCAATTCAGTTTCATCACAATAGCTTTAAAATGTCTACAACAGCAAGAGCCTTTCAAAAGCACTGACAGTTGGGAGCGATCTCAGAAAGTCTACCAATACACTGATGACAGAGCAGCTCAGTAATGTCTGACACTGCAGGGCAGAAATGTGGGAAACGTGGGTCAGGAACTAAAAATAATAGCACATTAAATTTGTAGTGCCGTTTGTAGTATCCATTATCCAAAAAGATGTTCACTAATGTCCCGTACCTGGAGACGTTCAAGTCCAGGTTGGATAGGGCCCTGGGTAACTTGATGTAGTGTTTGAATTAGTGACTGGCAAACCTGCCCACAGCAGGGGGGTTCAAACAAGATGATCTTTAAGGCCCTTTCCTTTCCAAGCTATTCTATGATTTTATGATCTTCTCCATGTTTACAGAAGTGTCTTCCCACAGTGGAACTGCTGTACAGAAATTGTCCTCCCAGACACAATCTTCAGATTCATTCATCACCAATCAATCATTAGCCTAAAATTCCCTCAAATATCTTCAACTGTAAAGAAGAATAAAGCATAGACAATGGGATTCCACAGGTGTACTCTTTTTAATGCTGTTCTGATACAATGTGAATTTATGGAA
The DNA here is from genome assembly GCF_019232065.1 of Centrocercus urophasianus. Lineage (NCBI taxonomy): Eukaryota > Metazoa > Chordata > Aves > Galliformes > Phasianidae > Centrocercus > Centrocercus urophasianus. Next base: position 34,894,833 of record NW_024884711.1, read on the forward strand.
TTTGAGAGGAAAGAAAAAGTAAATAGCAATAGACTCAATAAGTGAATGACCTGGGAAGATTTAGAAGTAGGCAAAATTATCTTCAGATTCTAAAATGGGTTCTAATATACTACTAAATATACTAATACACATACAGGATACAAAAACCCATTATCATTTTTACCAGACACATAACTCCTATTTATGATACACAATGTTGTGTATCATCTGTAATCACCAATTTAAATTATAAAAACCCTCAAGCAGTGGAACCAATAAATCATAGAATAGCTTAGAGCTATTAGAAAACATTAATTCTATTCTCAAAGCCAAATTGCATTTCACAATTTCTATCAATGAGTTTGAATGGAACCTTGAAATGATTAATGTTTTATCAGAGATAGCACAGACAGCGAACACAGAAGCTGCCATTTAGAATTTAATGCTGGTAGTGTGTTACTGACCAAGTGAAAACTGATAGACTTATCGCCAGTACCAGCACTGTCGAGCATTACAGACTGCAAAAGCAAAGCATGTATTTGTAATTAAGTCTGCAAGCTAGCAGACACAATATTTTGTGTCAACCACCCAATACTACCAACCGTAACACCACGAAAGTCACAATGAACTGGCCATTGGAAGCAGCATAATTGAGACGTGCGCATTTCATGCAAGTGTCTGAACCAAACCTTCCTCTACCGTCCCAAGAACTTTTGGAAAAGGTGACTCAGAGCACCGCTCCGTAGTAATCGTACTCCCAAAGGAAGAATACAAACTCAACTCAAGTAGTGTGGATATTTCTGTTAAAGCTTCCAATTTGAGTTTGCACAGAAATGAATGACAGATTTATGTCCAAATATAAAACAAGCAGCAGATTCATAAATAAGAAGTGAAGTACCATATTAGAGGCCTGGCGAAAGTTATAGTCATGGTAATTGACTGAAAGAGGCACCAAATAAAAGTTTTATTTTAACGGAGTGAATAAGCCAATGGTAACACGACTGGCACAGAAAGAGTGCAACAGTCAGATGGCACATAAGGTGAAATTTACTTGAAGGAAATATTCACAGTATGAACAAGCCACATGAAGAAGAAAAGTGATCCTGTACCACAGGGTAAAAAACAAAATCTACCAGCTGTGAAGCAAGCCAGCTGAAGATGCACAAGTTATCTCTGATTAGCTAAACACGATTTGCTACAGCTTCAGTAAAGTGTCTGACATCAACACAAGTGGTGGCTGTTTCCTAAACCTAAGAATATGCTACGGAAGACTCATCTTTGTAACTAAATAACACACCAACTAATTTATTTAAAGCAAATTTCAGTAGATATACCATAGTTTGCCCTGAAGGTGCTCAAGGCCAGGATAGGGCAGTGATCTAGTGGGTGGCAGCGTCGCCCACAGCAGGAGGATGGAACAGTTGGTCTTTGAAGTCCCTTTCAACCCAAACCATCCTAAGGTTCTATGAATTTCTCACATACAAGCAACCTGTGTTTCCACTACCTGCATATAAATATTTATTTAAAACCAGGAACGAATTGTTATGTTCATCTTCTCTTTCTACATAAGGATTTCTTATTGATTAAGTACTGAATGGGCTTTGTTTAGTTTTGTGCTCACCCAGCACTCCCATTATTTTTAGTTGTGCTGTTTTTAGTAAAATTTCTATCAACTTTTCCTCTCTTTAATGGAATGGAAGATTAAATCTTGTCACTTCAGTACAGAGTGAATTGTGCTCAACAAAAAGATTTCATACACGAAGTGCAAAAGACCTTGTTAGAAAAGAAAATTCAATTAGGAAAGACAATAATCATGGAAGAAAATCTTCCTCTTAAAACAATGCTACAGCTGAACTATCTTCCGACTTCTAAAGTTCATTCTCCAAAGGACTATTTCAGAAAGCTTATAGGGGAAATGGGTAAAGGAAAGTTGCTTTAACAGCAACTTCCGTTAATTGCTGTCACAAAGTGATGGGAAAAGCTGAGTTTTCTTCAAATTTTCAAATCTGAGATGCATCTGGTTGAAGTGCTTTCACCATCTGTAAATTATGTTTCAATCAAGGAAGAACTAGGGTTTCACTGCAAGACAGCTTCTTAAAATAGTTGATGTCCTCTAGTAAGCACAGAAGGAAGCACATCTTTTTCCCCTGTAAAGTACCAGAGCCACAGGTCAGAACTCAAAGAAATCTATGTATAGATTTAACAGGTATGCAATTTGAACTCCAACCCCAAATGCAGAGAAAGTCCATATTGGAAATGCTTGTGATGCAACTAAACTTTTTTTAAAAACACCATTGTTAAAAATGTATTGAAAAAAGGATTACTAGTAAAAACAACTCTGCACGATTCACATATTCCTTGGCTAACAGCCATCATCTTACCAATCACTTAGATAAGAACAAAGACCACCTCTTTATATACTATTTGAGGGTTTCAAAAATCTGCAGCAGCATGAATCAGGGAGTTTTGCCTATTTGTTTTCCAACACTGGAAAATCAGTAGGTAAGCCAAAGCTTCATAAATGATCATTCTCATCCAAATTTGCAAGTTTGAATAAGGTTTCTTCTTCTGAACAGGGAAAGGGGGAGAGAAAAAGAAAATTGACACCTTTCGAAAAATGAAGGCTTTTGTTTAATTACAGTATTGCTCCTCTACCTCATGCATCCATGATTAAGTTGAGACACATTTCTTCACTTTGTTTTTGTACTTGCTTCCACTGCTCCTTTCCTTCATGCCTATTTTCTTCTTTCAGTACCCATTTTCCTTACATATTTAAATACACATGCAGACTGCCAGCACGTTTTCCTTCCTATCTTCATCCCTGTATATCGATTAATTCACAGATGCTCCATGGGAACAGAAGCTCTGAGTCTGTATACCTTGGCTCCAAAAAGCACTTCCTGTGCCCACTGCGCCGGCGTATGTCCTGTACTGATCAAAGTGGACAGTTGTTTCCAGCCTCAACAAATATGCGAAAAATAGAGTTGCCAAAACCTGACTTCCTGTGATTCTACTTTGCAAGCTGTTATATAGCAACTTCAATTGTTTAAGCTTAATTCAATAGGAATGAATCTCAAAAAGCATTTATTTTTTTTAATGAAAAACACATTTTTTTTCCTCCTAATCTGTAATTCTGACAATTGGACCGCTCTATGTCAGTCCTCTGAGATTACATGCAAGCAGCTACTGCACCTCTTTAAACTACAACTTCTTTATTTCCAAAGTTTCTTATTTCCTTAGACCTCGATATCAGGAGGATTGAGTCACTCAAGTACAGCTACTTGTAGAGTATCTCTGAAGGGAATAATAAAAATGAAGTAGCTACTGAAGTAGAGACCCCTTGCCAGATGACATGAGTTTTCTAAATAAATTATAGCCATCTCTTAGGACCAGAGTGTTTCTCTTCCAGTAACAAAAATCGAAGTCTAATTGATAGATAATGCAGACTTTGGTTTCAGCATTATGACTACTTTTGTAAAAGTCTCACTGCCACTTGTTCCAGCATGTATCATCTGAGACTAATTTTAAATAGCTCCACTGCATTTGGTATAGTAACACTTCCTGATTTACATTAGTTGCATTAATTTTAAAGTAATAAACTCAAACAAAAAAAGTTTTTTTTGGAAATAAATTTGCCCACAGCTATAGTCAGTCTATATAGATTACTTAGGGTAAATATAACCGTAATCTTATTTTAATGTATTTCCTAAAAATACTTTATCCTTAGGAGAAAACCAGCTCCCAGGAAACAAGAAGACTGACAGTTCATACAAGAATTTAAGAGACAGCAGCATAGATGAGAACCCACAGATTTATGTGTGTGTATACATATGCAGATGTTATATAGGCACTATCATCATCTACTTAAAGATGGACGAGAGAATCTGTATAAATTATCGAGGAATAGAATGATCTAAGTTTCATTACAGAAACATTTATGTAGCATAGCTAATGCCAAAAAAAAAAAAAAAAAAAAAAAAAAAAGATACTAAGGAAAACATCAGCAATTCAGAGATTATAAAGTGACTCAGTGATCATACTGGAGGGTGGAAAATGCTTTTTCTCCACAGTTATGATTCAGGAACAACATTTAATGAGTCTCGGCTCAAATTATTATTTTGACTAATAAAACCTAACTTCCTGAGAATCCAACACTTTATTAGCAAGAGATGTGTCAAACTCTAAGCTATCTGGTATTCTTCAGTGAGAAAATGGTAAATAGTGTCTTATCTTCTGTTGGATATGGTGGATTTATCCTCTACACAAATTAGCAACACCTTTACAAGCAAGAAAGCCTGGGATAGTGCCAAGAACTATCCATTTCCTATTGCTATCATTGCATCCCACTCAAGCCAGACTCAGCAAAGCATTTAATACTTGAGGTTATATTTCAATGTAAATACTCACAATGAAATGAATTTAAATGTTCACTGTCCAAGTTCTTACTGAACTGTGTCATGAAAACACCCATTTATAGATACAGAAAAGTGAGAAAAGTGTAGCAGTTTTCTTTATAAATCAGAAGAGTACAGGAGTGTACATTGAGCACTGATAAAGCCGATAAAGCCTAACAACATCTCCCCAATTATATTTAGTAGGGAAATCAGCAGTATCTCCTTTGTTACGGCTGGATAAATAATAATCATTACACATTTGCTTAGAACAGACAATTTTCTTGACACCCTGTGGTAACAGGTTGAACAAATGATCTTTTTAATTACAGCAATGATTTTTTCATTGTCATCTTTTAGTGCGCTGTGTCCCTCAGCTGGAACCACCATAAAATCCTCCTTCCATCCCACCACAAAATTCCTCCAATTCACACCTGTGAGAGATGGGAAGGATATGAGGGAATCAGTAAGAATTTGCGTGTGGTTGACAGTGCAACAGCTAAGCAAAGAGCAATTCACAGCCATTATTCTCCTTCAAAGTCAATCGCAAAACTGCTTTGAGCACTTTCAGAGGCCACTGAAGCTAGTCAAGGAGAAGAGCCATGACATGTGGTAGGTACTGTCCTTCCTAACCCTCAGCACAGCATTTGTATGTTCATATGGACATCAAGTACAGGAAAATGACTAATTTTGAAAAAACATTTTATTACCAGCTTCCATTTCTGAGAAAGATAGAAACATATGGTCTTTCCTAGTCCCATTAATTGTTTTATATAGCTCCACAACTTCTATGCTTTAACTATAATTATAGTTTTATAAAATGAATATCTTCTGACAATTTCGGAAATATATTCTCTAGACTCAAATGATACCATAAAAGGTCTTCCTGTCACCATACCTGAATCTCTAAGTACAAAACGCTGCAGAGGGCCTTTGAGTCATTCTGCAGCCACACATGAGCACAGCCTGCCCAGGGCAGCAGCACTATATAGCACCACTGAGAATCAGGCTCAGAAATGCTAAAGAAAAAAATCTGCATGTCACTACATTAAACAGACAGCTTTGGTGTTCTCAAGTCAGTCTCAAAATCAAAAACACATTAAGAAGCAAAGCTGGTATTTGCTGTCTTGTCATCAAATGCTGACGCTCCCTAGAATGGCTTAAGCCTCCCTGCAGTTCTGACAGCAATTTAAACATGTACACAATATACGTGTGTGTAAATTGAGTACACATTGTTTACAATACGACAAGGAAAGCAAATGAACAATAATTTCTAATCATTCTTATAAACAAAAAAAAAAAGTCAAGAAAACTCTAAATTTCATATTCAACATAAACACCAGGCTGACAACACTGGTCATCATCAGGGGCCAAATGTAGCTTCAAAGCTTCGGTTTTCCTCAGGTTTCCTCAGCCCTCAGAGCATAAGGACAGGACTCCCATCTGGGAGCTGCTTGCAGGGAGTGGGCAATCTGATCCTTCAGGCCTCAGGCAGCCCCACCATGATGGATGGGTAAAGACCAGCAACACTACTAGCTGGTCTTGCTTTTATCCACTTAGTTTCTTGACTCAATCTAATCTGAAAGCACGTTTGGATTTAATTTCCTTCAGTTTTAGCAAGCACATCTTTTAAAAGAAAATCACATTTAGGAAAAGCCCACTGTACCTAGCACATATCAGCTATGGAGCTGATAAAATCTGAGCTGAGTGTCCAAAACAGCCCGATTCATGACACCAAAGCTTCTTTCCAGCATCAACACAGTATCTCTGCAAATGTCTGATACGCTCCCAAAACCAACGTGGTTCCTGCAAAGCCAACACATGGCTAAGAATCAGGTTACTCTATAGCCAGTGCAACAGCCAACACAGGCAGCAAGCCCTTGTTGGGCTAGTAGCCACCAGTAGAACCAAAAATCCTCAGAGGTGAACTCAATTATCCCTGAGATAGGTGAGAATGGAATTTCAGGCACGTGAGAAAGCACTGCCCTGTAAAAGGAACGGTTGGGAGATGAATACAACATCAGTCTCGAAAAAGGCCACTATGCACTTGGGCAGAAACCGACTCACACCCTTCAATTTTTAATACTCTGGTATGTTTTTATACAGTTGCCAAAGATGTACCCCTTTTTCCTCATTAATAAAAGGAATACTTAAACTTACTACACTTCTAGATGTCAGAATATAAAATACAATACAACTCTGATAAAGTTAGGTTCCCACATGGAAGAACCAGAGTATACATACCTTAAAATGTTTTGATCCATTAAGCCTCAAACTGGAGCACTTGTGCAATCCTTTCCAGTTAAAAATACAAAGATATAATGAGAAAGAATTCAAGACCTGCCAACTCACTCTGAAACAGAGGTGATTTTCTTACTTACACACTACATTATAAATAGCTGGAAAGCCCTGCCAAAGTGTTTTTTGTTGTTGTTAGAAATGCCTTACTACAACCACATATAAAACAAATATGGACATACACACATTTAAGGTTTTTCATAAATCTCTGGCATTTCAGATATTTTAATTTTAGCATCTCACACAATAGACAGACACAGAAACCATTTTTCTATTGCAGTACAAACTCAAATATAATAAGTCCTTATGGCCTGAAATATGAGCTCTTAACAACATCTATGCAGTTAGAAAATATAACTCTGCTCCCTAATCACTGTAGGGAATAAGAGTCCTTTCAAAAGTACTACCTATTGTAAATACATATTAGTGGCACAATGTTAAAATGATTATATTTTTATTTAATTACAATCCACTCTACATGGCAGTTCACGTAGCCTAGATCGCAATTAATCTTGATTAGAGAAACCTGCAGCATAGTACTGTTCAGAATAATCAGGATGATTACACAACATATGATCTTTATGTTTCTGTTTTGTCTCCACAACGCTTATCAGATACTTATCAATTTTCCAGCCCGGAAGAAAGTTTATACAGCAAGGCCACATGGGAATAAGGTAGCTTGAATGTATTTGATTTGGCTGCAGAAAGGCCATAAAGACAAAACAGATTTACCTTGCAAGGAGGGGTGGGAAGTGGAGAGACAGATTTCAAAAACAGTTAAATACTTCAGAATAAATCCCCTGCCAAAATGAATACAAACAAAAAAAAAACTATGATCAGCAAGGACCACAGAGGCAACTTAGATAAACTGAAGTTTTACAAGGACCAGCAGGTCTTTGTACCCTACTTAATTTAGATTATCAGTTTTATCCTAAAGATCATCACTTGGTTAGGATCCCGCCCATTTTATTTACCTCTGCTGCCATACAAAGCAGACACTTGCTAATAATAGATCAAAATTACGTTCCTGACAGCAGGGTGGAAAAAGGACGAGATCTTCCCAAAGAAACAGAGGGGAGGACAGGAGCTAGGACTGGGAAATAAATGGTTCTGGGCAAGGAGGATGAGGAACTGGCACCATCCGCAGTAAAGAATTGAGATGAAAGCACGGCAGGACAGAAGAGAATGGAAGGGAGCAGGTGAAATATAGTCAATTCAGTAGGAAGGCACAGAAAAGTCATTGCTCATGTTCTCCCACAATCAATAACTGAAAGCCTTTCTCTAAAGTAAACCTTAAAAATGGTTAAATACGTGGATTATCACCTTCCTACCTGCATGCAAAGTGAGACTGAGGAAAACACTCTGCTTCTATCCATTACAGCATGAGCAGAAAATTCTCAATCATCACTGTAGCATGATAGGATGCTGAAGCTGAACATGGTTTCCAGTTTGCATTTCACAGCCACAGGAAATAACACTCAAGAAGGAAAAGACCAATGAATAATTATATGAAAATTAAAAATGCAAAGATAGAGCTTGAATTCTAGCAGTGCTTCATGGGGTGTGCTTCATTTGGTTACTTAATTTTTATTTTAATCATACTTTGTAATTATTAACATTCTACACAAGCAGCTATGGATTACTTACACGTGCAGACAGAGACTTTTTAGACTGTGTGAAGGAGTCACATCAGCAATGAAATCCCTACTGAAAGACTAATTTTGCCAGAGGCTGAAGTTTTCCTGTGTATGTACGCGTCAGCTATATATGCCACATATTATGAAAGAAAGGTAAGTAGAAACACCAGTTCTTAAACTCAGAGGATACTAAGCACAAATATTACTTTGTGCTGGTATTCCAAATTATCACTGTGAGCAATATTTTCCCCAAGAGCAATTTATGTCCTAGAGCTGAATTGCATCAACAGAATTCCATATTATTTTTGAACATCGCTTGGCAATAAAACAATATTAAAAGCATCTTTTTTCCTGCCCTTAACTAAACCTCAGAACTTCCAGTAGGACATTTATGATCTAATCAGTGGGGTCAACAATAGCCACTAGCCATGAAATGCAAAGAAACGTTTCAGTGGTCATATAATGACACCTTAATGCAGCTTCTCGTTAATCAATGACCACTATTAGCAAAGCTCTGAGGAAGAAAGATTTGCAACATCTCTGTAATTAGACAGCTAACTGCAACTGTCGAGATAAAAAAAAGAAAGAATTAAAAATCACAGTAAAACAATTACACCACAGATGTCACAGATGTTCAATCAAGTCCCAAGCAGCCTGGTAACTTAAAGCTGTGTAACCACGTTGGCAATTTCAAGTTCCTTGAGAAACTACTGCAGTTGTGTCACTGTCAGTAACAAAAACCAAAAGTTAAATGCTTTTACCAATGCATGCGTAATAATATTGTGTACATCTCCTGAAATTTTGTTTTACACATTTATCCAATCAGTGTTTAATTTAGTTTTAGTTTTGTTTCATTTTAAGAACATAGCATCCTTCCAAAAACAACCATTTCATCCACACCAGAAAGTCTGTGTGTAAATATACATTCTTTCTGTGAAATAACTTTTATTGAAGTGGTATAGTCCAGGTTTGTGTATACTGCAGGTTTTTTTCTGTATAAGAGATTTTTTTATTTTTTTTTTTGCCTTTTTTTAGCATTTTTTTAATCCTTAATCATCTGCAAGTTAATAAATTAATTCATGTCAACGACAAAATTAGTATAAAAACCTCTCTGAATGGAAGCTCTGTTTCTCTAAAGCTCTGCTCTCAATGACTGTGCCTTATAAATTATAACGACAGAGCTTGAGAATGAACAGCGAAATTGAGAGAAGAATATTATACTCATCTGGGAATAGAAATAACACAGCCAGCATTACTACTTCAAACACCACCAAAACACACCTTCCAGAATGAGCCCCTCCATACATCTTTACAAATCTCAGTGATCTGTTACACCACACATTGCCTTTCCCTATCAGACAAGCTACTGTTTCTCAGCCTCTCCTGCGCTTACTGGTATTTCCCACTAGTGCAGCCTACACCACCTCCAGTCTATAAACTAGAAACCAACACAGAAATTATTGTTCAAGTATTGGCATTGTCAGAGACAGCACGACAGCAGTTCTCCACTCCGTTAAGCATCTGTACAGACAGCACAGACACTCGGCTCTTCAGTGCACAGCAACTAATGCAACTGCTACCAATATAGCTCTCAGTTTTCTAAACTAAGAAGTATCACCACTGATATTTTGAAAGGAAAGTAGTCATTTTCTTCACATCAGATTTGAATTCAAAATCTGCAAAACCCCACAGGCAAGACTTCCCTGTCTTATGTGCTGTGGAAAAAGGATAGCCAAAAGAGAATCCTCGTAACAGAATCACTAACTTCACTATTTTATTTGATCCTCGCTGCTCTCTGTATTACTCCTTTGCTGCTCTTCATCTCACCACAACCTACATTTTTTTTCCTGTAGAGCTGCAGCAAATCACCCCCCAGGCCCCCAGCTGTCAGAGGAGATCTGCCTTATCTCTGGGACAGGGGATCAGGAGTTACAGCCACTGGCAGAACATGGGCACATCTGTTAATCTGGTGCCCTTCTTCTGCTGTGGCTCTGCTGCTCAAGTGGCAATCGGAGATGGCCTTAGTGCTGGAGTTCTTCTGTCCCCAGTATACAGACCCGGCTACTCCAATTGGTTACAATCACCTGCACAGCCCTTAAGGGGGTAAGCGTGTAGTAATGAAAGCTGAAAACTATTTAGTGTTTTAGCACTTCAGTCTAGGCTGTAACGAGCATTGAGAAATCAGAGAATAAAAGAAACAAATTCAGATCATGTATCTGGTGCTGACTGCTGTCAAGAATTGGTGAATGGTGCAAGTCACTGTGCTCTCTGATCTACACTTAAACTTCTCTGATCTTTCATATTTTTCTTTTTCTATTTACCCTTCAAATGCAAAACTAGAAAGCAATTTCAACACAAGTTGTTTGTCTGCCTTCTTGTTCACATACAGCACTGATTAATACATTTTGAATTAAAACTATAACGGATTGAAATAATTTTTCTGAGTTATATCAGTGCTTCTGAACAAAGATAATAAAGACAACAAACGACAAAGAAAATGAAAAACATCACCTGGTACCAGCTACAAAACTGTAGGTGGTTATATATAGGGAATATCAAAAATGCCCCAGATCCCTGGTAAGGAAAAGCTGGTATTCTCGCCAAGTAGTAGCACTTTTCCATACATCATCCCATGTGTTCTCTGTGTTTTTCCATGTGTTAATGAAAGATCCTGTGCAAAGATATCAATTTTCACTCTGGTACCTTAAGGCAAAGCCTGCCGTTTTCTCACATTCTTAAAAGAATATCAAAAATTTTCCCAAGGGTGAAATTTTACTGCTCCATTATTTTTGCCAACTTCTGAATAGAAAGACACTCCCTCTTGTTCGTGCGGCTGGGTGGGAAAGGCACACAGCCAAGTGAAACGAAAGGATATCCACACCCTGTTCAGAACACACAAGACACAACATGGGGGGAAAAAAAAAAAAAAAAAAAATCAAAAAAAAAAAAAAAAAAAACATTAAATTAAAATTTTGTTAAACTCAATTTTATGCCTTTTAAAAATGAAAGCTATAAATATGAAGCAGGAAGTTTTCAGCAACTCATATATCTGCAAAAACGAAGGCCACGTGCTTAGCAACTTCAGTGCACACTTGAGAGTGCATTTAGGAGGGTGGTTTGCAGCTCTGGTGCTTAGAGTTCAGATTAGTTCAAACACCCAAAACCAGCACTGGGGGTGGCTGACTTCAAGTTGAAGTTGGGAAGTCCTTTCACAATCCCTTGTGCTAGCAAGGGGATTAAGGGAGGTAGGCGCTTCCCAGACAGCAGCAATAGCACAAGCGACAGGAGTTTCTACAGTGACCAGTGACCTTTTATTACCTCTGCAGTTGTAATTCTATCACAAAATGATTTTATTACCCAAATGGCTTGTTCTAAAAAATGCGTATCGCATAAGGCCAGAAGGCATCAAATAAGGGTTCTTGGGGAATGAAAAACTTGCAGATCCTTAACTGCAAGAGGAAAGCTTAAAGTCTGTATTTAACATTCAGCATCTCAGGTAACACAAATCTTAGCATTAAGCCATCTGCTCAGATCTGAACTCCTCTAATTCAGTCCTTATGCTGAATTATGCTCTGTAGTTACTTCTGTAAAATGTCCAAAACATCGTATCATTCCTGGTGTATTTTTCACAGTAGGAGATTCCACACTGTGGGAGATGCCACAGGACATGCAGATACCACAGCACTTTGGTGGGATCAAAGGACGAACATGAATCTTCACCTCCTGTTGAAGCTTCACAGATGTGGGTACTCTCGGGACCATGGGAAATGATCTGTTACATGAATGTAAGTAACAGCACTGAGACCTTCAGCATCAGAAAAATAGTGGTCAGCTCATTACCATCAAAGAGTTTATGAAGCTGTTCAGTCATTCTAATTATGCTCAATTACAGAAGCCAGCAAGGGGAAAAGGGATTTGACCGCAAAGATCCTACCTTTTAAAAAACACTACCTTAATTTAAAAGTAAAATTATTTAGCATGATACACAAACAGTAAGTCTGTTTCCTAGTGTGACTCTGTTATATACTGCCTAGCTTTCTCAGAGTAAGTGTACTTATTCCCATCATAAAGTATCAATTCTTTGTTAAAGAGGATTTTGTTTTTCTTTTTTAGATAGTTGGAATACCACACCACGGCCAATGCCATCCTAGATGTTGAGCTATTTGTTATTTTAATTACACATTAGTCACTGACAAACACCAGCTAGACGTGGTGTGACATTTTTCTTGCTCGTTTTTTGTTATTGTTTGGTAGAATGAGGTTTTCAGGAAAAACACCATTTGTCCTTTAAGATGCTTCAAGATGTATACAGTAACAGAGCAAACCAGTTGAGAAAGTGAGAAAAAAGAAAAAAAAAAGAAATAAAAATTTTGCCTTCTCCACTACAAAAACAGATTTCAGCAGATAGAGCCTCTGCTCTGCACAAAGACATTCCTTCTCTGCCCAGCTCAGCCGATTCCGAGTTTTCCCACTGACCTTACTAGATTAAATTTGCAGCCAAGCAATCCTATCTTTTAAATCAACAAATTGGATTAGTGACATTCTGAGCTGGGAAGCAGAGTTTTCACACACCTAATTTGAACGAAAAACATTTTCCCAATCCTGCCCAAATTAGCTAAATAGTTGCTACGTCCAAAACATCTTTCAGAAGACTATTTCAAGAGTGGTCATAATTGGCTATAAAACAAAAGCTGAGACACTGCTTGGAAACTGCTACAAAATCCTTGAGTACACAAGCAGATACACAAGACACACTTCCAAAACCACTGCAAGCAAAACAGTACAAGATTGTTTGCAGCTGAACTCATCACTTTTTTTATTTTTACCCCTTATAATCCATTTTTTAGCAGAGGGTGAATAAACAATGTCTGCTAATGACATGCAAGAAGACGGAGAGGAATATGGGAATTAGGACCAGTTTTCCATGCAGCAGGAAGAACGGCAGCACTAGAAGCCAACGGACACCTCCATGTGCAGCCTGCCAGCAACATGAGTTCTGATAATGAGTCTGAGAGAGAGAGAGAGAGAGACTGTGAAGCTGCTCTTGGCAATACTTGCATTAAAAGACGGTAAGCAACAACACTGAGGAATAATCAAGTCCTCGGATCTGATCTGTGGGACCACAGCTTTAAAACAGGATTTCCTTCTGGATAATCAGACACAGGGCTTTGTTCTGAAGCACAGACATTGCCAAGGGTTTTCAGCATTGTTATTTACAGATTTATCTTAGAACTAAGGACAGTCACTGAAAAGACTGCAGAATATCACCAGAGCATTAGCAGTTATAAAGATTTGAATAAGGCAGTAATGAATTGCTTCTCTATAAAACACATTCATGTCCTGTATCTGATACAAACACAATAGGCATTAGTCCTAACAAGCAGAATGCTATTTATCACCAGTGTCAACATACTAAACATTTTCAATTTGTTTTCCCAACAGTAGGTGTTAAAATTATATTCCTACCACAATGGTCTCATCAGCACCATACCATGAAAAGGTTAAATTAATCTGATCTCTTATCAACCTTATTGGTAAAAAGCCAGCACTGCAGCCACTCTCCAGAAATACAGCACAAGTGTGAGGGGTTCTCCTTTGTTTACCAAATTCAGAGATCAGCTCAGAAAACCAATGCAAGTTTTTATCACCAAGCTGAGGATGAGTTAGCAATTCTTTCTTTACTATTTGAAAATGTTCTGTAAAGGCTGAAAGGAAATGACTGAAAAGTAGCATCCCCTCTGCAAGAGCATCTTGTGCTGTGCAGGTGAGCTTCATGCAGAATGCACAAGGAGCTTACTTTCCCACCCATACACACACTGATTTCAAGTTTTAAACAGACAACTGAGGCTCTTGAATCAAGATCCTTAACTGTCCATCACACGCTTCTGCTTTTCTCAGCCACTCCAAATCACTCTTGTAGAGCGTTCTTGGTTTGGTTCAGGGGTTTTCTGGGGAGGCTTGCTGTTGCGTGTTTTAGTTTTGCTAGGTGTTTTGGGGTGGGGGGGGCTTTTCTTCCACAGCAGCCAGACCAAAATCCTTCCGTTCTGAATACAGCAGGGCAGTCCAGCAGGCACCGTTTTCTTCAGTGGAAAAAAGTTGTAAGTGCTGCAGTTTTTAGTGAGCTTACTACGAGGAAGATAAGCTGGTCAGAACCAGGAACAGCAAGCTCAGGAGCAGTTCTGCTTCAGGAATTCTGAACTGCACCTGCACAGCAACGCTCCAAATCTCAAGAAATGGAGAATACTTTAGCACATGCCTACCACGGAATTAAACTTTCTAGACATACTAATTTGTGAAAGAAACCATCACACGCAATCAATGCTTTGAATAAAGACTTCCTTTACCCTTGTAAATATATCCATAAACGTGTTGCCTCAGTCATACCATCTTTATAGAATGAATAACAAATATTTCAAGCTGATAACTCAAAAAGGATATTTTGTCTCCTTTTGATAGGGAATTTCATGGTAAGTTGCAGTCTGGAAGCCCAAAGCTGTTTTTACTGAGTTATGGGTAGTCACAATCTTAACGTCAGCTTAAGCAGTACAGCTCATCTTCAGGAAACCCAGTAGTTACTGGATGGAAGGAAGGCCTGTGTGATTTCAGCTGTGCATTGGAGGGCCCTGAGGCAGAACCAGCCACGGAGGAATGGAGCCTGAGCCACAGAAACCCTTCCTCCCCAGCTCTGACCACACTGCTGCTGTGTGAGCAAGACATGCTCAGAGGACTTCACCACTGGGACAAAGGAGGAACAGGAGTGCACACACACCACTGACTGCTATGTATCCTTCCAACCCCAGTGAACGCTTTCTGGTGGTTTTTTGGCTTCATAAAAAAAGGTAGCGTGAATCATGACTAAGCCAGAACATAACTGAAAAGATACAGGACCACACAGAGGCCCTTAATTGACATTACAGTTCCCATTTGTGGCAACTGCCAAAAAGCAGTGGTTTTCAAAGGCACAGATACACACATGATGTATTGCAAGGTTCACCAGGCTTGGTTTCCACTACTTCACCTCAGTGCAACCACAAAAACCAACTGCACATCGACAGAGGCAGAGCAAAGAAAGAAAATATATGTTCTGCTAAACTTGCTGGTTATCAAAAGACTCCCCCTGGTGCAGCACACTTCACAAACTGCCTTCCCAGTGCCCTTAATATACTGAGCTCCTCCCTCCCCTATTTTCTTGAACAAAATCTGAGCTCCTTGTTGTTCCTTCCAAACACCTATTAGCAATCTAACCCCACCTGCTTCTCCCCATTAATCCACTTCCACAGTCCCTGCTTACGCAGTGATAGATCTGCAGCTGATGCAAAACTGCAAACACCTGTTGGCACTATTTCCACAATAAGGTTGGACAAGCCCTTGAAGAACTAAGATCAAGTAAAAAATCCAAAAAACTTGAACGCTTCATTAACTTCCTTGTTAATCAGAACATTAAGTTGTTCTTAGAAGACGTGCACCTTCTGAGGTTCCTTCGATGGACTGCTCTTCATGAAAGTGGAAAACAAAAAGCTTTAAAGCAACATTTCTCAGAAACTGTTTTAGTTTGAAAATGGATAAACATTTTTCAAATAGCAGATAATGCAGACCGCTACTGCAATGTCCACCACCACAAAAGCGAAACAACAGATACACAATGAAGGGGAAAAGCTAGAAAATAACCTCTTGCTGCCATATAGCTTACAAAACGTACTTTGATGGTGAAAGGAATAAGATGAAAATGTACAGAGTTTGTCAAGTAGATGGAGATGTTTTTTTGGTTAGGGAAATAAAAGCAGCATCATGAGGGATCCATGTTGTCTAAATGGTTGGGATAAGACAGTAACACATGAAAACTGGAGCTGTCACATCAGAACCAGATCAAGAATAACACCACAGTATTAGTGGGGAGAAGGGTGCCCTGTTCATTTGCAGCTCTGTCTTTTACGGGGGAAATGGCAACTACACACCCAGGAGCACTTGTTACCTCCTCTCAGCAAGACAACTGCTGTGGCAATAATCCAAAACTTGGATTTCTACTCAACTATGGAAAAATAAGCTTATGTTCCATTCTAAAAGTACTTGCAGATCATTAAAATTGCTTTTAGAATAGCAGATGTAATACACTTAAAAACTAATTCAGTTAAGTAAATTATGAAAGACAAAAAGATTTCAGAGCCTCTTTAGCAATTCACAAAGCAAACAAGCAAGTCCCACTCCTGACTTCATTTTGTAGCCTTTCCATGCATGGCAAGAAGAGACTGGATAGGTGTGAGCATCTGAGCAAGGGAGGAGCACCACCACACCTGGCTCATAGAGAGGCATGGCACATTTAGGAAGGTGAGGGTAATGCTACACAAGTCACTGTTTGGATAAATATTAATAAACAAAAGATGTCAAAATTCTGGGTAAAAGATAAAGAAGATTTTCAATCTTGAAGTTCACATCATTTCAAAACTAATGCAGGAGTAACAATTCCTGGTCAGAATATATTTCCAGTACTAATTGTGTTAAGTAGCATTAAAATGTCTCAACCACAAACTTACAGTGACCTCTGCTGAACAGTTTGTGCATCTTCCCTGCACACTGAAAACGCAGCAGTGCTGCCAAACCCATCACTTGCAAATCTGCACAAGTGGGATTTCGAAAAGAATGCCACTATTCCAGCTACAGAACACACAGCTCTATTTGATAACAGACAAGACAATTTTATGCAGAACCACCAGGAGGAATCTTCTGATAACCCAAAACAGATACGTTTTGCACCGAAGCTTTATATGCGACTCCATGAGCTATTGAATTCTTTTGACTGTGACTTGTAATTCCAGTATCCACTAAAGAGTTACATTTATTCCAGTAAATTAAACACCACCATTCTGCTTGTGCTCCCAGGGTTTAAATAACAACTTGGGTGAGAACAGTGCGATCAGAAATACTCAGTTTTACAAGTGAGAAAATTCCCGAAGCTCTGTCAGCCATACTTTGAAAACCAGAGTGAGTATTTCCCTTGTTCCAGACCCTTTTCCTAGGCAAGGCACAGAAGCTCAGATCAGTGCTGTCCACACAGGGCCTCCCATGCCTGCTCCCCATGACACGGGCATGCCCAACCACAGCTCCAAGCCACAGCTCTGCTCAAGAGAAATGGATAAAAGAAACCTATCTGAAAAAATAAAGCACTATTCAAAATAGCTGAGAGTCTCTGGCCAAATTCACAATATCCCAGAGTATTTTCTCCAGGCATCAGAAAGCACACAGGAGGTGCGTAAGTGCCCTCAGCCCACACAAGAAGACAGAAAAAGCAGCTCTGTTTGCCTGCAGTTAAATACATATATTTATTTCTCTCTTCTGAAAAGATACCAGGGCTCACTCCTGAACAGGGGAATCACCCTTAAAACCTCAAGACCTCTGAGAGCTCCAGACTTAGGCAATTACTTTCATCCCACACACAGCTCAGCTGCTTTGGTTTGAAGCAGCAGCAGTTCTGCTACCACCACTTCTTCCTTCTGAAATGGAAAGCAAAATGTGCACACGGAGAGGGGTCACGTGTTATTCAAAGCCAGCTAAACTAACAGCATTAAAAACTTTCTTCTAGCATATATCGCCTGTAGTCATTGTAGATAGATGCAGTCTCACAGTGTAATATTCAAATTGACATTTCCCTCCGCATCTGGATCACCAATGTAAAGTGTAAGGGTGTGAAGACATAATAGAGCAAGATAATTAAGGCTAGAATGCACATGAACACAGAGTTGCAAATGTCTCTATAAAGGTGGATTATATAAAAGCATACATAAAGCACGGTTAAAGGTAAAAAGCTTAAATATTAAGTCTTTATATTATTTTTATTTGCATGAAATTGCAATAGTCAAAATTTCACTCTAAATTGCATCACACACCATGCTACCAAGCAGGAATTTGCATACTGTGCCACCTAACACTAATCCCCACCCTGGGAGACTGTCAGATATCTCAGTTCATTTACACACAACTGCTCCCAAGGCCAAGCTACCACATCAAAGCTACCAGACATCACTACTTCTATGCCCTACAGCTCTTAGCCATGCAGACTCAAGGGAATTGGGATTTGGTTACCTGACAGTCTAGCAAAGCTTCCTCTTAAGACTCTAACTAAACTTCTTTTTGTTTTACTCTTAAAGTAATTTTTAATTAAGCAGTAGAGGGATGGTTGGAGTAGTACTAAAGTTATGAAAGAGTCAAAAAGTGACACAGTTCAAAACAATATGGCAAATAGGAATACAAATCAAATTGGAGATGAACTAGGAATTTTAATTTTTCAGGTCCTAACTAAAAATTCAGCCATTTCAATCTTCAAAATTGTACCCACCTCTTGTGATTTTAGTCCACTTTCATGATACAGGTGTTTAAATTCCTGATGCTTCAATTTCTCAAGACTGGTTCTCATGCAGCATCACGAGGATGATACTCTCTTGTGACCAGCATTCACTTCAGAGAAATCCCATGGTTGTTTTTTTTTTAAATTGCCTCTTGAATTTTCAGTGTTGAGATCAGGTTCTTTGAACATATGTGATAGCAGAACTCAATAATGTAATACAGAATTAGCTTAGTGTGCTTAACTAAAGGATAGATTTCATATATTTAAAGGCAACCCAGGCTCTAAGACTATGGAGAGCACATTCTTGCCAATACTTACGAGTATCAGAAGACTTGCAATTCTGACACTTCCACATCTGACATGGAAAAAAAAGGTTGTGGCTGCAAAATAATGCTTTGTGTATTCTATTGTATCCATTTAGCAACACTCATGTCTGACAAAATATTATTGTAAACAATTAGCATCTATATCACATGCAACATGTCAGTTGCTCACTGAACAGCAAATGGTAACTTACAAATATTTTATGTAATTTTACAGTTACTATGAAACCATAACATGTTTTCCATATTTTTATGGCTCTAAATAAAACTCAATTTGTTTTTGAACAAGTGGAAGTGATGTTTCTACGGGAAAACGCATCTTTCACTTTTACAATATTCCATAATATACAATATGTACAGAGGACTTATTTAGCTCCAGAGACATATTTTGACATCATAAAATACCCTGTGTTTGGCAGTTCTGAGTGACTGGAATTAACTTATTTACTTGGAATTAACATAATAACTTAAGCAGATGGCATGAGAGTTGCAGATGATGAGATCAGCGACAGCGAGGCCACCAAGTCTGAGCATCTGACCTTGGCAAAACAAATATTGCAATATTTACAGACAAATCTGTATGAATGGCTGTCGGTAAGTTGTTGTATTAATACAGAGCTTCTCAGAATCTATTAATAAAGAAACTGACTTATCACCTTGTCACCTATTCTATAAGGAATACGAAGGCGTCTGTTGTGCATATTTTTCTCGGAGTATTGAACTTTCAGCCAACGTGCACTTATATGTATTAATTTTCTGTTTTGTTGGCTAATTTCTAGATTTAACAGACAATTAGATAATTGAAATTTAATATAGTACACTAAGCAGAATGTAGGTCATGCACTGATTTTAACAATTTTATAAAACAATTACAAATCAGTAATATACAGGCACCTTTTTATTTAATGCAAATAGTTTTAAAATGTACTTCATTAATATATTTCTACCCTAAAGCTTTTTTTGAATGCCCAAATTATTTCCCAATTGCATTTCAAAATTAAATTCTCTGGTTTTCATCTCTATACCCCAGGGCTTTAACTGTTCAAAGTATTTTAATTTGGTTAAATACTACAGTGTTGCAAAATGTTTTCCTTATTGAAAATGGCCATTAATATCGCTTCATACCTCAGAGAGTATGGTAGTAATTTGGTAATAAAACACACTATTATCATTGTCTTCTAATAACCTGAAAGTGTTGTAATCCTAGGGTCCTAAATGTGTTATGGAATATTATTACAACAAGCACATTCTGGTCATTATTTAGATGGGGACATTTCCCATGCCTCTCATACCTCATTCAGTAATTGCACGCTCCTGCTATAATTAAATTTGCCCATTTTAAATTGTCCATAATATTGTAAGGTTCATTTTATGGTCCTGTGGGACACATCACCGACTCCTTTTTGGGCACAATGTATTTTTTATGATGTATTTTTAATTGTTTATTTTTATTTAAGTGGCTGCCTAGAATAATAACTTCAAACATCCCGAATTAGATAAAACAGTTTCAAGTGGGGGAAGGGAGGAAAGAAGCAGTTGCTACCTAGTGGAGGGAAGGAGGCTCTGCTTCCACATCCCTGCAGAGAAGCGTTAAGCCACTGTCTTCTCAACTAAATAAATCCTACACACGCATCTCACAAGGGATCTGCACTGGATTTTATGCACCAAGAAACTACAAAATTTGCAAACCTCAGACACGTCACAAGAAACCCATAAGCGACTTGCATCCTACAAACCTAACATGCAGCTCAGCCGCTCTGCTCCCCCAGCGAAGCTGAGAAACACGAGGCACGGACGTTTCGCACTACATTTCTATTACACCACAGATAACAAAACCAAGAGGTCATTTCGAGGCTCAGCTCCTCAGAGAATGAAGTCTCCTTCAGCTATCTCTCAACACCAAGAGAGCAAAAGCATCCATGAACAAAAGGAAATTCCAGGAAAAGAAGAAAACAAAAAGATTCAAGTGACAGATAAAGGGCAGCTTTTATCCTCTGAGAAGTCCATAGTGAGTAATATACTGGCCCCTGAGTAACCATACACACACACAAAGAATTATCATTTTAAAATATTATGAAGACCACACACTGTATTTACGACAATTCCTGAGTGTAGTTAATACGTTGCTTTCCCACTTAAAGCTGATGCTTGATACCCATGGAAAAAGTTATGGGTTAAAGGAATTGTGCACGACTACACACGTGTGCACAAGCAAGTTTTGAACAGAAATCCCCGAACAATTCCATACTCTTATATTAATATTTTTAGGCTTTCACGAGTCTGCAGCTTTAGTGGCTTGCAGTAGCATCACTTCGTTCTTTAAGCAACAAACTTGCACTTGACACCAGCCATGCTGGTGTACCTCAGAAGACAGCTGATTTAGGAATAGGGCGGTGCTGTTTCTTTTCAGCTGGCTGATCAATCAGATCAATGTGCTACAGAATTCCTCACATATTGACAATGCTGTCTTCCTAAATCACCCTGAATTAGTAGCCTTTGCCCTACAAAAATTACGTAAAATGTATCTTTTTTTTTTTTTTTTTTTAAACTTCAGGTACAAAACACATAAGATAAGTATTCTGCCTGCATTTGTTAGAATAGGTGGAAACATAGACGTGATTCTAAATTTAATAAGCATCTATCAGAAAAAAAATTAGGAGTTCACAAACCAAAAAGGTTGCAGAGCCCTACTCTGTAACAGCATCATCCTAGAGAGAAAATAAAGGAACTCTGAACTTTCAAGTAATGACATAATTTCAACATTTTAGATCATAAACTAAGTTGTAAAAGCTTACTGCATTGTATTATGTGCTCTTTCCACAAAAGTTAATCATATTTGAATTCTTTTAGAAAAAACAAATACTCAAGAACCAAAATTTGGTAGAATCTCTCTGGGATCTCTCTGAGCGTAGCTTAAATATAAAATTAAGATTTTGAAAATGCCTAGAAAAAGAAGCATCCATCAGTCATTTGACTGCATTTGCAATGTACTTTTTATTATGTATTGAAGAAACGCTAGAAATCAAAATCTTAAAAAATAGTGTGTACATATTTTTTGTTCATCTTCATTTACAGAACTTCAATGTACATCCTTGGAAGCACACATCTCCAAATAGATTACAGATTTCACAACAGTCTAATGGAAAGCAAAAGGGTTAAGGAATTCAGGTCTTCTCCCATCTCCTTAACAGTTCCTAATGTTCACAAATGCAAAGTAAAATCAGCTCCCTCCATAATTCCACCTTCAGAAAGAAATACCTTACTAAAAGAGATACAAGTGATTCACAAGTGATACATTGATTCATCTACCCTTTTTCACAATAACAAAACATTGCTGCCACCGATTAGAATATTTCAAAAAACTGTTGGAACTGTAACAACAAGAAGAGGCTGTCCAGGCTCCTTAGGGGAAAAATCATCGGAAGAGGCTCCTAAGTGTAATTAAAGAGACTGAACACAAGAGGTAGCTAGTGCCTCCATGTTCTCACATATTAGCCCCAAGCACAAGAAAGGACAGAGCCACCACACGGAATGATTTACTTTTGAAGACAAGGAAAAATGTAAGTTTTTGTGTTCAGAAAGTTCATGCAGAACAACGAGAGGTTTGTTCTGCTTCCAGCCCCCCAGAAAGCACCACGTTTGCTCTGAGACATTTCACAACTGAGGCCTGAGTGCACACAGAAACGTTTCCTTCAGCAGCTGCCTTTTCCCTGATGAAAAGGACTGCCGTCTGCTTCACTGTGAGCCCAGCACTTTCTGGAAGAGAAGTGTGACTGGCCATAATTCGGGGCACTTTTTGTAAGGTAAGTATACCTTCGTGAAGGCACAGTGATGTTGTTACTGAAGATATAATTATAAATGCACGAGTTTTCACACTATTAGAGTATGTTAAATAAAATCTGGCACACTTGCAAAAAAAAAAAAAAAAAAAAAAAATCAGCTCAAAGGAGTATGATGTGCTTAACATCTCAAGTAGACTATAATTATTACTTTTTCCTCTAAAATACTCAGAAAATTATTGAGTCAACACTGTATTTAATCATTTTAATCATCATTTAATACAATGGACAAATTCATCAAAATCCAAAGAGACTCAGTTGCTGTTATGTTTCCAAAAGTGCACACCGGGAGCTTCCAGAAACTTCTTAATGACAATAATTAAACATCTGGCTGTGACAACCTGTACTTGCCCATAGATGCTTCTCAAACAGTTTCTCCCATTAATTACACGCATGCTGAGAACTGGAAGGGAACGTCCATGATGAGGAGCGATGCAGGGCTGCCAAAGGCTGTGACGGGAGGCCCAGCTCCTGCAGCAGGGACAGCCACCTCCACTTAAACCTGCACGTTCTCAGATTCCAGTCCAGGTGCTACAGAAACACTTGGGAGAGCACTGACATCATGCTCATACGCCTGAAACAAATTACTGCAAAGAAAGAGGCTTTCATAAAAACCATTAGGCTTCTCTAAAAGTACAAGGTGCTCAAATATTCATACCTTGCACATAGTATCTGTTGGTCAAACCTAAAGCATCAAAACTAATGCCCAAGATATTAAAAAAAAAGACATTTTATGACACTTAACATTTTGCAACATTCACCAAAAAAATTCAGCATGTAACTGGCACAAGTACAGCTCCTAACTCAGCCTCATAGGACTGCGTGAATTTTGGATATATACCTTCCCAAAAGCACTAACACAACTAGAGCTCTCTCTATGCAAATGACACGCAACATTCTCCTACATGTGCATACACACATGAACTCACATAAATTTCAGACTAAGATCTGTTCTCAGGACTTCATTAGAGCAGGAACACTTCTGCAAGGGCAGGTTTCCAGTCTTTGCTAACATTCTCCAAATGAATGAATGCACTGAACATAAAAGGTCAAATTCTAATGGACCAGTTAATATTTACCACAAAATACAAAGAACTGTTTGAAACTCAGAGCTTTGAAAGAGTTTTCTATTCTTTTCCTTTTAAATACATCAACATGAGTTTTCTTTTGGAATAAACAGATATAAGGAAAATACAACTTCATTCAGAGTTTCACACAATTCTTGATATTGATATACATAAAACAAATGAAGATGTCTAAATAAAACAAATATAAAATTCCTACCCTCCCTTTCACTAACAGATCTCAAAGAACTAAGGCATTTTATGTTGAAAAGCAAAATATCTACATTGAAGCAGTGACCTCCATATCCTATTTTAAACGTATAAAATTTACCAAAAGATAAGAAACAACAGCAATACATGCTGCCTTAAAATAAATGCAAAACACTAAAGAACAAGAAAGTAACACTAGGTGTGTATTGTGAGACAAAAATTTAATGCCACTTAACTCTGTCATGTTCCTGAGAAGCATATAGATGCAAACAGCCCAGCTTCCACCAAGAACTACTGCAGACTCATAGAATCATTAAGGTTAGAAAAGACCACTAAGATCATCTAGCCTAACCTTAACCCCATCCCCCACCATACTCCCTAATAAATCCCTCAGTGCCGCATCCACACAGTTCTTGAACACCTCCATGGACAGAGACTCCACAGCTCCCTGCGCAGCCTGTGCCACTGCCTCACCCCTCTAACATAAAGTCAATGAGACCTAAAGACACAATTCACATTTCCTTTCAGTTCACATTGACCCTACATGAAAGTACATCATCATTAAATTTTCACAAGCAAGGAATAAGATAAGCAGGTAGTCTGTTCATAATTTATCAATTCATTTTATTCTCTACTAATTTTTTTTCACATATCCATTTTACCTGCTAAAACCATTTGGATCAATGATTTATTTCAATCATTTCACTCTCAAAACTTTTAGAGCTTCAGTGTGTACAATCAGTGCAAATACAAAACAACAATCAAATACAAATACAATCAAACACAAAAAATGCACACAAAGGTTAGGCTTAGTAAGATTACAGCAATAGAAACATAACCAAAATAAATGGAAACGCTCACCGGCGCCGTACGCTCACAGTAAACTCCACAAGAAGCAATCCCCAGAAAGAGACCCTTCCTCAGTGGCAGTCAGCACTTAAATGGGTCTAGGAGAGGTTAAGCCAGGCTCCACCCCTTCTGACAGCACAGGTGAATTGCCTTCACCTGAGCTCACGCTGCTGACTCAGTGTTCGCCTCAGCTGGTCAATAGGAGACTCAGGCCCTGGACAGCTGTTCCCAAACAAGTGAGATATGTAACACAGGTAGCCAAGGACACTCAAGCTTCGACATCGCAACACTCAATGCAAAATACAATATTCCCAGTTTATGGGGGTGGCACCTGCAACAGCCTCATAAGAACACCACACGCCATCTTCTTGTTAAAATGAAGAAGCAGGTAATTCAGTTAATACTCTTACTAGCTAACCTTGTTAAATGCAGATGCTTATTTCACAAGAGAAACTGGACGGGCCCAATCCTGAAACATTCACAGGTTGAAGCTCCAAAGGAGATTAGATATCAGCTAGAGCAGCTGGACACCATTTTCTTTCGGTCAGAACTCAAAGAAAACAAAATATATGCAACCTGACTGGAGAGCAACACAAAAGGCCCAGAGCAATGGGAGCCCTAATCCAGTCCCCACATCACCCCTTACTTAATTGCATGCTTTTAATGAAAAATGTTTTATTCCAACTCCCCAATTTTGCATAGGATTCTTTGCCAATGAGAAGGAGGATGAGTGAGCGAAGCAGCCAGGAAGGCCCACCAAGGGCAGGCACTGTGTTAGGAAAGGGTATGAGAGGGAAATGGCAGCACAGATAATAAGCATTTTCCTGCAGTTTAACCATTTCTGAGAAATGCACTCACAGCACTGAGATGTCTGGACTTGATCAATATCAAGGGATTTAGGCAGCCAGGCACTCCAGACACTCCCTTAAGTTGCACTTTGAGGGCATCTGTAAACAAGGCCATAGGGGATTTCACCTCTGGCTCCACCAGCTCCAGCTCCATCAGCACTGCCTGCAGTCAGAAAGCAGCGAGGTTCTGCCCCACGGCTTAGAAATGCCAACTTACAGCTACTGTCTTGGAGAATTTAAAGCCAAAAACCTGTACAAAGAAACCTGCGGGTTGGGCTCACAGTAGTTAAAATCAGCCTCAAATCCCTCAACACTCAACTAAGATCAGTTTCATCTACCATTGTAACACCCAACTCTCCATCTTCCAAGGACCAACCATGCAAGACTGTGGTGGATCCTGTTCTCTATTAATTCAAACAGCTTAGGATCATCACTGTTATGTCATCTGTTTTCCTTTGTAGCTCCTTTATCAATTTAGATGGATTTCAAACAGTTTCGAGGTTTAAACTATCAAAAAAATAAGAGCTGATTTTAGTCATATGCTGCAAGCAAAAGGACAGATTTTAATTGGGATAGTTTTTCAAACTTAAATCTGGAATTATAAAGGTTAAAAAACTTAATTGCATTATAATCAGTGGGAGCTCTGTCATTTGTTTCAATACACCAACTTTTCTGAAAATGAAATTTAGGATTCATTCTTATACATTTTTCCAAGGCCTACACTCAATAAAATCCAACCAGAAACAACGGATCAGCTACAGCACTCATAAAATCATACACCCTGATACATCTCATATCTACTTAATATTCTCTCTTGGAAAAAGATGGTTCCCACCTTCCAATTGAAACCTTTTCTTTCTTGCACATCATTCAACCTAAGACAGTGCCAAAACAATAAGAACATGGAAGGTCTTAAAGCTAACATGAGCAAAGAGAAAAAAAAATCTGATATACGCTGTGTGCATCTAGAGTTCATTTCATTTCATAAAAAAAAATAATAATAATAATAAAAAAAAAAAAAAAAAGAACAGCCACCAGTACAGTCCTTCACACTTCTTCCTATTAAACTCGGACCCCACTTCCTGCTTATGTGCAGCTTTATTGTGTAACAAAATCAGAGCTGGCCATACCACATTCCTTCTCCTCATTACTAATGTGTGTCATGTCAACCATCAGACCTGCCCACCTTCATACAGGATGCTTGTGAGTGAGCCAAAACACAACCAGCCATGAAAGGAGTGAAATATCTTTTACCCAGAAGTCCTCAGGCTGTTCCACTTATTTCCAGGAGAGAAACTTTTCTACTGGCTCATTTTAGTGCTCCACCACATCAGCCTTATTCAGCTTCAACCTTTTCAGAAACGGTATTTAATGAACAACTTGGACTACTATGTGCCACAGGCTCTCATGTTTAACAGTGGTCTGCTGATCTTTTAAACAACAGTATTATTTATGATTTCAATAAATGTGAGGTTTGATTTACTAATTTGCTTCTACTCTATGTCTATTTCTATTAAACAGAAAATTGCAATTAGACAAAACTGCTCATACACAGATGAGTACCTACAGCTTACCACAGCTACATCTCTGAGATTTCTGTAAACTATGCATAGATCCTTCTTTGGAATTCTCTAAAAAGGAAAACCAGAAAACATTTCCTAAGACCTTTAATCATCTTAAAAGGCTTTAGTATCAAAAAAAACTTTGCAAAGTACTGACTTCATTCTGTTTACATTGAAGCTTGTAGCCATGCCACTAATTTTTAACTCCCAAATTTCTCCCACTTAGTTCATTCACTGTTACAGACACTGATATTGATTTATCTACTGAACTAAACACACAATGAAGCAGAAGGCGAAAACACCACCACCACCACGAAATCCTACTGCTCTACCTTTTATTCCATACTAATTTTGTGACAGTTCCAACAATAATTCCCTCTACAGCAATAAAAAACATGCCTTTCCTCTACAGTTTCTTATTAAAACTACTTTCCAGCAGTATAATTATGAAAATAAACAGTGACAGAAAGTCAAACTTGAAAACAGATTAAAAGAAAAAAAATCTTGAAATTTCAAGTTCCATTTCAGAAATTAATGTAAAGGACTAATATAAAGAAAATGTTAATATAATAAAGGGATTTATTCTTAAGATCATAATACCTTTGGTAAAATTGAAGGTTCATAACAGAGAAACTTGACACAAAATTCATAACCCTCTAACATATATTTTGGCTGATCAAAGCATCAAATTTGAACTCACAGTATGAATGCTGGGACAAACTAGTTCCAAATCTGCAACAGGTTTTCAATTTCAGGGCACGAGAATAATGAATTGTTCACTAAAATGCAGCAAAAGATTAATGTGCTAATCTCTGCAAAGTTACCAGCATGTAAATTCACAAAGTACATCAATTCATTGCTATCAATTTCAGGAGCAATTTAAAAGTAGCCTACCTAGGCTCAGTAACACCTGGCCATTACATTTGGAAACAATTACAAACAGGTAACAGCAGTTCCATATATTTGTTTAACCTGGATTCAATATCCACGTGCTATCTGAGGGGTCCTATGGAACTCTGAATGAAGCATTAACCTTTCTGTAAGACATATGTAATACATTCTGAATAGCTAGTCAAGCAGTTTTCCTTCCAGTGTGTGCTACATAATAACCTATTTTTCAGTTTGGCAAATAAAAATATACTTGTTTTTTTATGATTGTAAAAAGAAAAGGGGTAAGGAAAGGGAAGACTTTGTGCATCAAGATGGTCCAACACAACCCTTGCATTACCACACACCATACATTGGCTCTGTAACACCTCCACTGACTAATCCTTTAAATTATTATCAAACACCCCCAGCTTTCACACTTGATGGCTACTCCAAAGATTGAGTATCTGAATGGATGCCAGAGAGCTGAGAGGCAAAAGGCTAGGCAGCAACACCCTGAAGACCTCCCCACCCCAGCCAGAGCGCTGCTATATGCAATCACAGCCTGCAAAGCATACAGACAGCAAGGAATAGTTGTATATTCAAAGAACAAAACACAACTGTTGAGCTTGTTTGCTCAGTAAAACTTCACTAGATCATCTGGAAGGACTCAAGTCTTGTTGGGTTATTTGTTTTCAGATAGCACATGTTAGCTATTATTCTATCAAGATACATGACAGAAAATTTAAAAAAAAAAAAAAAAAAAGTTGAATATCACATTCCATAATCCAAATGTGGCTGTTCTAGCATCTAAATTCTAAGAAGTCATCTGACATGAGCAGTGCCTTAATATCTTCAAGTTATTTAATGCAAAGAATAGTGACTGCATGAGATTAGGATTCAGCCCACTTAACTTCTAACAGAGCATGGAATGAGAAAGAAAGAGGAACACACATAAAAACATGAACATATTTCCACATGCACAATACCAAATAGCTCAGTGAATTGTTTCATAACAGACAGTAACAACATTTTTCATGATTCAGGAAATCTCTGTCATGCTAAGAAGACAACAAACTCCTACAACACCATCCTGTGCCTGTTTCTCTTGCTGCAAATCTATCAACGTCTGCCAGCAAGCAGTACTCCGGCACTTCCCTGCAAATCAAACAGGTGCAGCAGGCTGATAGGAAAAAGATTGATGTCTCAGTCTTACACCTGCAATGCTTTTATTGTACTCAACTAACGTAATAAAGTGTAACACCAGTGTCCGGTGTCATTCATCACTGCAGTATGACAGCGTCAAGAAAAGAAATGTGTTTTCTACTGACAACTTGCTTTAATGAAAATGTATTGCAATATTTAAAAAGTTTTCAAAGCTGACTTCTTTTTATGACAGGTGACATACTTATGACTGCTATTTTTGATGAAAAATATGAAACAATGACTTAATACTCATAGAATCATAGAATGGACTGTGTTGAATAGGACCACAATGATCACCTAGTTTTAATCCGTCTGCAAGGTGCAGGGTAGCCACCAGACCAGGCTGCCCAGAGCCACATCCAGCCTGGCCTTGAATGCCTCCAGGGATGGGGCATCCTTGGGCAACCTGTTCCAACACAGGTTATATTCAAAACAGAGAAATCAATGCAGTATGCCTTCACAAATGTTAATAGAATCAGAGCAGGCAATTCAGTTACTTAAATACGAAAGATCAGAAAGCAAAGATTGTAGAAGATAATCTAAGGGAGCTTAGTAAGAATGCCTCAGGTTTACAATGTTGAGAAATTAGAACAGTCATTGATGATAAAATAGACTTCAAAAGTGACACTGTAGCTGCCTAACACAGAAGTTACAACATTCTATGTTTTCTTGTTCTCAATAAAACCAGATCGAGAGCAATGATAGCCAAATAGATGGTGGAGTCATCACTACCACGATCTTCCTGGGATTTTGTTTCAGAAAAACACAGAGTGAGGTTTCTTAGAGGTTTTGGGAGTGGAGGTTGTTTGGTGCTGTGTTTCTTTTTAAAGAGTTAACAGATAAAGTAGAAAAATGCATTATGAAAACTTCCTTGATTTTTGACTTTTAAATTCACACATCTGAAAGAACTCACAATTTCTGACCATACTGCAAACCAGAGTAATAAAGACTGAGGGGAAAAAAAGAAAATTAGAACACTGAGCTTCCCCAAAGAAACTGCCTAAGAAGAATGGCTGTCAGTCATAAAAGCTGACATAACAGATGACAAGAAACAGGTAACAGCAGAAGAACAAAACATGACCATCACTCTCTCACTACTTTCTATTTATTTTAAATAACAGATGAACAGACATTAATATTTACTGCATTTCAAGTCAGTTAGATAATGCTATTAGCAGACTGAAGTCAGATTAGGCAGCAGCTGGTTAGAAGGATGTCATCTGTCAGTGGCTGTTCTTCTGAAAGCTACTTAATTCTGTCAGTGGAAATTACAGTCCACAAATCAAAAGAACGTAAGTGCTGGAACAGAAACACACATGAAATCAGACAGTTCCCTCTGGATTTTCCCCATGTTCTATTACCTCCATGATCAATTCATGGTTCAAGTGACAGAAATTGCTGAGAAAGCAAAACACTGCTTTCTTTCTATCTGAGAACTATACTTTGAGCCAGGGGACACATTTTTAGATAATTAAAATTAATTTTCTTTCTCTTTTGTCAAGCAAGATTAAAATCAAGCTCCTGTAAAGAAAAGTGCTCACCCAGACTCACACTGAGTATTGCAGGGCAAAGATTGTTCCTTTTATGAAAGTGACAAATTTGTCAGTAGGAAATGTGATAAAATTTTTCTCTATCAGCAAATTCTACATCATCAAAACATGACTTTTTCTAATAGCATGAAAATAAGGGGAAAAGACATGCAATGAGAACTTCAGTAACTATTCAAAGTATACATCCATATATTACTTTTACAGCAATACATTAAAAATTCCAAGTTTTAAGCCAGACAACTGTCAGAGTGTTCCACAAAAACACAAACCATGGCAGAACTTGAAAGGTACTTTCAAGTCCTGGAAGTACAAAATATTAGCATTCTGTTTCTATTAAAGCAAAGGGTGTTCTTTAATAGAAAAAAAAAAAAAACATTCTGAAATGGAGTGATACCAATACATCCTCCCTTTCTCTTTCTTTTTTTTCCACCCCGTTTGTAGTCTCTCACCCCTTACTTTGAACAAGACAACTAAACCTAGAACAGGAATCTCTTACTGCATTTTTACAGAGGAGGATGAAAGTGTGTGTGGGTGTCTTCAGCTGCTTCATGGGAGGGCAGAGAGAAAAGAAAGCCAGATCTTTTGGAGGTGGAGGGAGGAGAGGCAAGAGGGATATGAGTTGCAACACCAGGAACTCAAATGAGAGAACACATTTTCCATCACTGCAGTGAAATACTGAAACAGGTTCTAGGGAGGCTGCGCAACCTCTGTCCTTGGAGAGACTAAGACCCAAACTGCACAGACCATAGGCAAACTGTGGACCAGATGATTCCAGAGGTCTTTTACAGTCTAAATCCTTTGGCAATTCTTCCACTCTGTTTTGTTTTCAACTTTCCTTGGCATGTGCCTACATAGCAACATTAAATCAAAAACTTCAACCATGGCAAAGAGTGAAGTTCAGCTGTAATAAGTTCTGAGAATGCACATAATCTTTCATCTCAGCATGCTGCATTTGGCCAAAATTTGACCCAGTCCTGGGTCACCACCTGCAAAGCCATTCCCAGCATCCAGACTGCTCCATACACCAGACATCTGTGTCTCTATCCTTTCTCCCACCTTCTTCCCCCTGTGACCACAAATATGCCCCCACTACTCCCACCGTTGTCCTCTCTCCTGGCAGGGTGAATTTTTAGCCAGAGCAACAGACCCGGCTCTCCAAGCACGAGTGAAAATTTTTGCCACAAATGCAAGGGAGAGGTGGAAAGCATGGCCATGTCCAGGAGAGGGTGAGGCCTAACAACTGTACAGCACCACAGCCTCAGCCACATTTAAATCCATTACAAAGCCACACCTTAAGGAATTCAAAGGCATGATTAATCATGTTAAGTCATACATGAGTTATAACAGGTATTCAGAGAGAATTAAAAGCAGTAGCTCAGTTTAGACCAGGTGAACTTGTAAAATTGGCAGAATGAGACCTAATACTTGGCTTGCATTAAGGAAATCACCAATTACATCTGAAAAGCTTGTGGCAATGTGCCATGATTTCAACATCGTAATAAAATATTTTCTGAGCTTGTACGATTGTATGCGTTAGCCACCAGGACAGGTTGTCGAGGGAGAGACCTCACTGCCCTTAGCAACAGGGCCATCTTCTCACAGTGCTGGGTGCCAGAGGGCATGAATGCTGCCCAGGCACAGTGATGCATGCTGCTATTTATGCATCTTTTGCTTATCCCAGGAAGTATTCTAATGCGGACATTTACCACAGTCCCCACAAACAAGCTTCAGTAGCAAAAGGAATGCAAGAAGCAAGAGTCGAGATCGCCATGTCTCTTAACTGCAGTTCTCTTTGCTCTGTGTTTCACTCACATGGCCTTGCTCAGCCAGCTATGACCAACCGCGCCTTGCTGTGATCACCAATTTAATAACAACAGCTAACCACCACGGTTCAGCTCTGGCCATGTTCCACATTTGATAGGCCACGTTTGTTCTAACAACTGAACTGTCAGAGGAATCAACACGCTCTTATCTCTTGGTACTCTATTAACACATTGACTTTTTTTTCTCTTTTACATGCCTGTCTGGTTTCATTTTGAAAGAAACAGCATCAGATTTTCACAACAAATCGTGAGAGCTCTCACTAGAAGCTGACTTCCTGCTCCCCGGAGAAGACATTTAAGACTCCCAAGGGACTGCAAAATGAGCTCTTGCAAAAATATAGTAAGCAAAGCAGCAGAAGAAAAGCAATCATAGATTAATGCTTTCAAAAATAATGCCTAAAAATGATTTCAGATGGCTCTTTCACCACTATTTTTTTTTTTTTTTTACTTAGGTATCTTAGTAGATTACAAATAATTTGGTGTACAATGGGATATGCTCACCAACCTTGCTGCATGCCAGTAATGCTGCACCTGGCACTACACTATATATAGTTATACCATAAACACTCTACAACAGAGCCCAACATGATAAACTCCTGTTATGCGTCCCCTCCCCCTTCTCTCTTCTCCCCAACCTTCATAACACCTTTTAATAAGGCAGCAAGGAGTGTAACTCACAAGCCTTCGCCAACTCAGATGTTCATACCAATAAATCTAGAGCACTGGATATTTAAACACAGGGATTTAGAGATTTTGGACTCTCTTTGTATGTACTGTTCTGCACCTGGGAGAGCGGATGGCACATCCCACACTATATAGCTTTAAAGAAAAGGAAAATTATTCAGGTCAATGCAATAGAACTTCCATAGGAAAAATAGGACTGCATGGAAACCAACCTTATAGCACAGACAGTGCTATGCAAGCTCTCTGTATTCTAGCATGGAATTGAAACTTTGCCAATTCTAAAATCTTGTATGCAAAACACAAATAATTATCAGGAAAACAGATTATATTAATCCACTGAGGCTCCTGTCCATGTCATGGTAGCTGGTCAGCTGGTGATGACAGACAGAAATAGGTCTTTAGAGGCACCAAAATAGCAACGCATCTCTCATGTTTTGCACATAAGGATCTTGATCTTACATTTTCTTAAAACTTATTTAAAGGATTTTCCTCACATAAATGAATTTGTTCCTCACTCAAAACATAAAAATAAGCAACTTTTTTCTCCTGTCACTATCAAACACTTCATAGATTTTGTTGCACAACTCTTACATAGCTGAGAAGTTACCTTCAACATCTCTGTGCAATGTACTTTTACATGCAGATCAACTAAACTGACAGTATCAGCAGCCAGTTAAAGTAATTAGCATCATCTTTCCTACCTTAGAGCACATTGGCCTTGCTTCATATTTTTCCACTAAAGTAACAGAATTCACCATCAGTATCACAAAGCAAAAAAGCAAGGATCAGGCACAGAAATCCCGAAGTGGCGAGGGCATAGAGATGCCCTCCTATTGGAAAGAGTAGGGGTGTCTCAGTGTCTGCCATAAACTGCACTGAAACAGGACATGAAAAGATTTTCACTAATTAATAAACGCTAATTTGAACAGAAAATGCAAAATGTGACCGATTTAAAGGCGGCTTCATTGCTAAGAGTTGCAACACAGCCTTCAGGTATTTGGAATGGCGAAAGAAATCACTGGAAATAAGGAGTAATCGCATTAATAAGCAACTTCATAGGATGATCTTGATGGTTCTTTTTTACCTTAGATGGGATATCTAAAACTGTCTATTTTGAACAAATTAAGAACTTCAACTTATAATAAATTAGTTAAGCTCACAAAACAACAACAAAAAGGACAGTGCAGCAATTAGCTTTGAATGCAGTTGCATCATCGTTGCATTTCAGAAACTGTGACAAATTTCTTTTCAAAGTGTTCTCCAATTCTCATTAATATTTTATCAAAGATTTAAGAGTCTTGATGTTCTGTAAGAAGATCAAAATAGAACTTTTACCACCACAAAAAGGAGGGGGAAAAAAAAAAACAACCAAATTCTGCAAAAAAAGGGAGATCAGCAATACAAAGACAGAGGAAGCAAAAAATGTTTTTGCTGCATTATGACTTTAATGGACTGAGGTGAATATCAATACTTTAGAATGTTTTAGAAAATGCATTTTAGCTTGCCTGTCTTTACAGGCAGAAGCAAAATCTTGTTCCACCAGAAAAGGACAATATAAGAGGTTTTATGTGGATCAGCAGCAAAGTCTGCTACCTTTTCACAAAGCAGAGTTTTAAATATTCCATATCTACCAGCACTGCCCTTCAGAACCACATCCATGTGAGCAATGGTTTTAGAAATTATTTTTTCTTGAAGTGACACCCTTGAAGATTAACTGAAACCAGATGACACTTTTTCTTTTTTTTTTCTTTTTCCCAATAATAACAGAATTGAGAGCATCAAATAATGAAAGCAACAAGTATGCATGCTAAGGACTTTTTCAAGCACCAGCTTGAATTCAGTCATCGAGTATATTTCCCATTAGCCACTAGAGGTCAGACAGCAACCATGGCAGTCATCCAAAATCTGAGAGGCTGCAAAAACCTTAAGGTCTGAGAAAATTAAGATATAGTAATATGCACTTACAAACAAACTTATTAAATTAATTTGAGCAAACTTTCAATTACCAATGAACTTGAATGCTCACATACCTCTGCAGAACTCAGAACAAGAGTTTTACTTCTCAAATTACATCTGATAGTAAAGCAAAACAGAATTTGAGCTTGGTGCCCTTTTGAAGGCATTCCTCATTTTTGCAAATATTTCCTCAGATTAAAACTTTCATTCAGACAAAAGCTCTTCACCTGTGACTGTAATTGACATTACAGAAACACACTAAAGCTGGGATATCTTAATACTCTAACAGTCAATATTTTTGCAGCTTAAAGGGACGTTCTAAGCTTTTCAAGAACAGAAACAGTAATAAAACAAATATGAAGCCAAATACATTAAACCCATTGTCTTTTTCACCTAATACCAAAGCTCACACTGGGCTTGCTAACAGTCTGGCTGGGCATACTGCCCTCAGATTTAGGAGCAGAGCTAGCGGTCAGCTATGAGAAATTCACTCTTACTGCTAATGACAATGTAGTTTATTTCAAAGCATTTGTGGAAGCACTAACTGCAAACTATTAAAAGCTTCCATGTTCTGCAGTTAATTAAAAAATTCCCCTGGAAGTTACTTTAAGCCTTTCAAAAAGGCACTCTGTGCACGTAAATTCAGTGAGATGGCTATGAAGTCCACAATCACGAGCTCCTTTCATATTAGACTAAATTGGAGATCAGTATACAAAGACATTTCAAGGACTGACTCACTTGTTTTTGTTCCATTTACTACAGCACATGGTACGTTTGCTCTTTGGAGAAATTTCATTTAATTATATTCCAACTATAAAAGATAAAGAACAGTGTATGAGTCTTTTACTATTGAAGTGCAATAATGCCAAGGCATTAAGCTGCCCTCTAACCCTAGGAACTGGTCCCACCAGAACAGGTGCTGCCACTGACTCGCACTACCTGTTCTGGAATAAGTAAAATATTTCACTCCCTAAAGCTCTCAGTCTGGTACATTTCAACTTTAAAAAAGAATAAATAAATAGTAATGAAGAGCAGTGAAACAGCTGTAACCTGAATAATTGTTTTAAAAGTTTCAGCATGACAAAACACTACTAGAATCTCACAGTGTGTGGGACTACAGAAGCAACTGCCAGCAACAAAACAGAAATCTTAAAAGCAAAGGGAATGCAGACTTTTCTTACAAAAAAAAAAAAAAAAAAATCACACTACATTTCAATAGCTTGCAAGAAACACTGTGGCAAAAACTGAAAAGCAAACAGCAAAAAACCCCACCACAGCTTTACCTGCCCAAAAGCTTGTATACGTACACATACATACCCACACACAGATTGCAAATCAGCAGAGATTATTTTCCGCTTCGTATGAACACATCAAGCTTTACAATCTAGGAATTTGGGAAGATATTTGTAAAGGAAAATACAAATACAAACCTGCTTTTTCTTTGTCTGCCTTTTTTGAGCGTCCAACGATGCTGACTTAAAGCTAAGGGACTTGGATTGTCTCCTGACTTTAACTGAATCTCTCCGACGGTCATATGAAAAAGATGATGACTTCTTTGTAATTTTCCTCTTCGGTATGTCTGCCATTTTAACCACCAAAACTTGGTTAATTCAAGCAAACAGTGTCCCAAAAAGGCAAATCCTCAGTATGATCAAGCTTCCATAAAACTTACAGGGAACAGTCTTCAATCCTATAGGAAGCAAAGTGACCTACAGGGAGCAGAGCCCACTTTCAGTTCAGCAATTTCAGTTTTCCAGCAGGTTGTACAGATGAAGAAAGGCGATGGTCCTGCAACGCTGTGTGTCACTGAGGAGCAGGCAGAACTCCTTCTTGCTGTATAAACTCAAACAGGCTTCAGCAGTGATGCTAATCTGAAAAACATAGTGACTATCCTGCTGAGCACGCTAAAGGTGAACGGAAGGTAGTTCCCTGCAGAGCAGGAGGGTGTGGAAGTACACCAACAGGGTGTGGGGATGAAGCAGAAGACTTTGGGTTCAAAGCATCTTCTTAACTCCTTCCTTTCTAGGCTACTGCTAACAAGGTACGTGAGAAGTCAGGCTGAGAAGGTTCCCCCAAAATGTGGTGTTATTTTCTTATCCAAAGCACCTGCTGAAAGAACCTTTAGCATGACTTAGCTGCCGCATTCTTTATGAGCCCTATTCAAATGTTCCCTTTGCCAGAAAGGCTATTCATTCCATAAACTTAGGAGACCCTTTATCTACTAAGCCTGCTGGAAAATGAAGTCCAGGCCTATATAGGAATCCTGCTGTCCTTACAGGGAAATAACTATGAAGTTACATCCCCTAATGGAACCAGTGGATGAGAGGGAAATGTTAATGAATTTTCAACCTAGTGACAGTGTGGGAATCTTATCAGGCAGCTGAGATTGCAACTTTTGTAGCAGGCCTGTGTTTAGGTAGGAATGTTTTCCTTGCATAAGGAATTAGTCAAGGAACACTACAAGGGTGTAGAAGCCCAAGACTCCCTGCTATTGATTTTGATTAGGCAAAACATCTCCAAAGTGCAATGTTGCACATATGGGAATGTGCTTGCAAACCTGATAGTGTTGTATCAGATTTAAATCTCTGTTAGAAGAATACAAGGAAAGTTGTGTTTTGACAAACTTATGACACTGTCCAGGGTCTCTTCCAGAAACTTTTACTTAATTTATTCATGGCACTACTTTGCATACTAAGCAGCCATGAATAATTTAGACCTGCAGAATTATCCATTACTATAATTAAGCTTTAATATGGGTCAGTCCTCTAGCGTCCAAGTCTCATCATTTCTATTCAGAAATATTTGTAAAGCTCTAGCAGCGTTTCTTTTAAAACCTGACGATGTGCATAAGAGGGCAGTGTTAATGAATTCCCACAACCAGCCCTTGCTGCAAGTTTTTCTTTTGTTGCAGGATGAATAATATACTTCTAGGACAAAGTGATACTGCTAAAATTAATGAAAAGATAGCAGCATATCATGCCTTAGCCATGATGGCCTAATTCTAGATTCACTGCAGATTTCTGTGGAGAATTAAACAGGGAAGAATTATAAAACATTTCTTCCTATTATCTACAATTCCATCTAACTAGTGAATTTTGTAAGTATTACAAGACAGAAAAAAAATCCATTATTAAATTGTCTTTGTACAACGTGTCTCTTAATTGTGATGGGTTTAAAATACTGTAGCAGTCACCATCCACAGACACATAATGACATTCAGTGCTACCAGTATCAGCCACTGTGAGACCATCGGTGAAAACCGCAGTGTGTGGAAATGGTGAAGTGTAAAGAAAACTGAAGCCCTATTTAAATTACCACTTCCCATAATTTACAGCATCATCTTTCTGAAGAGTGAACAATTAACAGCTAGTACAGCAGGATGCATGCTTTAAGTTATGACAATTACATCTCTCCAAAACTTTTTTACTATCTGCACTATCTGCTAAAAATCACAGATATTCTCATGTAAAATAAAAGTTCAGGACAAGAAAAACCTGATAGCCTTTTGCATGTATCTACTCTCATTAATTATTCTAACCAGGCTTATTTGTTAAAAAAAAAAAAAAAAAAAAAAAAAAAAAAGCAGTAAAGGCTGACTAAAGCACAAATTAATTTTAGAAATTCATTAAAATCCATTTTACTTCACTGCATTTTAACTGAATCCACAACTGAGTTGATAGTAAATACCACAGGTATTGCTAACCTTGCTTATTCAGTTCAGTAAATAAAAGCCCCAGTAGTTCTCACGCAGAGTCCTCTGATATTCTGGCAAACAAACTGAGAGATGGGGTCCAAAGAGTGCCAGAGCCTGAATGAGGTGAGCAGCAGGAGGGGGTGACAGCATCAGGGAGAGGCACAAGGGCAAACTACTGGATGCCTTATTTTACCCTATTAAATCTTATATATTCAGTGTTTCCTCACTTCCACAAGATTTAGTCACATCTACAAACATTGTAAAAAGGTAAAAATTAATTAGAAATATTATAATCATCTTAATTCAATTATTTGAGAGACACTAATTGTATTTGGAGTAACTCATTTCCAAGTATGTCTTCATTAAAAAGCTGCTAGGAATAAAGACTGTCTTCAGGACTTTGACTACCTCTTTGATTTAACTCCACCAGCAAGATGAACATAAAAATCACGAGGACACCCTGGCAATAACGAGTGAACAGTGCTAAAGCAAGAAAATCCACTTACAACAGAGACATTCTGTTTTTCATTTGTCAGAACCTCAGTTAAAAGTCTATTGTCAATCCTCTTAAAATTTGCTCAAAAATAAAAACATGCTGCAGAATACTGGGTGACATCAAAAGCTCATTGTTAAACTAAAGTTTTTGAGCTCTATTGCAGAAGAGAGTCATGAACATGTTGTATGAAAGGTTTCTTTCCCAATACCAATACTTTCCCAAGCTCAGCAGCACAAGTGGTTATTTTAAGCTGTTGCAAGAAAAGAATGCCTTATGCTCAAAATGTGTTTTGCCAAGTCACTTACGAGTAACAACAAATTGTTTCAAGGTCATTCTGCTTTCCTGGGATACAGAGAAGGAAGCCACAGAACAAAATGAGAGTGGCAAAGAGAGACAAGGCAGCAGTTAAATATTAGTTCTATGGAAAAGTTTGGAGAGAAAGGAAAGAAAAGGGCACACTGAGTAATACTTTGGCATTTGCAGGTTCTGCTATCCAATTTGCTGCACTAGATCCAGATGTCCTTCCGTTCACTCCAGGGTTTTTATCTGTTAGTAGCAGAAAACATCAGAAGTATAACAAAAAATTGTTGTTCTTCTCTGTTTAGGCTCTTGGAGTTAAATTCTGAAGTTGCAAAGTCAAAGAAAACGCAAATGTAAATGCAGCTGTAACTTTGCTTAACCGAAGCAGAGAGACCCAAATTTAGAACACACAGAACCACTTTGAGTATCCTGATTAGCTGCTGATGGAGATCCAAAGATAACAGAAGTTTATCTGCGCAACTTTCATCATGTTCTAAAGCTCTTTAACATTTTAAAGGAAAACAGACACAAGGTTACCAGAATCTCCTTCTTTCTACCAGCGCTGTATTGCCACTGCTGTATGCAGAATTCACTATAAAACCCAGATTTTGCATAACTCTCCCAAAAAAGAGTGACAGAATAAAAATAAGGAGCAGCCTTTGCAATTGTAATCACAGCTCTCGAGACCCAAGCTAGCCTTTAGCCTCAAGATCATAACACTCAAAATAGAGCTATTTTTCTGTTGGTTTCAAGTTAACATTTGTTACAAAAAAATACAGGCATACTTTCCAAAGCCACATTTGTATATCACATGCTTCTCTAACTCAACAGTGCTTTCCAAGAGGAAGTAAACAAAACAACAGGATTATTTACAATTGACCGTATGTTTAATACAAAAACCAAAAGTTCATTTCCTTTCCACAATGCTGGGAAAAGTTCCTAATATGCCTTCATACTTTGTGAAGAAATAGCTCAGAATCTCTCCCATCATGCTAGAAACAAGCAAGTATTAAATTCATTACAGTACTAAAAGTGTCTTTGTAGGTCTCCAGAAGGGGATGTAAATCAACTCAATTGATCTCATCATTTTCAGCTGCAGCTTGATTACTTAAAGCTAGCTGTAGTTTGTGAACATTTATGAACTTTACCTCAAAACAAATTTTTTAGACTCACGTTAATATTTAATGAATGAATGTTCCCATTAAATGAATGTCCATCTCAGTTTCACCAACAGAATTTCACTCAGTACAGCTCTTTCTTTTTCTTCACTGTCTTTCTAGGTGGTTCAAAATACTCTAAACCAGCACTAAACACCAACATCACCTCATCTTACACTGAACTGGATACTGCCAGCGTGCACACAAACACTGTAGTTAGTATGACAGTTCACACCAGACACTGTCAAACAATATTTCTCCATTTGGTACATCTGCATTCAGTGGGGCATAAATATATATTATGTGGGGTACACACTTGACCAAATATTTGAAAAAAATAAACCCAGTAGAAGAAGTCCACTTTTTAGTTCAGAGACA
Source organism: Centrocercus urophasianus (assembly GCF_019232065.1). Classification (NCBI taxonomy): domain Eukaryota; kingdom Metazoa; phylum Chordata; class Aves; order Galliformes; family Phasianidae; genus Centrocercus; species Centrocercus urophasianus. The sequence goes on from NW_024884711.1 coordinate 34,936,283, forward strand.
ATTGCTCAGATTGTAAGTGTATACACCAAAACACAGCAAATTAGCAGTGGTTATTTTTGAGAACTGGAGCACTGAATTTATTGGTACAGCGATGACTGAAATCACGAGATGCCAAAGCTTCTACAGCTACAGGTTGCTAATCATAAGCTAACAAAAACCTAACCTGTTAGGGTAAATGAACTGATCAATAATCGTCAGCAACTTCACACCCTATGAGCTCTATTTGTCCAGCTGTATAACGAAGTCAGTGCCTGTTTATAGCAAATACTCATTGCTTTCTTGGGAAGGAAAGCCTTTAATTTCTCAGAAATATTGGAGCTACACCAAATAGAGACAGTGTGGTCTCTACAGCTTTTCACTGAGCAACAGTCTGAGCATCACTAGGAAGGAAAGGATTACACATAATTGCACATGTATTTTTTTTTTATAATTGTCCAAAACATAAGTGACTTTTTGAGTGAGAATTCAGTTGAGAATAAGCAATATTCATAGACACATTTTTGAAATAGGAGGTTATACAGGAATTCATTGAATATTTTTTTCCATGGACAAACAAGAGCCTAAGTACTTCCATATTACACCCAAAGTACAAGGACCACTGAAGTGTGTATGGGCTGTGGTCAGCCAGGAAAAAGCATAGTTAAATACAGCTGGTTTTTGCTGAGTGTTTTTTTTTTCTTTTTTTCTTTTTTTTTCCTTCTGAGAATGCCTACCTACAGAAAACTGAGGTCATCGTGTTTGTTATCATCAAGCTGGAAACCTGACAAGTTGACATATGTTTTTCTGAAAGCCTTTAAATAAAGGGCTACTTTTACAAGTAACAGAAATCCAAGAAAAACAGCTTGCTAATCTAACTTAAAAATATTGTTCTGATAGCTAAGTGAACAAGAATTTTTTTTTTAAATGATTGAAATAGGTTACAAAGTTCAATAGCAGCAAGCTGAAGGAAACTATTTCTCCTTTTGTTCACACATGAATACCAGAAGTTACAAAGAGATTCCTGTTCTTCAAGACAAATAATTTTCAAAAATAGCAAAAAAACAAAATCAAAAACAAACAAACAAACCAACAAAAAACTACCCACTTGTATACACAGAACGTTAGAGAGAGAGGGGTAATTTTTCTCTGGTGTATTTCCTTTGGAAACAATCTTCCACAACAAAAAACTCAACATTTTCACTTCAATTATAAAAACAGTTGCCATGAAAAAACTACCCAAGTGAGTACTTATTAATTTTTGTTTTAACACTGTTACTACAAATAACTCAATTAACCAAGTTCATGTGTAGTGACACTGTGTAATACAAACGACGAAGTCACATGCCAGCTAAGTTAGAAGGCATTGTGCACTTTCTCAATGATGTTAAAAGACTTAAGAAAAGCTGTTCAGAAAGGAACAAGCAGCATAGCAAAATCAATTTTTCCATGCAGGTTTTTTCATGTTTTTCTCCCTTTTTTAAGAGGAAAACAAGACTGCACACTGCAAATAATCCCAGAGAGCAACTGGTCAACCCATACCCATCTGTTCCGTTCTACTAAAGGACAAAAGAACACCAACACACAGGGACAGAAAAGGCTACATAGTCATTCTATCATGCTGCATGTTAATGGAAGGACACTGTCACAAAGACACTTCTCTTATTCCATTCAGAACAGCTGCTGTCTCAAAGGATCTTTGTATTTGTTATAGGTTAGAAAATTTTCTCCATGGAGACAGTGGAATATTCCTCACATTACTTAAGAGTTTTACTAATATAGTTGACTATGAAAGAAGTTCATCAACAGGACAGGACTTAGTTGCTTCATATTCTATCTTTTGCTAATAAGATGTTGTACAAACAATCATGATACAGAAGTGACATAAAAAAGAGAAACTCTAGTATTTTACACTGTGGGAATGATGCATACATCTAAAGAACTGTAAAAGCAAGCTGACTGTCAGAAATACTCGACAGATAATAAGCAACACAACCACTTTGTCACCAGGAACATAAAGACCTTCTTTGTGAAAATGAACACTAAGTGTTTAGTTTTAAAATATCCTGAAAATTTTTGTCCCAATTAAGAAAAAAAAATTATAAGCTTCTATTTATAAGCTTTATCAGCTTCTCTTTTCTGGAGGTTTGTGGCCCTGCCTGTAGCAGGGAGGTTGGCAATTGATGATCCTTGGGGTCCCTTTCAACCCAAGCCATTCTATGATTCCATGATTTAACTTTGACTATAACTAATTGTATGGACTTCAGTGATAATTTACATGTTTACACGTCATCAGTTTTTAAACAAGATGTGCCAAATTTTATATATATATAAAATATTACTAATTGGACGTTGCAGTTATGAGACTTGTACTGGCTCCTGCTAACACAGATACACTTGACATGGAAGCACAAAATGTAAAGCTAACAATTCAAAACTGCAAGGAACCAGGAAGGTCAGATGTAAAATGTAAGATAGGAAACTGAAAAACAATGACTAATGATTGAAACGCTTGAAGAGATTGTGAAGGTCAAATGAGAATGATTAATTCAAGGATGTAAGCCAATACAGCACAGTACACGTTTATATTGCACTTTCCTAATCAATGCTACAAGGTCTTTAAAAAAATAATAATAATAACTGATAGATGCTACTCGCAGAGACATGCCAGATTCACAGAATCAGAGGAAATGAGCTTGGCAAATCTGGAAATAAATACTACCAACTACTGGTATCTTGTCCATCTGTACACAAAAACAATATTGCAATAATGACTTTGCTTGTTTCAGTTGCAGTCAAAAGCTTTTCAGCTATTAGTCACACACATATAAACACCCACAGAGTTTCACTGGGAGGAATTACCCTGCTTGAAGGCGGTAAGCTGAGATAACAGCCAACAAATGAGGTCTTCGAGTCACCAGAATTTAAACTTCTTCTGAAGCAAGAAGCACATGAGGAGCCAAGAAGTGTGTGATTCAAATAACTCATAAGTCTTGTGTAGAGATTTGTGTGTTTGTATATATTTGCATATTTAGTGACAGCTTCCACCAGTCTCGAGGCCCATAAGCAAAAGTTAAACTAATCACACAACTTGAGGCCTTGAATATGAGATAACTAACGGGAGGTTTTAATTAGCTTTTCATGAAATCTTAGCTGGGCACTATTTTTATTGAAGAAATTCCTGAAAACTCAGCACTGTTACTATATACCACTCTGTACTTCAGACAGCAAGGAGTCTTCATGTCCCAAGACTCCCCACCTATTTTTTCTTTATGAAGTCCTGGTTGAAATAACCAAGACAATTAAGTTTTGTCACAAGAAATATCTGTAGGCAAAGTATCAACTTCTGAAAAATTAGCCTAAGAGTCATCATTGGGCTTCTTTTCAAGGATATTTAGAGAGTGTGTTACTTCCAATAGAGGCAATTAAAGAACTCTCCAGTGACGAGAGCAGGGTCCTAAAGCACACTTCCAGGCTGAAGTTAGCATCAGGCTCAGGCACTCTCATGAGCTTCAGCAAACAGGAGCAGCTTTGCAGAGAAAAGAGATGTATTTACATAAGCCTTTACAGCTTACCACAGTGTTTCTTACCTTACCCTTTTGAACACATAGTTCAAAGACAAAAATATCTATAACCTCAATCAATCAACCAATAAAGAAAAACCTCTTACTTGATAGTGATCTAAATCTCTACTTAAAAAGGAGGAAAAGCACACACAGGGTCCAACAATGTACAATTATTTTCTGAAGTTCTGTGTATCCAGCAATTATCCAAATATGTAGAACCAATATCCAAAAAGATTTATGAAAAATCTTCCACAGCTTGAAAACAGTGTATTTTTCATATATTCAACTGGTAACACAAAGCTTAACTTCTCTATTTAATTTTTTGTATTATTGTTCCTCTGAATTTTTTTATTATTATTATTGATACTTCAGCTCATTTTTGTACTTCATCTTTTACAGAACCAAAGAGAAGGGAAAACTCATTATTTTAATAAAATAATTCCTCTACTCTCTGACAAATCATAGCAATAACAGACTTCCCACATTGGTTAAGCAAACAATTTTAAAAAATAAATCCTTTGTATTGTTTGACTCGCATTTTCAGACATGTGCTGGAAACACAGAATAACTGGCCTGATTGTGCATACTGAGCTTCTTTCATAGCTGTTTGTACTTACACGGTCTTTGTCATCAGCAACATCACAGAGAATGTCATCCAGATCCAAGATGCCACCATCCCCATGCTCCAGCCGATGTACTTGTATCCAATAGTTTGGATCCTGCACAAAGAGAGGAAAAGAAAACAACAGAGATCAGAAACACAACAGAAAAAGTTTATCCCATTTAATACAATGATCATCACGTTCTAAAATGCTCAGCATTAAAACTTCTATTTAGGTCATAATTCTGTAAAGTAATGTAAATTAAAACATAAAGCCAAAGCATTTCTTTTCAAATAATCATTCTAGATGAATGTGGTTTCACGTGATAAGATGATCACAATTCTAACACTAGCACACAAGAGAAAGAAGTTCCCAGTGTTACCAATTCTATGCACTGTATGAAAGGAAAACACATCCTTCTGTAGATAAACTACCTCAGACAGTGGACAATGGGCACAAAATTGTAAGGGGGGGGGGAAAGAAAAAAAAAAAAAAGGAATGTTGCAAAGTGTGTTTGCTTACTTTGTAGATTCTTTTTTCTACACAATAGCTGCAAAAGTTTAACAGCTTGTCTTATGAATAGAAATCTATATTGAAATGAAATGAAACTGTATGAAAGACCTTTCAACCTGTGCTTGCTGAGTTGGTAGTAGGATATCTGAGTTATGTATAAGGAACACTTTGCATTTTATTAAGATTTAATTATATACGTGTGTATATTTATGTATGTATGTATGCCCACCAGTAATTGGAAAGACTAGCTTTATAGTTTTCACTATTACTTTTAGTACAGAAGGAAGTCATAACTGAAAGAACAACACAGCATCCACAGTGTCTTCTGCATGATCTTCCATCACCTGACTGCTGACTAGAACTCAACTTGCTATTCTTAAAAGGTTTGTTTTCCAACAGGGAAAAGTTGTACTATAAACATACAACCTGAACATGATACATAATCTTTTCTTTCTTTTCAAATATTCCCCCTCAACAAAGCCAATGCCCCGGGCTGTCGTTAAACATAAAAAGAGGAGCAGACCATTGTTGCTTTTCACAGAACAGACGTAACTGCAGAAAGCAACTGATTTGAGGACCTCCAAACTTGCAACATCTTGCAAAATGTGCCCACTTCCTAGAAATAGTAACTAGCATCAACCTCTTTTCAGGTATCAGTGTCTAGAAGTCACAACATTCCATGTCTTAAAGGACAGACCAGCAGAAGAAAAGGGCCAACCAGAAATCCTTTAAATCCAAACATATTTTTAAATCTCAGGAGTACAAGCTGCATGAAATTTTGGGCAATGTGCTCCACAGAAGAACATCAAATGATGTTTGTTTTGTTTGGAATGTCCTAGAAGTCTATTTCCAAACTTTGTATGTGATACGTTTGTATAGATGAACGGTTTTGGAGAAATGTGATAACCATGAAACTTGCCTCATTTCTACCTGAGGAAATTAACTAAAATACAGCTGTTAATTATCCCCATCAGATATCATAATTTCATTTAGCATTCAATAAACAAGAGATTTCTGAAATTAAACTCACCATCCACTTTTGTAAAGTAAAAATTCAGAAATAATTTAAAACAATACTACATTATTGGCATTATCGCACATACAGCGGAACTCCAAGATGCTTAAGAAACTTCAAAGGCCATTAATGAACAAGTTCCCAAGCAAAATGCACTAAAGACATGCCTTTGTAAATTCTGCTCTAAGACTAAAAGGAAAGACACCTTTCTCCATGCTCTAGCCCATTACAGAAAACTCCTCTCTCTGGTACTTCGACCAAACCCTGAGACACAGTTATGAACGCCCAGGCTTTGAAGGCACAAAAGAACTGACAGGCTAGGAAACATCTTATGGTCTTGATTCACATTCCCACTGCTAATTAATCCAGCTCAGAAAATCCATCAAAACAAACAACACACAAACTCAAGATAGAACTTTAATATTCCTGTCTGCTATTTTTTTTTTTCCTTTCTACCATAAGTACTTCCCACCTCCAAGGCAAACATAAGGAAACGTGCATGATTACGGTATCAATAGTAGGAACGCCCACTTCTAAAGCACTATTGTGCTATTTCAGCATGTTCAATCTGCATTAAAAATAGCTTTGATAAAAGCTGCATCACTTTTGCTAATTAGTTCCTTTAAAAGTTTCTCGATATTACATAAGAAGTTTTAGATTCATTTTTTCTGCATTACCTATTTGTTGTGCCGTAACCTGAACTACTCCGGTTGCTTTTCCTGTTTGACGAGGGCCTGATACAAAACAGTAAGTTAGCAAGACCAGACAAGAAATATATAAAACTAGTTTGGCAAGAATTTACTCTGGCAGGATTTGGTAAGTAAATATGAAATAACAATGAAACTTTTCATTAAAGCCTTCTCCAAACTTCACAGAGCAGTCCTTCTCTTGAGGCCCTTTTCCTCCATTAAAATTTTCCCATAAATCAAAGACTTGGAGGGGGAGGCTTGGGAAGAGTTCTAGCAAGGAGTGAAAAAATCACGTGCTGTAAAGATTAGTTATGCCTTGCTCCCCGCACCACCTTCCCCCCTACCCATCTCTCACCCCTCTTCCCCCCAAAAAATAACAACGAGTGATTTTACTGCATTAATAAAGTCCTATACACAATCCCAAATTTTCAAGCTTAATTCTATGTAATTACTGCGCAAACAAGATGGAAACATAAACTGCACAAATGCTCAAACTGAAATTCCTGGTCCATACTCTGTCTACAACAAACACATTGCATAAGAAACAGCTTATATGGTCTATTTGCTAAATGCAAAAGAAACTGAACCAAGATCAGCACTGACTTGAATTCAAGCACTACTAAACTGATTTTACAGTATTCATGGCATGGTCAAGTCGTATTTCCTCCACTGCAGTCATTAAACAGATATTCAGAATTTCCCATGTGAAGGTAGTAATGCAGTCCTCAAACAATTTCTGAAGCAGTCAAAATTACTGTTTTGGCTTCAAACAGTTAGTGATTCATAATGTGGAAATTGGCACCAAACAGAGTTTACTAGAGTTACTTCATCTGTGAGGCAGACAGCTCCAACAAGAGTCCTTCAGGACACCTCAGGGACTTCCAGGGTCACTGTTTCCTGGTGACTGTGCAGAGCCCCAAATGAAGTCTCATGAACAGAGGACTTGCTCCAACGGTAACTCAGAGAAGCTGTCTGCTTACAGCACATGGGAAGAGATGCTTGCAGGACTGAGAAGGAAAATGCCTGCTAGTTACAAAACATAAAGAGTACAAAGGACATTAAGTCCAGAAGATAGAAATGTCAATTTCTGCAAAGACGAAAAAAATGCTAAACAAAATTTAATGTGCGTGTATATAGAGAGACTTTTTTCATCAAATCTGCTTCAGAATTTTTCTGGTTAAAGAAAACATTATCACAGACATGAAAATTTTGCTGCAGTTTCAAAACCTGAGTTTGGATATTACAATAGGTTTCCACATTTTGTCAACAAAATAAAGCCATGTTTATAACCTCTTTCACCCTTCTCGTGATTGCCTACAAAAGGTCTACAAATTTGCAATGCATTTAGAGGTATCAAAGCATACTTTGATAGAAAACTCATAACTACACTGCTCTATCAATGTGTAAATTAGCAATGTGTAACATTTCATAAAAGGTGTATAAATGTCTTTGTCACTAGTGCATGTAGAAGAACTAGCAAGTTCACTTCATCGAATAAAAGGACATAAGTAATGCTAAACCTGATTTATAGCATCTTCATTTAAATATTGCATCACTCAGCTCAAGTCTAAGCAAGTCAGATCTCCTGTTTCCTGTGCACACCCATCTAACTATTCTACTTGACGGTGATTATAAAGGTACTTAAAATTTAAAATCATGAGCACCACATTTTCTGCTCCAAAGTCCTCTATAATGGAAGATAAATATTTGCTAAGTGAACACTAACACAGAGTGGAAGCAAGAACAGTTTAGCAAAGCTAGTAAAAATGCAGTCATTCATATTCTGTTTATTCCATATAACACGACTTGTAAAAAGCACAAAGGAAAAACTGAGAAAGCCATTAGTTTAAGTAACATCATTCAGTGTTCTGTAGTTAACAACGTTATGTTCCCACATCGTAGAAACAAGGACCACATGTGGAAAACAATATCTAGAAACAGGAATGGAAACTATAATTTGTTCTTAACTAATGGCACAAACAGATTTCTTAAGCTTCTTATTTCTAAATGTGTATTAGTTTTTGCAAACGTACCCTTTCCAAAAATATATGTTTAACATCGTAAGTTACAATAAAGAAGCTTGTCCTTTGAAATATTTTGTCCATGCCATAGAAGAGAGTACCATAAACTTCACTGGAAAAAGCAATCTACAAAAGTCACTCTGAAAGTAATGCCTCCGATTTATTTCCATGGATACTACAAAAGATACAAAGAGCACAATCACACTAGTTGATAGAGCAAATTCTCAGCTACAAAACACTGTTTCTCAGTGCAGTCACCATCATGAGCTACGTATTTGACCAGGGATGAACAAGAGCTTGCGTGCCATGCTTGTAAATGTCTGCACCAGTGGAGGTGACCCACTGTCAGCGTCAACACTGCAGAAATACACCCAGAAACACACCATCCACCACCTCACTATGCTCACATCCACTGTCTGGTCTCCATCAATGTTCAGCAGGTGCCAATGAATGTCAGTGGGTGCCATCTTTTCCACTTGGAGGAATTCAGTTCCGCACTTACGCTTCATACATCTATGTCAGACGCCATATTGTCAGACTGCCCCTCTCCCGCCATCTGTCACACGGCAACAAAATGTAGTGGAGTGTTAGTGGGAAGGTTCAGCTTCTACTGTCATACTACCAACTGAGTTCGTGGGCCAAAATAATAAAACAGGAGGCGTTACTTTTAGAGCAGCCCTCACGTGTAACAGTAAGCAGAAAACCAGCCTCCTAAAACATCCACCTTATGATGCGGTGGTGTTCCTACATGCCACCATGCAACTGCCATTTCTGCCATGTAATTTCTCCTGCCATACCACGAGGGTGCCCCAGAGCACCCCAAGTTCTGTATCTGCCTAGCATTGCAGGGCAGTACCTCACGTTCGGCTCCCGCCTGCCCAGAGCTGCCCAGCAGGGAGCGCTGCGAGCAGGGAGTGCTGTGAGCAGGGAGCGCTGCGAGCAGGGAGCCGCTCCCCGGCAGGGCCTTCCCGCCCAGGGTGTTTGCTCACCTCAGCTAGGCGCGCACCAACTGCCATTGCCACTTGTTACACAGCTAGAATTCATGTTAACCAGATGTCTTCCACATACACCTTTATTCACCAATCTGGTCGGGATGAATCTGCAACAGAACCTGGGGAAGTGGGCTGTCTGTCATGCTGAGCTCACCATGGCTCCCTGAGTCTACTTGCTACCATCTTCCTAAAGCGGAGGTGATTTCAATCTGGGTACATTAAGAGCTTTTCAGCTTTAAGCCCTTTTTCATTACATAGCTCCATAGAGAATTTTTAAAAAAACAGGGCCAACTAGACAGTTGTGCACAACGAGTGCGGAGCTGCAGGGGCAGCTCCAAAACATTCCGTGCAGCATTTCCTTCATAAACGAAGAGATAAAGGGAAAGTAAGGATGAATTTCTGGTTTCTGCTTAAAATCACCTGGAACTTGAGAGTACATCAAAATGTGTGTGTCTGAGTATTCTGAGAACAGATAGAGTTTTTGAGGCAAAAGATTATGCACAGATCAAAACTAAGTCAATAACCCAGCTCAGGCGCGGACCGGACCTGTCTGTTCAGCAGCATATGGCACTCGGGCATGTTACCACAGGCTGAAAGGAAAATAATGGTTAATAAAAAACGAATGTGTCTGAAAATTTGCCAACAAATTCATTCATTTCCCTGTCTAGCACTTTACTGGAGGAGGGAACCGTCAAAACAAGCTTCCAGGTGCCAAGGAAAAGCCAAGATCGTTTTTAATGTGAGCTGAGCTCCATCACCTTGTGCAGCCCTGTGGCTCAGCAAAGAGGGCAAATACCTGGGTTTGCACTGCATCTCATCCCCATCACAGACCTCCTGGAATCTCCGACACAAAGACCTCCTGTGTAACACATGCAGCAGATGGGAAGGGAAAAAGCAGCTCTGAAGACAATAGCATTCTCTCAGATATGTTGACACTGTGCCACGGGCAGTTTGCAGTGATTTTCAACATAAGTATGCTTACCAACCCTGCCAGAGCACAAGCCTGCAAAATACTTGACATTACTGAAAGTACTCCAATATGCCTCAGAAGGCACCAGATACCTGCAACTAGAGTTGCCAGGCTAAGCTGAGCTACCTCTTTCTTTCCCGATGGCACTCCACTTGCAGTCACTGCTTTCCTCCCAGTTCTGGAGTATGTTTGCTCTACCTTGCCCTGTGCCCCACAAAACAAAGTAAAGCAGAGCTATGAAAAGAGTACAGAAAACAGCTGAACACTGTACGCTAGAAGATAAGCTTCACCCTTTTCATCTTTTTGTTCCTTAACTCATAAAATTGCTCTTTGGACTCGGGATGTACCAAGTAAATTTAGCAGTATTTTGTACAACAAGAACGTCACCAAGGAAGGTTACTTATCATGCCTTTAAAAGAATCTTTGGTCAGAGATTCAGTTTTTTCAAACACAGAATCATGGAATCATTAAGTATACATATAATGTCTTCAACCGAGAATTACACAAATAATTCTGCATATGAACCACTTACGAAAGAGGAAAACTTGCAGATCTGATCACTGCAGAATCCTGTTCCATTTTTATATTGACCAAAATGTTTCCAGCCTCACTAAAAGGGCTTTTACTTTACTTTCCATTCAAGATAATATCTGAACATCTGGCTAGTATCACTCTTCCTGAGACAATGAAATGTTGGAAAGAGACTTTATGAAGTGGAAAGCAACGTTAGCTTTTGCATGCATCCTACATGTACACTCTTAACAGCAACAGTCATTTACTTAAAAAGTTATGACACTGCATTATCAGGTTCAGTCCTCAGTCTGATAATAATAGCCTGATACCCAAAATATTGAGCCAATTATTAGAGCACTTGAAAAATAAAGTATCTCCAAAAACACTAAATAACATGGTAAATCATTGGAACACTACTACATATTGACCTGTGTTGCATTACTACTAGAGTACAAAACATCAAAGAACTACTGGATCTTGCTCCAAACAACAAAAGTTTGCTATTAAAAGTGGTGAATTTACTTCAGCTGTTAGCCATCATGCAGTTCACATTTACTTTCAATACAGATGAATCTCTTACTCTTCTGAAATAAAAGTGCACTCAGCGATTTCCTGAGCCTACCAGCAAAACAGCTACAGATGTACTGTAGAGGAACCCTAGAAATACTCTTGTTTTTCTACCCTATGACTTCCTAGAAAAGTCATACATCTTAAAAGTTGATGTAGAAAAGTCTACATCTTAAGATATGTAATCCTTCCTATTGGTGTGTTAGCTCAAGCATCACAGAAGTCGAGATTTTATTTTTTAATTTTGTTTAGTTCCAGATAATCTGGGGAAGCTAAGGCTTACCAAGCCATGAGAAATTACACCATTAACTTAAATCAGCCTCCCCCTATCTGTTAAGTATCAATCAACACACTGCTGGTAACGTACCATCCTGGGACAGTTTGGGCTGGAAGAGACCTTGGGTGGCCACAGCCCTAGCTGCAGCACCTAGCTGTGGTCCAAGCACGCAGAGCAGAAGGACACAACCCTGCCTCCTGCTCGTGCCCTGGTCCCCAGCCGGTCCCCTCCTTTCCATAGGTGGCTGGACAGCGGGCCATTGGCCATCCCAAGCTTGGAAGTGCTGATGGTGTCAACTCGAAGCTCTGAGGCGACACCGCTCCCCACACAGCCCAGCAGCCACCAGGAGGTGCCGTGCCACAGGACAGGGCCGGCTCGCAGAACCTGGGCGGGCACAAGGGAAAAGCTTTTTCTGCAGCCAGAAGAACGCACAGGGCAGCGCGCCATTAGAATGCACGTGGTTTCAGATTCAGTAAATGTTTAAACCTTTACATTTGCTTGTCAAAGAGGAACACTTGTGTTTTGTTTTGTATTTTACCCTCAGTACTATTTGTTTCTGCTGTGCAAGTTCATGTTAACTAGGGAAAAAATAAAATAATGAAGAAAAATATATTGAGTGGGTCTATGAAATCCTCCATGGTGTGAGCACTTCATAATGTTTTGCTTGAACTGCAAGGTAACTTTTATATGGGATTTATTCCTCTGTAGGAAAGCCCTAGATCTCAGTCCCAGCACTGCCACAGCCAAGTGTGCCAAATCCACAAGAGGGATAAGAACAATTTGTCCTTTTCACAGTATTTCGCTGTAGTGTATAGCAAACACAAGTAATAATGCAACAAAACAGTTTAACAGTAACATTTTATTACTATTATTATTACCTTCAGATTACAGATATGAAATACGGCAACTAGGTCCAAAATTCACAAACACGCAACATCATGTACTGACTAACTGGCACACAATCTTCCGTGCAGAGGCATCAGAATTTGGGCAATGCTAGTGAAAAAATGCAGAACAACTTGGGCCTGCAGCCTGACAACTGACCCATGAGTGAATCTGAAGGAAGAAAGAAGTGATTTCTGTTTCTCCTAAGAGCTTATCTCTCATCCATCTATCATTACAGCATCGCTTGGATTTAAGCTTCCATTGGTTTTCATCCACAATGAAAGGTCTTTGAAATCAGCACCAGTTTCAGACTGGAATAATGTTTTTTATTGGAATATGTGTGTGACTTATATACAGATATAGATGATGTAGATTGATGTGCATGATTGATTGATGTTTATTAAGCATTAGAAAAAAAATTCTGAGTCTGACCAAATCCTTCCTTCAAGGGAAGAATGGTCAGGGAAGAAATACAGTTTCCTACCCAAATGACATCCAGCATGAGATTAAATAATAAATTTTAGAAATGTACTGGAAAGAAGATTTTCATCTGGGGACATTAATATCAAATGCCATGAAAGATGGAAACAACAAATTTTGATACATGCTCCTGAGTGAGCAGAGTCAATTAATCCTGCAGTATGTGAATATGATGATTAATACACATGGAGAGTTGCAAGTCCATTACTACAAACAGAGACTCACATTTCCAACAGCCTGTAAACCATGAAGTCAGTGAAAAATACAAAACATCCCTCTCTGATGACTTTACTTCTCTGGAAGCTTCAAAGTCAAAGCGTGGTGGGTAGGACTTTGCAGTATAAACAGCTTCGCTGAACCACGGGGAAGGAATGCACAAGTTATGGGAATCACAGGACAGTTTATCGCTGTTTAGGTCAGCTATGGTATCTTACATTTCTGATAGCATTTAGAGCTTTATTAATTGTTCAAGTGAAAGGATTTCATACTGAGAGCAGAACCACGATTAGTCAATGGGCAACTATGTAAATGATATAAATAAAGCCCTCATACAGTGCTGCGTGTTCAATAATAAGGGTAAATGTGCTCTAGGAAGGTATGAATCAACACATTGTCTCTACAGAGCAATATAGGAAAGCACCTGCCCTTGCCCTGCCAAGTGGCCTAACTTCTGCGCTCGCTGCTAGTAACTAAGTGGGGGACTGGAGGCTTTAGGAGTTTCCAGTGTGCGCTAAAAAGCTGCTTCCAAGTCCAGAATGACCTCGCCACCATTTGCATGGCAAGGCAAATGCCAGCATCTTCCCTTCCTTCATCCTCCACCGCTGTGTAGAGACTATGGCTAACACAACAGCCAGCTTTCTGCGTGCCCAGAGCAGGCTGACATGAGGGCCCACACAGAAGCACCCGCTATTGTACCTGCAACAACCAGAGGAGAAGCTTTGCTAACACACGTGTGTGCACACCCACATGAGGGCTTGGAGGTCAGACACACTGAGACCCTTGTTTCTGAAGCTGCTAGCTGGAAATGTGGAAATAATCAGAGCAGCGTGTTAATCTATCTGTTGAATACTTTTCAAGACATTTTAACCAAAACAAGCCTTATTTTCATCTCAAGGGGGAAATTTTAACAACAATATTTAGCTATTATTTTTCCAAACTGCTCAATATTTTGAAGCAGTTTGGACACTTCAACACTCTCTTAAAGCATGTACTGAAGTGCACTCATCCAATTCTGGACACTCTTAGCATTTGTCTGAAGCCTCCAGTACAATCACTGTGCAACTATTATATTCATCATTATTTTTATGTCAAATAAAACCCATCTGACAATCTATTTGAATTCAAGGTTCTGAACGATACCAATCCAGAGCAGGAACTATGAGGTAGGGCACCAGGAATAGGTGAAGGAGAAAAAGCACCTTACCTCCCAACTCTTCAAATTAATAGTCTCTAGGATTATTTGCCTTTTTTTTCGAAAGTGTTTGTAACTTCTATAGATAAAGGCTTACCAATATAAATAAATAAAAATACCCTAAGGTAGCCTTAGGATTACTATGACTGTATTATAACTGTCTGACCATGTTGCAGGCTATTATCACCTTCTATGATTAAGCATAATAAGCACACGGTGGGCTGGAGACTTCAGGGGAAAAATAAAGACAGAACTAACGCTGAGTGCTACCTACTCCACATTTCACTTTTCCCACTGTTTCAATTTAAGCCCATACTTAGTTTTAACGTCATTGCTTACAGTTCTTCCTCTCAAACCTGCAGTACTCCTTTTTCAATTCAATACTTGAGCTCAGGTATACCTAAGCTCTCACCTACGCTCCAGTTTAATCAACAGAAACTCCCACTCCATAAGTAGTGAAGAGAGTTTACAACAGGAGAACCCTAACTCCTTGTCTTGCCCTCAGCCCTTATCGCACCAGTGGCTCTACCCTTACTGGCCTCACTTTCCAAGTCTTCTCATTTTCCTCAACCTCATTTATGGTTGCAGAATTCCATTTATGCCAAAAATCACCTGGCCTCTGAGGTTGTCAGGTGCACCACAACGTCCCTGTTCCTCCTTTCCCTTCTCCCAACCTGTTCTTCTCCTTCATCATCTGCATTTATGAGCAGCTCACCATCACTTCCATAGCTGGCCAACAGTAGTAACAGAGGGCACTTCCAAGATATTAAAGCAAACACAGATGACAACTATTGGGGAAAAAACCCTGCACACTATTTAAAGGCATATAAAGCATATGTTTTCCATTTACTACACCACAATCACTCCGCTGATGTTCCTTCCAAATTTACCTCACGATACCCTCACAAATGTAGCTGCATTACTACATTAAACCCTAAAAATGAATTCATTAATGGAAGAAGATGGGGCTTAGCATTGAAAACCTCATTTTACTTCCTTAGTTATCTTCTCATTGTCACCTATAGCAAAGGGGAGCAGCTAAGAGCAGGGCACTGACTTCTAACCCATTGCACCTTTTCCAAAATTGCTTAAATCTCATAGCAGCAAGTTTGCACTTGTCAAAATTAAAGCAGAAGTCTTGATTAAGAGAGAGGCAAAACCAGCTAGTCTTCTTGGCCAGAAAAGGGGGAAAAAAAAAAAAAAAGAAAAAAAAAACCACATTAAAACCAGTAAAGAAAAAGGTAAATCTTGAAGTCTTCTCAGCTGTACAGTGAGTTTATCACATAGGTGACTGTAAAGGCAGCTTAATTTTTCTAGCTCAGATAATCTCTGCCTGTACAGCTTTGACCAATGTAAGAATGATATGACAATGGTGTTCTCAGCCCTAACTCATAATGAGTCTAAGTTAAAAATTCCCATTTTCATAGCATAGTCAACCTTGGCAGAAAATAGAGATAAATGACTCAAAACTAAGCAGTGTAATAATGCTGGAAGCAGAGTAAAATGCAACACAATATTCTATCTGCAATTATATCTCCCAGTCTTTTAAAAACCATTTCATTGTCTTTCCTCTTCTGCTAGTCAACTAAGGAATTAAGTATTCTTTACTTGATGAAACCTGGGTTTGAGACTTCCAGGTTCTGGATCCTTACACGCTTTGAGAAACTGTCTTCATGAAAATGTTTTCAGTAAAACCACAGACTTATTTCTTAGAATGCTTCAAAATACCAACAGTAACTTTTACATAGGTCTGATGAATAAGAAAAAAAAAAAAACAAATCAAAGCAGGGCATATTCAATTACATACAGCTCAAACATTCACAGAAAAGTTTGAGTAGTTTTGTCTTTTTTTTTTAAAAAAAAAAAAAAAAAAAGAACTGCAGCTTCTACTTTAAGTAACTCCTCTAAAATAACCACGGTACATTTGAGACTAAGAAGAACATACAGCAAACCCTAATGAGCCTTAGAAAAAACAGGTTCTTAAAAACTTCACAGGGCTTTTTTTCTGAAAACCTGTTTTTATTATTCACCTGGGCTCTCTCCAACTTGTGCCACACCAGAGACCCAGGATGGCACTAGCATCTCCTGCTATCTCTCAGTGATGAGAGCATAACCACTGCTATTGTTACTTGCATTATGATAGTGACGTAGGCTCCACTAAAGAAAAAAAACTGCTTGCTGTTCTGTAACCACACAGAATAGCACAAAAGGGCTTGCTGAAATAGAAATAGATTAAAAAATAGCATCTTTCTGACTGTTTCAGCATGTGTGTTAGACAGCATACGTTCACAGTCCGCGAGTCAGCACTACATCAAGCTAACGAGAGTTTTAAACCATTTCATCTAACCACAACCTTCATCTACGTATTTTTGCAAAACACTTCAAATGAATTAATTCAACTTCGCAAGTTAATCCCTAGCAACCAGCAGTCATTTGTTGTGTCTCTTCTCCTCTACATTAATAGCAACAACACTGCTAAAAATACAGTGAGGGTTTCAATAACGGATAAAAATATATTTATTTTTAAAAACCCCACATGCTTTCTTAAACAGCAAGATGTCCGAAGTGACAGAAGCTTGCAAGCTGCAAAACCATCTCCTTGCATACATAAAATCCACTCTCCAATCCTTTAAACTAAAAATATTGTTCTTAAAGAGGAAATCGCCACAAAAATTTGAATTCTCTGACTTGTCTTCTGTGCTCTATTTAACTCAGTAGAGAAAACAGACAAGAAAAAAAAACTGTCACAACTAATGTACATTTGAAACTGAAAACGCTAAGAAAAAGGAAAGCATTTTCCAGAGCCTGAAGATGCATTGCCATTTTCCAGTACCGACTGCTTGCTTTCTAGCAGAGAATCCTTCATTTCACCAGAAAGCCTTATGGCTGCTTTCACATGCTTTCTGCTACAGGCATGTAAGGAACTCACGGTCGTGCACAGATGAAAGCCCCACAGCACAGGGCACAGGCCAACCCCACATACAAGTCACTTATAACCGATACCTCCCACATTACCGGGGGATTCAGCTTCTCCGTTGCTTTATGAGGGATACTGCTGAGAGAATTCCCAAGAAAGCTCCCAGTCTATATTTAGTGAACTTTTTCAGATATGGAGAGGTCATGAACTTCTTTACTTTGGTGTGACAGAGTGAGATCTACAGGCTGCAAGCTAAAGATAAAGCTGGCTGGAGGCCGTTGTTGTCTTCCAAGCAGAAAGCATTTCCAACTCGCAAGCCCCACACTCCTTCAAAATGAAGCAAGAAAGGGAAAAAAAAAAAAAATCAAAGTTTTGCTGGATTTTTCTGTATCAGTGCAAACACAAGAGAGAGGCAAGAAACCGCTTCATTTAGTTCTCAATTTAAAAAACAGACTGTTTATACAAGAACATGTAAGAGATTGCACGACCATAAAGTAGGTGGGGGACGAATGCTGCACACGCACTGGGTACTGGAGGAAGAGGGATTATGTTCTCCCGGCTGTCATGAATCAGACACTGACTCACAGCAACGCTCTGGGCCAGGCCAAACTTCTGTTCCAAGTTCGCATGCATGGATTTCATCAGGAGGTTTGCACTGAGTAGTAAAATTTAGCCCCAGTAACATTTTATGTTGCTGGTTGACTTGCACTTTTTCCACCCTTCCTATTTTGTAGGATTTCTTTCTGTTTTTAAACAGCACGTACATTTTGACACTAGGAATGTACTTCTCATCCTATCCAGAAATATAATATATAGCAAAAAATAACATAAAAAATTTATAATTTGAGAGAAGATAAATATTTTAGACATAATAATGAGGAACAGAATCATATATTCATCTTGGTTGGAGAATACCCCCAAGATCACCAAGTCCAACCATCAGCATGCCCTGCTGAGTGCCATCACTAAACCATGTCCCTCGGTAACACATCTACACATCTCTAAAATACCTCCAGGAATGGGGACTTCACCATTTTCCTGGGCAGCCTGTTCCCATGACTGAATCCTCATGCTTAGGAGAGCTTCCTTCAACACCAACTTTCCGAAAGCACAATTTGAAGTAAAAACACCAATCTTCAATATTACTACTGTTTCCATCAGAAAGTAAAATCTGTTCTTAAGTTTTCATACTTACGTTCAAAAGAAAAATACTGAACTGAAATAATTAAGATCAGTATATGAATGAGAAACATCAGAAAGAGTTGCATATGTATCTATGTTTGCAGATAGCTGGACCTGGGCCACAGTGGAAAAGATGCCCGCACTTTGATTCACAACATTATCATGATCAAAAATGGTAAAAAAAGAAAAATCCCACTTGTTTTCTGCTTTGGGATTTTAGGACTTAGGGACCCAAAGAATGTGAGAAGTAAAGCTGTATTTGAAGGCAGTTTTATTTGAATGCGTCCAAAACAAGAAAGGCCTGAGGGCAATTACTGAAAGAACCATGCAGGGAGAAGCAAACAGCCAGAGAGCAGATGTGTGGACAGGGGTGCCCCCTGAGTAAGACATGCCCACAACCCTAACCTGTGAGTGCAAATTCTGCAACCGGGATTATCCACAGCTGAATGTCGTGCCAGCTGAGTAAAATGAGAAATGCTTTTCACACCTGCAATGGGCTGAAGCCCGGTCCCTGTGCCAGCCACACTGCTGTCCTTGCATGTGCTCTGCCCCCACACCCCTCTGCCCTCCTGGCCACTTCTGCAGGCAAAACAAGAGAATGAGAGAGGGCCTCAGGCCAGAAGTAAACATCAGTGTGTTCTAACCAGCAGCAGAAGAGTCTGGGGGAAAAGGCACAAACCACCACCACTGCAATCACTTCAGAGGCTTGGGGTTTTTGTCCCACACTGGGAGGCCTGAAGAGACTAAATTATAGGGATGGGGCCTGGGTTAGCCAGAGAGAGCAGAGGGAAGGGCAGATACACAAGTATTCAGAAAAGAAAAGGAAAAAAGGGAAAAAGAAGACAACACCATTACTAATAGATCTGCATCCATTAAAAGATAAACTCATTGTTTCTGCTGAACTCTGAAAGACATAGTTTGTCCTCAGACGACAACTCACTGCTCAAATTTTCTCAACACATCAGTCACCACAAGATAAGCACAGGTTTTTGTGCCATTAACTCAAATTTAGCTTTAGGTTATTGCTGTCTTCATAACTTTTTCCTGTTTCAAATCTTAAAGGAGAAATGGGATCAGGGAAAGGTTATTTGAGACTTCTGTTTCATGCATTCCCTTTTGATTACAGACTAAATCCAAAAGAGACTCCTCAAAGGCCAAGATAAACGTGCAATCACGTAATTGGTTCTGGCTCCAGCAGCCCTGCAGTCAGGAGAAAGTGCCCCCCGCCTCCACCCAGGCTCACCCTGTGCTTCAAGGGGCGTTAAACCCTACTCATTATTTGCCTGAAGAGCCATACACATACCCTACAGAAATGTTTTGCCAGGCTCAGGCAGCTATGGTGGACAGCATAATGAAGAACCCTCATCTCCTGCCAACACATTTGTAAGGCACGCTTGCATTGCTCTCCTCGCTTGCTCCAACTCACTTCCAGCAAGCATTTTAACATGACCTACAAGGCCGTGTTCTCATCTCAAGAGATTCCTGCATGCTTTGTCTTCACAACAGAGTAATGTTAACAAACATTTGCAAATTTTTAAATGCCAAAAACACAAGAACCACTCAGGAAAAAGAGCAAATAAATGAAGTTCAGAAATACACTTAATGCATACCCCATGAGAGGAGTCAAGAGGAAAACAGTCATTTTGCTATAAAGCAGGAATGTGCCGTGACACAGGGCAGTTGGCACCTATGAATAAATAATGGCAGTGTCATCATACATTAAACGTCCATATAAAAGTTAGCTCATGAGTTTATATAACTCCCTTCTTCACTAAATGAGGGCACACTCAATGCGCACAGAGAAATTAACTGCAAGCAACTAAAAGGAAACTTTCAGACTTAATGCAAATGACTTCAGGGATGGCTGGGATAAATTAAGGAATTGCGGCATAACGTTAATACCAGAAGTTCAGGCCAGCTGTGACATGCAGGACAGAAGCAACTGGAGGTCAGATATGATGATCTCAGCTGCACTGCCTGCCCCTGGGAAAATGTCATTGCAAAGGTCTGAGCCTTCCCAGTCAATTCTTCTTCACACGTTGTTGCATATTTTGTTCCCATGTCTGTTGATTATAATTGCTGCAGTTGAATCAAGATCGAAAGGATTTCAATTCAAAAACATGAAATCAAGACTAAAATCACTGAGCAGTTCAGGACAAAAGAGGATGCAGGGTTTTCTTCAGCTGCTTTATGACAGTAGAAAGGAGAATCGAGGAACGCTTAGGAAAGTGGCTCAGTGGACAAATTCACTGCAGGCTGAAAAGTGGCAGCAACATCCTCCCCAGCTTCCCACTCCTTCCTACTTAGAAAAAGTTCAAGAGAGGGAGAATTTTCCAAGCCCTACGCCAAGTGAGGAGTACAACCACACAGACCAAGAACAAGACACCATGACAGAAAACAAGGATGCATACTACATATCTCTGGGAGGTAATAACACATACCCCTGCCACCATAAACCAGGTGACCTCAGGTAACCAGCCCACAAATGGTCTTCAGCACATTTTTTAAAGCCCTGAAAATATATAAGCCAAATACCGCACCACTGCTGAGCAGTCATGTACGCACACAGCATTCCCACTGTCTGTTAGAGAACAGGAGCAATTCCCAGCAAAAGGTACCTCTGAGGTTTGCAGCATAAACCCACATCTAAGACCCGCCCCACAAATGCTATTTCTAGAAGGTAAGAAATGCTGAGGGGGAATGCAGTCTTTCTGAGGGTCAAGAATGTTCATGGAGCCATCCTTTGCACCCCTTTGTCTGAATGATGCTTAATACAAAGCATACCCCAGCCACCTGAGCTTTGGCATTCCCTCTCCTGCCACCACTGGGCAGCTAAGGACACCTCCCCAAGTCTGCCCAACCCACAGGAACCTTTTAGCATTCACCCTGCAGATACCAAAGGAGTTCCAGCAACGTATGGCTTCAGCTCAGCAAATGCTCTGCCTGGTTATGATGAAGCTTTGATCGTAAGTCCAACAGTCCTTAAAAATCTAAATAATTACTCATTTTGCAACAGGTCGTACAGGAGAACATCATGCTGCGCTGCTAACTTACTTGCTCTGTTAATATTAACACTTATTAAACATTAACAATTAAATAAATAAAGCAGGAATAGCAGCCACTTCTGGAAAACTACATATTTTTCTCCCCCAAACACAAAGGAATCTGAAGCACACATAACTGGAGGATACTTGTTTTTAAAGCTGTCAGCAGCAAAATCAATAGTGAAAAGACAGGTAACGTCCACTTAAGATTTCAGAGGGAATAAGCATGAGCCCTGCAATGACAGGAAGTGAATCTGTGGGTAAAGCAAATAAAATGCTTTGTCTACTTTCCTCCAAATTTTAGAGTATTATTAAAGCGGCTTTTGCTGTGTACACAAGTTTTAAAGATAATTACATTCAAAAATGCAAACAAAATGGAATCTGATTTAGTCAAGTCTGTAAGATACTATGAGATGGCTAGATAAACATAGCTGCGGGTGCATTAAAATGCTGTTACTGATGCACGGTGTAGAAAACTGATCCACCTCATACTCAATAAGTCATGCAATAAGAAAACCACGACCAAAACAACAAAAACCAAAACGCATAAAAGTTAGCTTCCTCGGTTAGCTGAATTCACTGCATTACACAAAGGAATCTCACATTTCATAGCAAACTGGGTTTTACCATTTTTAGAATTTCACAGCACTCTGTTGACAAAGCTGAATACTTTGCCCCAGTCCGGACTTTCAGAAACAAAAAGTGGGATAACAAAACAAAATCCAAGAGTTCTGCAGGTCATTCACTTCGTTTGAAATCAAAACACAGGTTCATCCTTTCCCCACAATAAATCACAGGACATCCCAATTGGAAGGGGCCCACAAGGATCATGGAGTCCAACTCCCAGTTCCACAGTGGTAACCCAAAATGCAAACCCAATGTCTGAGTGGTGTCCAGACACTCCTTGGACTCCAGCACTCAGGGCTGCACCCACTGCCCTGGGCAGCCTGTTCCATGCCCACCACCCTTGGGGGAAGAACCCAAAGTCCTGACATCCAACCTGAACCTCCCCTGTCATTCTGACTCCAACATCTAGAACTAGCAAAGCAGAAATAAGCAGCACTTACTCCTGAAGTACATAATACATCAGCGAAGTCACACATGAAGAGCCCAGGGCTGGGAGTGCAGGCACTTCACTGCAGGCACAGCAGGATGTGCTACGGTAAGGAGGGCAAAGGAAATGCACGGATGGGACGCAGTGAAGTGTTGCCTCCATTCTTCCAATTTCCTTCTGTCCTCTGCTGGTTACAATTATTCTCTCAGTTAAATTTCTTTTGCACCTACATGAGTTACACTCATGGGCCTTGTGCTGACTCTTGATTCAGTTTTGTTTTTATTGGCTTACATGTTAAGCAAGCTCAGCTTTGCTTCTTTCCTTTTTTTTTTTTCTTAATGCTCATGATGAATCAGTTCCAGGAGCCAGCTATGTTTGCTCCACTGCAGCACACTCAAGCTTTCCTTCTCAGTCCCTCAGTGCACATCCATCCCAGCAGCACAGCGTCCAGCTGGAGCACAGAGATTTCAGAAACAACGATGGTTCCAAAACACAGAAAGGCTGTGTTCAGAGCCGGCGTTGCAAAAAGATGGAGTTCTCTACATTCTGCAGTTTCAACCAGCTTCCTCATGTTCCTGGCTCTACTAAAAACACTAGGGTTCTTTTTTCATTCATTTAGATTGAAATTTATATTTTTTAAATCTAAAAGAAGAATTGCATGGCAATTCCTCCCCCACCTTGCCTGAATAAGAATATGTAAGAATGTGTTTCCTCTACATCCAAAAAAAAAAAAACCCAACAAATTAAGGATACAGATGGAACAGAAGAGGGTATGAGGGATACCTGATCATATTTTTTTATTTTGCTTTTAGGCGTTGCTTCTTTTTTCAAACCCATTTTAATTATTTTTATTTTAAATTCAGAGCTATCCTCATATGTCAGAAGACTTGGGAGGAAAAAACCACATCATTTCTTTGCAAGAATGGTACTTTGGCAATAGCCTTCGGAGTACCTGATTTTAATTTCCAAGTACATTTAACATAATGCTGTATAAATAATAAGAACTGCCCCTCAAGAGTGCCGGAGAACTTTGTTTGAATAAAATGGGCAGGAGGCTGAGTTCCTTCTGCTCCAACAGCATCTGATGGGAACGCTCTTAGCAGAAACTGTGGAGTAATAACCTCAAATTTTATAACCTCAAGTGTAAAAAATGTGGTGGTGGTAGGAAAAAAAAAAAATAAAACCATCACAGACAAAGTAATTTTTCATGAAATTCTTTACCTCCCAAAAGCCTACAGAAGCTTTCAATATTAAACATTCTTACCAATACTGTTCAACCTCTGTTTAACTAAATGGATGTATTTACCAAAAAGATATTAAAAAACACAAGTGCTGCTCACAACACAGTGCAAACATTAAATGGGCATCTATAGCCTTTGCCAGAAATACACGTTCTAAACACTGAACATGAACTCATGCAGTGCAGCAGCGTGCACAGCTGCTCCTGAAGCCCCGGACAACACACACCTGCAACCAGCATCAGTGCCAGAGCTTTCCAACTCAGGATGCTGAAGCCAAGCAAACGATGCTCAGTAATAACAAAGGAAATGTTACTGCACTTCCTATGTGTATGAATAACCTGAATCCATTCTAATATCTACTTGGCAGTACTGTTCTTTGTTGCTCACTTAAAGTTTCTCAATCTGTCCCAGGATGAGGGCAAAGCTGAGGGGTGACAACTCTGCAGTGAGACATGAGGGCATCTCACTGTGATCATTTGCTCTTTGATTGAAATGCACTTCTGAAATTAACTGCAAACTCTCCTGACACACAACAGAATTTCTGTTAAAGCAAACCTTCCTAGAACATGCAAAGGATTTACCAATTGTTTGGTAAATTATTTTAAATTATTACTTTTAACCACTGTTCCAGTGTTTGAAATAGCAATCCCACCCCAACCTGAGTCTACTACAGAATTCTTGATTTAACTGGAAAAATAAAAATGTCACACCACTGATTCTTTTTTTCCTTTTGCAATATTTTAGTGGCAACATTTAGGTTGACATCTTCCCTCCACAGTGCAAGGCTCTGCACACGATTAGAGAAACTAAGGAGAGGGTGTCCAAAAAAGGTAACGTTGGCTTAATGCAATAGTTCATGCATAAATGAAGGTAAGAAATGCCTGAGCATTTCTTGGTTACATCAGGAAGAATGCAACGGATGATATTACAGGGGAAGGATGGGGAGAGTATCGCAAAAGCAGCCACCACAGAGGGTAGCAGGAATCCCATTGCTGCCCCTGACAGTGACAGCCCTACCCCAGACAGCGGGGTGCCACCACACCAGGACAAACAGCAGGGTTTTATGGCCCAGCAGATCTGTCTGAAGATACAAAGGGATCTCATCGCCTCATCCTCCAGCTCCAGGTATCTTTGTCTGGCACACTTCATTTAAACAGAGCTGTGAAATCTCCATTAAAAGAACACACATGCAGCCTACCATTACCAGTACAGGACAAGCAGGTTTTCTAAACTCAGGCCTTTCTGTTCCTCATTTACCCCAGTTTCCCTCTGTGCTCAATGGTAAGGCTCCAGCCCATCGCTCCCTCCTGCAGCAGTTACCTGGCTAAAGCAGCGTTGCATCCCAACCAGTTGCACCTCTGTCAAGTCACAACCACCACACACACACACACGAAAAACCAAGGTTTATAAAAACCAGCTTGCTGTTACCATTGTAAGGGCATCCCCTCGCCATCTTATTAAGAATCTTTTAAATCTGTCTTATTTTTAACCCTTCTGCTCCTTCCTTAGAGAATGAATACTTCCAGTCCTTCCCCTTCTGTTCTCAGGTGTATCACTGAGATAACATAATGCCTATGAACAGAACATCATTTTTCTGCTACCATTATTATTTATTTATTTAACCAAGGTACAAAGCAAGAAGCAGGTATCAAGGAAGCCAACACAATGCATCAGTCCAAAAGCAATTAAATATTCACCCAAGGGAAACTGCTGTCTACTGAAATGAGATACAAGCTCCATTTTGTTGTCATCAAAGAATTAACTAGGGGACATGCCAATAATTTATAAAGGAGTAGACACCAGCATAAATGGTAAGAGGAGGGGAAGATCTGTTAGCCTCAGAGTTGCAGAGAAGACTATGCTGACTACAAACAAGGTCTAACGCTTCTTAAAATAATTATTGATGGATAACTTGCAGCTCAGGCTTGGAAAAATTTCTCCATTTTAGTCCCACTGATTTCACTGGGATCTTTAGGTGCACCCTATTCAACACGGTCCCACCATCCTGTTATTTTGTTTGGTTTTTTTTGTGCATGGTTGGGGATTTTTGCTGGGGGGAGGCAGTTGTTTGGACAGTGGCCCTTCCAAAAAAAAAAAAAAGAGGATGATAAACTCCTTACTGCAGTTTCACTTAGACTCCAGTTCAACTTGGTGTGCTACGCACAGCTTTCATTTTTCTCCAGCTCTCCCACAGTGACAAATGCGCAATTTTCAGTGTCTTCCATCCTGGTTGCTGCCTTTTTCATAAACAGCAGCAATCCATCCTCGGTCAGCTGGCCGCAGGAAGGTTATTCTCCCTTCCCAACCCCCCCCAGAATTTCATACCCTGTCGAATAAACTTTTAAGCAAAACAATTTATTTCACAACCTTTTTCTCACCAATGCCGTCCACAGGCTACAGGAGTTTCTGGTCCACTTCAAAGCAGTGCTGGCAGGGCCATAACTGAACCTTCTTCTCTGCTCAGCACCAGCACTACCTGGAGGGACTATTATCCTTCTCAGCCTTATTATTCCTTGCCTCTGGCTACAACATCCTACCCTTCTCCATGGGAGCAACCCTACTCGCTTGTCAAGTTCTTCCCCATTCCTGCTTCTGCTTACATCCTCCAAAGCTTTTCCTAGAAGACCACTTGCTCACCGCACCCCAAACAAACCCTTTTCAAGTCGCTGCTCCAACCCACTCCCAACAGAAAGCTCTGCCCCCTTCCCCTATGCAATAGGTGGGAATAGCCCCACAGCTCCCTGCCCCTGCCCATTCCACTCAGGGGAATTCATCAATCCAACCCATGGCAGACACCCTTTGCTGAGGTAAATCTACAGATTTTATGCTTTAAGATCAAAAAGCATGCTTAAGATAGTACAAGGGCAGATTTTAGATTGGCTGCTGATCTAATTGGAGGACCTCCCACTACAACCACCCACTGCTTCTGAAAGCTCACCCCATTTTACCAAGGAAGGCAGCACTTATCTCCTTACACCACTGTTCAAAACTCAGGCTAGGGGTTCTGAAGGGCAGGAGACCACTCAGAACGAGGAGGAAATGATGAAAATCCGGAATTTGACACATCTTTCCTGCCTCCAGCCCTGCAAGCTTCTAATTTACACTAAAATACGCCACATTTGAATGCAATGTAATCTAACCAGAGAACAGAAACAGTAGCATAAAAGATTCAGTCTATTCACTAAAGGACAAATTCCAACTTCAGGCCAACGGCAATAATGGTATAGATGAACGGTGCTAGACAGCATTCGTCTGCTCAGATTCTAGGCTGCACAGGCACCCAATCAGCAGATACATCCAGAAGATCTTACAGCGGTCTGTGCTAAGGCTGAGAGTGGTGGATCTGAGTATTTCATTGCACACAGCTTTTAACTTCAAGACTCTAAAAGCCTACACGTATTGGAGTAGCAATATTGGCATAGCAAGAGTTCTAAGAACCTCTACTTTGTGCAAACATCTGAAACGAATAATTAAAAACTTCAGGGAAGTATTAAATTCAGAATCTTTGGATTTGTCTTGTCTGAACTTTTACACTGGTGACATCTGGCCACTCAAGTTTGCGCACTGCCAAGGCACTCGTTTCTTACATTGGAAATCCAACCCACCATGCAGAGCTCTTCACAGGTCACTGCCAACCATAAACCATCACACCTACGCCTGAACTTTATTTGTATCTATGTGCTCTTTTGTTCTTGACTGCTAGTTCCCTACATCCAGATTTAGTGTTTCATAGCAATTGCCATTTGTGCTACTGTGTATTTGTTCACACTACCAAGAGGAAAAATACTGTAAATTCAGATTTGTCACCTCTACCTCTGCACTCCCATTTGAAGAATCTACAGAAACAAGATCTCACAGCTGTGAAGCATCTTTTTTAAGGACAGGAGCAGCTGCAAGTTCAAAACCCCAAGCTGTCAGCATTGTGTAAGCAGCTCTTTTGGCTTCAGAGTCAGTGGTAACAACACTGGATGGGAATGTCAGTACTTGCAGGTGTAAGTATCAGCATTCAACAGGACAGAGCAGGACCACAGTCAATGGAAAACAAGAAAAAAACAGCTGAAGATCATTGAACAGCATATTGCCCCCAGTGCTCTGTGCCCAGCTCCCAGAGGGAGCGCACAAGGCTCCCTCTGCCAACAGACGAACCGACACTGAAATTCCCTGGGGAAAAGGACTGGGTAAGACCCACGCTGGAAAAGAAAGCAATAATAATAATGCAGTGGTGCCCAGAGGGGGAATGGTGAAGGGTTATGATGAGAAGTAGCACATCACCCAGTAAAGCTCCTGGGGAGCAGCACTGTCCAGCCTGCAAAATCCCTCTAAAGTGCAACACTACAACCCTGGGCTGGTGCAGCCACTGGTCACAAAAAGAGGGGAAAAAAAAGAGAAAAAAAAAGAGCTTGAAGAAAGGATTTTCTGATCACCAGATTAACACTCAACAGAAACCTGGGTTTATCTTCACAGCTTTATAACTTCAAAACAGTCCAGCTCCAGCAATTAGAACTTTGTTTCAATGGTAAATGACTTGTTTGGAAATTGATAGGTTCACTGCCCTGAAACAATCCTCAGCACTTTGCTGTGCAATGGCAAGGGACAAGTACTGTAACAATAGATACTACCAAAATATGAATTTGAGCACCACAGCAGTGGTACAGAAAGCACTGTGTCTGTCAGTCCTGCACTGAAAACCGCAAATGAACGCTTCCTCTCACAAAACTTGTGAATTCAGCACATGGTGACAATTTGACGCTGTGTGATAGTGTTTATGCCAAGATATTACAGATATAATGAAAGATTTCCTTCTTAAACACTTGTAAAGAACTGTAATAAGTTTTACTACCAAGTTTACCAATACTGCCAAGCCATTAGCTTCCATTTTACACTGCAAGTAACAGACTGCAACATTATAGACCTGCATCGGTATGTAACGTAGTCTGCAGGTTAGGACCAACTGACACTGACTGCACCACGAGGGTATTCCACTAAGAACAGCTTTATCTTTGAAACTGCACTATATAAATTGCCAAACAATTCCGTTTGTTTCCCCCAACACACCATGGAACAACTCCCTACTTGCAAGCACAACTCTTTTCTTCTCGTACCTTTTAATTAGAGTTACAAAATGTTTACGTTAGAAGGAACAATTGCCATGATTTCTTTTCAAGCAGCTTCCAGATCTGCTGCAACATGCCTATGTATCTGATTGACACCATTTTCACTACACAGAGGTGGTTATACAACCCTGATGCTTCTCTCATACTTTTTTCCAGGGCTCTCAGTATTTATTCATTGCATTTCACATGTAACAGTAAGGCATATGTAAAACTAATCATCTCTATCTCATCGCCAATTAGCTACCCGGTTTCAAAGCAGTGGAAAGAGCAGCCATGCAGATTACTTGAAACACACATCAGGAAAATGTGTTTTGTTGAAATACATGATTTAAAATCATCTCCACAACCATACACAACAAAGTTCAATGTTACTCTTTACGCAACTTAGAGGCAGTGAAGAAATGAAAAAAATTAGATGCTAAATATGAACACATTCTTATGCTCCTTTTTAAGTGCCAAAACCTGTTAGGTTTGAAGAGTTCATTTGAGCTTTTACAGGTGAAAAAAAACATACCGTATATAAATGTGTGTGTGTATACAATTTTTCAAAACATTGATTTTAGTGCCTGGCCTTAACAAAAACAAAACAAAACAGAAAAAAAAGAAGCCTTGAAATTATCTGTCCCTCACACTAAAAACTGGAATAAATACCACTGTTGGGAGGAGTGGAGGAGTCCCCATCCCTTCTTGCAAGAAAGGACAAAGCAGTATTTCTCAACAGCATTCAGCTCCATGCGATTGAGTACTCCCCAGAGCACAGAGCTCTGTATTCTGCACTGAGTTAAGCAGTACTGTCTCATACAGACAACTACCCAGCTCTTGCAGCAACACACAAGATGCAAGCATTTTGTCCAAAGCAAATGTAAAAGTAAACAAACAAACAAAAAAAAAAAAAACAAACCATAAATGGCTGCACGAAGATCAGCAGCAGAAGTTATTGGTGGGGTTGGGTTGGGTTTTTTTGTTATCTTATTTTTTTTCCATGCATGTGCTTACTTTTACACATAGCAAGTGGCTGCTCTGCAAAATCACATAACAGCGTAAACAGAGACCTGTTACAAGAGGATGCAATGGATAAGATCCACTGAAGAAGACCCAGACAACTGGCAGTGTATATGTGCATGCTGAAGGAAGACTGTGCAGCTGCAGGCATGCTGCAGCCAGCTCCCAGACTGTAAAAATCAGCTATTATATATGGTTGCTTAGGGTAAGGTGAATCACACCTTACATCCACGTGTTTCTATACATCGACTCTGAAGGTAGCCTGTGGTACCGAGACCATCTGTAGACACCCAACAAGTAGATTTGTACATATGCTTGCTCCTGTCAAAGTTGACTGGTGGGATGGAGGTGAAGATAACATTATCTCAGCATGAAGATATCAGTTCTGAATGTCAGCAGAAGAAAGAGCTGCAATCAGAGCTTTGCACACTGGATAGTAACAGCGTTGAAAGTAAGTGCTACAAAGTACCCGAAGCTGTCCAAGAGAAACCGACAATCACACAGATACTCGCTTAAACTGGGTATTAATTACTACTTGAAATCAGCACTTGGAATACAAAACAAGACTAAAGATGCTGGCTATGACAACTTATACATACTGAAATTATACCTTGTAGGAGCAAACTCTATATGATTCAATACTGATACATACGAGACCCTGCACTGCAATATTCAACATCTCTCTTCTCTCAGAGGCAATGCCATTGTCCTTCCTTCTCCTGAACACCTTTGTATGCATTTCCACCTCGGAATAAGTGGTTTTAGCTCAGGGTATTCTCACAGCACATGGCTGCTGCTCCAACACAGCCCTGTCACGCTCAGAGCCCATAGGTGCATGCCCTCCTCCAGCCAGTGCTGCCTGACTCATTTGCAAAGTATGGTGTGAGCTGATGTGGTATTTGATTTATTGTTGGCTTCCTAGTGCAAAGATACACCTTTAATGAGCAAGCAGCACATTCACCCAGAGCAGTGACACAGGGTTTGGTTTCTTTCGCAATGATTCACATTTTGTACTGTGCAAGTTCATATCTAATGCATGTTCTGATTTTACCAAATGAAAAAAAGATATTACACATCACAAGATAGTAAAGAGTTTTATGATTCTTATTATGAAGATTATTAAAACATATTGGCTTTTGGGGGATTGATGTTAATTTTGTGAAATAGCAACACAAGGTGGAATCTGGATGGTTTCCAACAGAAAAACATAAGATGTTCCATATCAAAAAGAACAGTTTCCTTAAAGTCTTCAGAGCCATGTTTATTGCCACAAATGGACAGATTTTAACAAAGACAATTTAATTTTTGGAGGGAAAAGAAAGTAATTGTAAAGAACAAGAGATGCCAGTACTTGATTACAATCAAATCTCTCAAAGCTCAATCCATTACACTATTGCTACAGCATTCCTGTGCAGCAAATGAGTCAGGGCAACCTCTAGTGCATCTCAGGAAGCTCCTAGGCAACACCACTTACAATGCATGCTTCTAGTGACACTGTTAGTCCTGAAGGAAACCTGTCATCATGCAAGGCTACTCCAACTGAGCACTTCAGAACTCACTGCCCATGCTCCTACATCTAAAATGTACGATAAGTAAACGTGCTGAAGTAACCATCGCATAGACTCTCGAACGTATGGAATTATGAAACCTATGATTTCTTAGATCTCTCACTCTGAACTTGAGGCCAGCTGGCTCTCGTCCCTCTCCCACTTGCTTAAGAGGTGTATATTGCTAAAGCAGTCAGTGTTGCACATTTATAAGAGCCTGGAGACACCAGTGCTTGTGAATACTAGAAAAACGCTTCATTTCTTGTGTGAAAGCAGATTGCCAAACACCATAAAACAGTGCTCAGATTTCCTGTTTTTTTCTTTTACCCTTACAAACAGCTGAATCATTGAATCCATTCATCACTGAAGAGGCTTCTCTTGAAGTTTTAACACTTGTGGACACAAAGCTGCGAAGGCAGAGACACTGCAGAAATCACAAGCTTCGCTCAGAGCTGTGATGTTAAGCATGAATAGCAATTTAGCAGAACTGTAGAAAATAAAATTTACAAGAAAAAAATCCTTTTTACATTACCACGTCACTGATGCCCATAACATCAAAAAACCAAAAAAAAATAAAACAGTAACTAAAATCTACCTCAGTAGGGCCTTAGTATGCATGTATGAGAAGGAGAAATTAATTTAATTGTCTCTTTTTAACAAGCCCATAAGAATTCAAGCCTTGAATGAAAATTAAGCAGTCTCCTAAGTAACTCCCCAAAATGAATGTAAACTGACTCTGAGAAGTATTCACTGAATTCCTTCATTATAGACTCTGTTTCTGTAACTGAAATCCAATGAAATTCAATCCTGTGATTATCCCAAACCCAAATACGGAGTAAGATTTGATCTGTACAGAAGCCATGGCAAGGTCAGACATAGACTCTTGTCCCTTTGCCCTTTCTTTCTTCATTTTTTCACACTGATGTTACTTGGTACAATTTATCCAGAGTAGAAAGGAAAAACTCCATCACAGAGCCTATTAGTGTCCACAGGCATGATGGAATTTAATTCATGGGGACCCGCAGTGCGACCCAAGTAGCCCAAGCAGAACCTGCTACTGAAGGCAAAAGACCCACCAAGCCAGCTTCAACACGGGGCCCCAGACAAGGCTAAGAACTGCAGCTCTGCATTCAGACTGGAAGTACAGCCCACACTCTCAATAAAATCACTCATCATGGCTTTTAGAAATATGTCAGCTTCAGCCTGCCAAACCACAGCAGAGCCCAGGGAACCCCACTGAGGCCATTCAGAGGGGCTGTCATTCACAGAACCGCCACACTACAGGGACACTGCAGGGCCTCGTGGAAGGACAGTGGACACAGTCAGTCTCATTAAGAATCAGGTCCTCTCTGGCCTTGGAAGTCCTGACAGCAAATTCACCTCTCCTTCCACAGGTACTGCAGTCATTCAAGCAAGTGGCACCCATGATGCTCATCACATCCAAAAAGCATGCTTACAGGCACAGACAGCTTGCTTGACAGCAGAGAAAAAATGCTTCCTTCTGTCCCTCCTTCCCACCCCCATCCACAGATGCCTTTTCCACACCAGTAATCCCCTCTGACCAGCACCACAACAGCACTGGCCCTCTTGGCCAGGAGCTGAGCCAGGTTACCCCAGGCTCGAGGTGAGCCCTCCTCACAGTGGACCCTTCACAGCAAAATCATGACATGATACAAATCCAACTGCAGAGCTGCTGCTGCTGTCTGAAGAAACTGCAGATCACACAGTGCTCAATGCACATCTTCAGGAGTTCAACTGCAGAATTTGACAAATAGCATTGCTGGCAGGTCCCCATGTCCAGACAGAAGTCTCCCTGATTTCAAGGCTGTTCCATCCAGTTCCTGCCTAAATGTGGCTCTCATCACACCAGAACAGCAGTCATTTTCCTGTAGGGGTCCCACATACCTTAAGACTTGGATGCTTTCTGTAGTTAATAATTGTAGCACTCTCAATGCACACAACAGAAGCCAAGTTGAGATGTTCTTTTTCAGATATTCTACCTTTCAGATTTTATATGTAAATTGCAAATTCCAGACACGTATCAGACTGCTTTCTCAATTCATTCACACAGCACAAACTGCAGGATGTTTGAAAACATTTTATGCTTTGCACTTCCAGATGAGATACAGAGAAAAAATGCAAATTGGCTCTTTAAAAACAAGGAAGGCAGATAAGGCATTTCAATGGCCAATATGGTTGGGATGGCTCCCATTTATGTTCTGTACACAGGCCACCTGAATGCTAACAAAAAGCCTGTGCTCTGTGCAAGGGTAATAAAAAGGAAAGGTGCTGTAAAAAGAATAGTTTGAACGGTTTGCCCTCAACTGATAAAGAAAGAAGCAAATAGAACAATTGTATGGAAACGTGCTTGGCTGGTGAAAGCAAACAGTCTATTCTTGTTAGCTCTACAACTACAATCTATTACAAAGAGAAAAAAAGAAAAGAGAGGAGAGAAACTAAGAACATTTCCCTTTCCAGCTGGAAACAGAAGATTAAAAAAGGGAGTGCCTTTCAGCTGCTGGTCCTCAGATTATACTGCCTTCTCTTCAGAGGAGCTTCAGTTGTCTCATGTAGTTATGTTTGAGCAGCCTGTAAATCAGTGAACATACCCAATTTTTCTGGTTTGGTACTTCAATGAATTATTGTACATGAGAATCTATTATTTACTTATGTTTTAAACTGAATTATTTCCCCTTCTTCACAGTGATGTTCTGTTGTGGCTTTTTTTTCCTAATACTGATTTCTATACCCAGTCTGTTTGGCCATAAGCACTGCCGAGGCGTTTTGTCCGCTATGGACAAACTGCTGAATGTATATTTTTTTAACATTATTAAAAGTGATTAAATGAAAGTTTCACTAGCTGTTAAAAAGCACACACATGAGTTTAAGCTTATTTAATGTTTTACAAACCCAACTTAAATATTCTGGGCTAGAATAGGCACAGAAACATCCTTTCAAAGCATTACCAGAAGAGTGTCTGTTTGGAAACCTACCCACTTGTTAACTGCAGGCAGCAGAACAAGCAGAAATGAAGCGACATCTGAGCTAGCAGAATCCTACCACCACACAGTCATTTATCACCATGCGTAGCACTTCCAATGCATTCACTAAAATTCAACTTTCTGTTGCAAATTCTGCCTCAGTAACAGTTGCAGCAAACCTCGTGACAGTCACTGACAGGTGCAAAAGCTGTCTGTCTGTATCCTCCCCACATGCTCAGCTCATGCACGTGAGGACAGTGCAGCACATAAGTGCATGACAGCATCTGGACAGGACGTGCACTGCTGCCATCACTCTTGCAGACCAGCCACCCCTTCTGTTTTGTTCTTGCATGCCTTCAGGAAAAGCTCATGTAAGCAGGGTGTGAGATTAATAGAACAATAGAGAATTTCTTGACAACTGTCCTGCCTTAGCAAACAGCCTCATTTTAAGACAGAGAAAAGAAAAAAAAAAAAAAAAAAAAAAAAAGGCCCAAGACAGCTCAAGACAGCCTATAAACATATAAGTAATGTGGTAGAGTAATGGAAGAAAAGTTAATACGCCATTTATATCCACCTCCTCTTTTCCTCTACTGCAGGACACAGCAGATGAAGCAGTGACCACAACTGAGATGCTGTGATTTCCTTTCATATTGTCTATGCACTCAGTAACACACGAGAAACAGGAAACCTTCTAAAACAGAGCCTGTGGATTGCATACTGTGCCTACAAGGGAAGGGGACGCTGCCATGTAACAATCAATTGCAAGAAACAGAAAGAACATCAGAAAAAAAGAAGAGCCTATAAACTTCGGAAACAATTAATTTTGATGAGAAAGCCAATAACAGCAATGCCATGGCACAGAAATGGCTCTGTTTCCAAAGGCAGAAAAAGTTGAGGAGAAATCAGAAAACAGAACGGCAGCGCTGTGAGCTTCAGGAGTGGTTGAACCTCAGTACAAACAGACAATATGTTCTCAGGGACTTTCTAATGAGAAGTATGTCTGGAACAACGGGGATGTGCTACAACAAGAAAGAGACACATAATGATGCATGCAAATCATTAGAGATATTTGTTAACAGGATTCACTGAAATCTCTCAAGCTATCCAGTTTCAAGAAATCACTTTTGATTGTATGCCCTCATGCCAGGTAACTGCGTGCTTGTCAAAGTCACTCAGAAATAATGTCATGGGGCAGAAGATGAACAATGGCTCATCCGAAATTATTCAGTACATGTTTTCGTCGCGCAGTCCTCCAGCTGCATCTTTCCAAAAAGCTGGAGGTAATGTGGCCATGTCAACTGCTGGCGGAACCTGAAGTCTTCATCAAAAGCGGTAATATTGAGCTGCAGTTGTGCGGTGGCATGTTTTCAAAACACAAAAGAATTAACTGATGCTTATTAAACTCAAACCAGTCATTTTAAAAGCCATCTTAGGGTGACATAATAATCTGCAATATCTCAATTTTCAGACTTTAGAATTTTTATTATTTAATGCTTGCTATAGCAAACACAGCTCTGCATGTTTCCTTCTCCTTAATATAGAGATCTTGATATGACATTATAATCACAAAAATTACACTTAGATCTACCCAGATAAAACATGCTCTCTTCTGCACTGCATGCAGAAGGGATTAAAAAGTAGTGCTAGACTGAGCTTCTTTTCAGTCAGCATCAGTAGCACAGTAGTCTACAAGCAAAGCTGAGACCGTGGCAATTAACCCCATCAATCCGCAAGGAACATGCATGCACGCAGACAGTTCTTGCTCCCAGGCCTTGCCTTTTGACCTGGCACCTTTTCTCACCAGCACTGGCTAAACATTAGAGCACTTACTGACTACTTACTTGCAACACTTCAATACTGAAAGAAAATTACAGCACTTTAACAAGAAAAAACAGAAAGTTTCACAAGCAAGGATCTATATTCTCCCTTGTCTAAACTTCTCGTATTTAAGCCCAGTACATCTCTGATGCGTCTCCTTACGGCTTCTGTGTGGCACCAAGTTTAAAATAAAATTAAAAAAAAAAATCAAAATGACAATTCATGAATCCAGTTAGTAGCTATACTAAAGGAAAACATAAGCCTTTACTCTGCCATCTTTCTAAGTTACAATCTTTTCAACAAGTATGCATTGTTGGAGTCAACATCTTCACGACTCAGCATGGATTACTGTACAGAAGTTTCAACCACACTAACTCATACTGTGAGAGAGATCTCATACAAACTGGGACCTGTGAAATGAATTACACAAGAAACAGTAATTATTTAAGTAGCTAAGCAAGCAGAGCGCACACTTTCCTAGCAGGAAGATACTTTCTTTCCAGCAGCCAATTACCACAAGACGCCCGCTTCTCAGCCTGGCAAAGCCTGGCATGTCTTTTCACAGGAAGGCTAACCTCCAGAAGAGCAGCAGGATTAGGTACCACATCCTTACTAGAGGGGGAAGATAGAGCTGCGGCTGGGAGTCAGCACATCAGCGTGTTATTTCCAGCCCGACGCTGGGCTGCCTGTGTGGTCCCAAAGTCAGCAGCCTCCTGCGCCTCGCTTTCCCCATTTGCTCTCTGTGTTAATTACATACCTGCCAAATGCTACGTTTGCTCACTGATTTGCTTTTTGACAGGAGAAGTGGTGAAGCACACAAGGAAATTACCAAATTAAGAGGAGAAAGCATTGGAGGGAAATCTTGTTTCTGAGCCAGTACACTCCACACAAGAGGCAGGCATGGCAGAAAACATTTACACACTCTCTGCTGATGTCCTGTATGCCCTTGGGTGCAGTTCCTTGACACCTTTCCTCCAGAGAAGAAAGAAGGATATCCATTTTCTCTTCAGAGTGCTCTCAAAATCATGCAGGCTCATGTTCCCGTGGAAGTCACTGCCATGGAGGACCAGTTGGACGCTCCCATTGGCACAGTGACAATCAGGCAGTTAACATCAAGCACGCTGCCATGTGCAGCACATGATGCATTTTCCCCACTGCTGCTGGGTTGCAGGCAGAGGCAGGGCCTCAGCTCCGGGGGTTACAAATGGCCAAACACTGCAGGAGCCACGCAGGGCAGCAGGCATGTTGGTGGTACATGCAGCACAGAAACCACAGCACAGTCCATTTTAAACAAGATGACAATGAGAGCCCAGCACTGGCTCACAGACACAAGGGTGAGCACACTGCTGAAGCTCACATACTACTACATTACTACCCAAAGTACTGGACTGCAGCTTTCTGGGGTACAGTGAACTGTCGTAGCTGATGGGTGCACCATGGTTCTGCTGCAGAACCAACAGTTCAGCAAAGTACTTCTCATTATCTTAAGAGAGCGCAAAGAAACAGAAAAAATCCCCATGTGGATGTTTTAAAAGTGTCCACTTCTGATGAACAAAGACTCTCTCAGTGACTGTGGATCTGGGACAGTGTTGACAGAAAGGACCCAGCCCTGCCTGGCACAGTAGGGCACTGACAGAGCTGTCTCCCTTCCCAGCTCACAGCCTGGTGGAGAAAAACTATCAAGGAATTTCCTATATCTTAACCACAGGATTCAACTGAATCCTCTGAATTGAGACACTGCAGTGCTTTTTTCTTAAATCCTAACCACAGCATTTATAGCCTTCATCATGCATTTCTACATCTTTCCATCCCTGAGGTTTCTTGACACATGGACATTTATCAAATTGGAATGATTTTGACCAAAAAAAACCAACTATCTATCATTAGTTTTCTATGACCTATTAGTAAAGTTGCATTAAACTCCTCCAAAGACACTCTGCTTTCAGAGTTGCAGACAAATGAGACTTAACTCTGAGTCAGGACTCAAACCATTTGGTGCTCAACAACAGCTCATACAACCCGCATGCATGACCTTACCTCATAGTAAGAAATCAAGGCAACCTGCAGCAGTTCATCCCATACCAAGGAAAGTTCTAACACTCCGGAGGCTCTCCCAGCAGATGTTGCACAGCAGTTCTGCAGGCCGTAACGGAGCTGGCCTTGGTCTTGTAAAAGCAAGCACATCTCTTCAGCATGGGAGCATAGATGAAGCTCAAAAAACTTAAGCCCACAGTAGCAACCAGGATTGAGGGGTAGGTAAAAAAGCCAAAAGAAAAGGTCTCCACCTTTTTAAGCAGCTGAACTTCAAGTGGATTTTGTTAACTCAGTTCCAAAGGACTCCCAAAGGAACTGATGAAACACAGCCACAAAAATTACTTGAGAAGTGATATGAAACATCAGCTAAACATAATCATCAGTTGAGTCACTTAAGAAATAACAAAACATCTGGATCTGGAGTTTTGATTAACAGAGTTCTCCTACAACTGATCATAATGTACATTAAAATCAATGCTTTAAAAACAAACAAAAAAAATTATTCATATCACATTTAGTTGAGAATTCGTTCCGATACTGATAAGGTTTCTGCCTTCCACATTTAGCAGTGCAGCCCAAGCAGCAGAGATGACAGGGTGTGTTTATAAGGAGCCAGGGAAAGACTCCTCGGCTTTGCTTTCACATCTCATATTGGATTTTAAGAGGGAAGGTGATGGGAGCTTTGAAGTTCAAATAGGTAGAAGAAATGCTGTCATTCGAGGTCAGGTTTTGATTCTAAATTTCCTCAGTTTCCATGGGACAGATGTAAACCCATGTCATTTGACTGCCCTAGGTACCAATCTTCACCACGTCCTCCCTCCCACACACACCATAATTTATACACCAAAGAGCTGCATGCTGAAATTTCAACAATATGGAGGGGAAGAAAAAAGTACATGTTTCTGCTGTCATCATCAGAAGGGAGCTTCCCAGAAACCTGGACTCTGCCCTCATCAAGCCCCTGGTCCACATCCCCTGAACACCCACTGCCCAGCTTCATCTGCAGCAAAGCAGGAGGTAAGAAGCAAGGGGCTGACTGCTGCTGGTCAGAAATGCTGAGAGGGGCATGAGTTGGGAGTGCAGGGCACAGGCCTCCCATTTATCAGACTGAGGTACAGCTGGCACATCTGAAGCTATGTGGTCTTCACAGAGTCTGCTTTCAGACCAGAGCATCAGGTGAAAGAAAAGCTGCAAGAGGGTATTAATAATAAACTGTTCGATCTCAGAGCTCTGCTTCCTATCTCAGCATTTAGCTTGTACTGCAAAATGACACAAAACAAAGGAGTTGTTACACTCTGCACTCTGCTTCAGAAAGAAACGATACACTTTAGGAAAGCAAGTGGCAGAAAAGATTTGGATTAAATATGGCATGCATCTAAATCATAATTCATATAAGAAAAACTTTTTTTTTTTTTTAATTTCAATATGATGCACAACTTTAATCTCCAGATGTGATCGAGAAAAATTGTGTATTTATTGTGTCTTAAAATGGATCCCTATTCCCAGGGCCTTTGGCATTCAGAAACCTTTGGCAGCAAAGTGTTTCAGGAGACAAAAAAATGCACACAGAAGCAGAACCACCATATGAAAACACCCAGAGCTGGAGCAGCCTTCATCCCTATCACTGTCTAATCACAGACATAACACACGGGCTGAGAAAGAAAGCACGCCACCCATACAACATACACATTGCAAAAACAGCTATTATGATATTCAGATCCAAAATATTCTAAGAACGTCCACATTAAGCAAAGAAAACATATGTTTTTATTTACCTTGCTCAACAATGAGACCAAGCAAGTACTGAATTAAGAAGTCAGACCAATTTAGAACAAAGAGGAGCACTTCCTACAAACTGCACTCCAGCACAGCAGCTGGCCATGGTAAACATTGAACTATGGATCTCATTTTAAAAGCCAGAGGAGCAGCATCCAGGCACAAACAGTTACACTCCCACCTTGAGGGCATGCCCAGAATGGGGACTCCCAGGGCCCCTTAGGAGACCCCACGCAGCAGCACCCTGCCCAAGCCCTTCCCTTACCCTAGGCCCAGCATTGTTCCCAGCAGTCACTGGCTACCAGAACACCACAGAGGGCAAATATCATCTCAGTCTGAAATAGATGATTGTCAAAAAATGTTCCAAAAGGAGATTTACAACACAGCTCCCTTCAGCAGCTTGTTTAGACTTATCCAAATTCTAAAAGGTAAACAGCAGTCCGTCGAAGCTAATTGCTGCATATTCAAATATCAAAAGAATACTTAGCACAAATTAACTTTTCATATAAGGTAGCTCTGCTTTGCTGCTGCTGCCATCCTGCAGCCAGGGAATAAAGCCCAAATTCGTGTCACCTCAGCAAGCAGGGCCAGAGATGGGTCATGCTGGGATTCCCCCAGCAGCTGCAGGACACCGGCTCCCAGCTTGGCACTGGACCGATCTGTGGTGATGCGGCACAACAACAGGGTCATCGGGATGTACTTCAAACATCCATTCTCATAAAGGGGAGATTTGCAAGACACTGATTACAATAACACTTCACACATTGACATTTGGTTTCAGTTTACCAAAGCATTATTCTTGGTGTGATTGCAGGGTGCAGGGTGAGACAGCTCCCTTGCCTCCTACAACCACGAGTTAAAACACTTTGCTACTTACAGGGCACAACATTTTCTTCTTCGACCAAGCTAAGCCTAATTTAGCAGTTAATTAAAGCTAAAGGTGCTTGAAGTTTCAATTTAAATGCCTTTTAAACCATCATTTCAGCTGTTACAGCAACAAAACTTCCAGGCTTGTCACCTCAGAGACACTCCAAAACTCCTATGAGCAATTTTTCCGTATGTCATGAACTGTTGCTCTGCTCAGACACTTTCTGAGGACAAATACAAAGCAACTTTTCCCATGCCATGCACGACAGGGTGCACCTCTGCGAGTTTCTCATAGGTAGGACATTGCTTCCGACATTTAATAGGGAAGAAAAGCACGATGTGCTCTTTGCCTAGGGGAAGGCCAAGTAACTCAAGAACTTTGAAAGCACATGCAAAAAAGATGGGGTAAATTGAAACTCCTTGTCATTTGGTAAGCGTGGTTAAATTTCTTCAGATGAATGAGAACAACCAAGAGGGTGCACACAAAAGCACGCAGACACTCCCAACCATTCTATCTCCATTTAAAACCTTTTGTATCCACATGACTTTTATTCTCCTATTAGTAATTCAACAGGAATACCAGCACATTGCAAATAGCCCTCCAACTCTCTGGTTTAGCAAGGGCATGCATACTCAGAACAAATTCCTATCAACGTGGGCACTTGAAAAGAAAACCACTAATGACACAGCAACTCACTTCTACTGCAAAGGTCCAGAATCTCTGCATAAGCAGTCAGCTAAGCTAAGAGAATGGGGAGAGTATGGCTAAAATTTGGATGTTGCTTTTCCAAAACAGCGTCTATTTTCGCTGCCAAGTCAGAGATTCACTACTTTCAGGACACGTATTACCCAAAAAGGACAGCTTCCTGTAATAAATTCCCCAGGTTTCTTTTTAAAATGAAGCCTTCTGAATGACAGCCATAGCGTCACACTGAGGACGTATATTTCATCCTCTTTCTAAACTGAGCGCTCACCTCTGGGGCAAAGAGCTAACCCAGACCCTTCCTACCTTCAGTTCTTCTCATTTGTCAGTATGCAATTTATCATCTTGCCCCCTTGCAAATTCCTATTTCCCTCATGTGAAAGAAATGGTACCAGGAGCTGCATCCATTTGGCACAGCCATGGAGGTTTTTTCCTTGGCCACCCTCCAAAGCCACCCCAAGTTTTTTTCCCCTCGCTTTCAGAAGTCCACTTTTCTCCCTGCAATCCTTTCCCTTCTGCCAGCCCTGTCCCCATTACCAAGAAGTCCCAATGACCCAGACTTGAAGAAACGGGAGGCCAAGCAAGACAAGCAGCCCAGCACAAGGCCTTGCAGATGGGGCTGGCTGGCATCTTGTGGCACCACAACACACAGCCCATGCTCCAATACACTCAGCCTTGATGAAATTCCCAGTTCACTGGAAATCCTGAAACGCAGCACAGCATCCATTCTGCCTTAATTCAATGAAATCAGTGCCCTCTGCTCCTCACCAATGCAGTGCTTTTGCTGATGCAAGTGCCTGGTAAGCCCTTATCTCACACAGCATTTCTTGGAGCAGCAAGGTCAGCACTGAATTCAATTTGGAAGATTCTCCGTATCGACATTTCCCAAGCTAGGCAAGCTTGGGAAATTTTCTTCTACCACAGAGAACCTCAGGGGGCCGGCACCGTGCCTCCAGCCAGGTACAAGGAATGCTCCTGCGCACATTTCCAGCATGTCCACATGCAAATACAGCAAATGGCGCCTAGACTAAGAGCTTTCAGTCAGGATTCACTCCTCATTTTGTTTGGGACTCGGTGCTGGGAGGAGCTGTTGACCCCGTTGAAGGTGGAGAGGCCTTGCAGAGAAATCTAGAAAAATTAGAGAGTTGAGTATCCACCAACGACACGAAGTTTAACAAGAGCAAGTGTCAGATTCTGCACCTGGGAAGAAGCAACCCTGGCTCTGGCAGTCTTGGGCCACATCAACACATGAACATATGTCAGCAGCATGCTCGGGCAGCCAGGAAGGCCATTTTTATCCTGGGGAGCATCAAGCACAGCACTGCTAGCTGGTTGAGGGAACAGCATGGGGCTGCAACAGGGCAGGGTCAGGCTGGGCATTGGGAAAAGGATCTTCACCAGAGGGTGGGGGGCACTGGCTCCACAGGCAAATGTTCATAGCCCCAAGCTGCTGAGTTGGAGAAGCATCTGGACAGTGCTCTCAGACATACCATCTGATTTTCGGGAAGTGCTTTGCGGAGCCAGGAGTTGGACTCAGTGATCGTTATGGGTGCCTTCCAACTAGAGATATTCCATGATTCTATGATCCGTATCACTGGTACAATCAGAAACTCAAGTGGAACATAAGTCACCCTCACAGACCTAGTAATTGAGGCTTTTTTGTTTTGTGTTTTGTAAGAGTAAATGCAACAAAATAATTATTAAAAGCACTTCTGATTTAACAAATAGCTGGAACCAATTTGTGAAAATAACTAAAGCTACCAACTGGAAACAATGTAATACTTCAAGACGGTCGCAAACAAAATGAATGTGATTATCTTAATAACAAAAACACCCTAATGGTCACTGATCATTTAAAACTACTTTTTCCTGAATTCAGAATCTGACTCATCTCCCTTCCACCAGCACCACTGGTCTTCCTGACCAGCACTGTGGACATCTCTGCTGCCAGCTCCTAGCATTCTTTTTCCCTTCCCATTTTTAAGCAGCATCACTGCGTTATGGAACTTTCCTCAGAGGAAGTTTGGCTTCTCGGATTTTTTCATCTGCGCTCCAGGACCAGATTTGCTGAGCACTACAGTAAAATGACCTCAAAGAAACAAGAAAAATATATACTGTATACTAAAAAGAAAAGAAAAAAAAATAGAGCACAGATGCTCTAATGTATCTTGCAGAATTTTTAATACTTTTTTTTCCTCCACTTTTTATTTTCTTTCTGTTCGCAAAACATTTCTGAGTGAGAACATCTGTGCCATACTCTGGATTTATGTCAGAAGAATTCCACTTTATTTTCAATATACATAAGCATCGGTTCGGCACTGTTGCATGTTTTATCCATTCAGTTTCTATTTGGATGAAGAGGTTTGTTTTCCTTTGAAGAACCAGGAAATTGTTTTAAAGCTACATGAGCCATATTCTGTCTGACCAATATCAGTAATGTTTCTCCCCCGTTTACCCCATCTCATTTTACCAGACTGAATGTGCCACAACCAAAAGATGTCATAGTCTGATCCAACTGAGAAAGTGCTACTTCCAGCAGTGCTTTTATAGCACTGCTAAAACATCTGCAACCATCATAACTGCAGCTGAAGTGCGAAGAGCTATGAGAGTCAGATGGTTTCCATTGGTCAAGGCTATTGCCTGAAACAAGGAAGGCTGGCAGCTCCTCAACCCCAAATTGCAGGCTGGAGCCACTCACGGACCATGCTGAGT
Source organism: Centrocercus urophasianus (assembly GCF_019232065.1). Lineage (NCBI taxonomy): Eukaryota > Metazoa > Chordata > Aves > Galliformes > Phasianidae > Centrocercus > Centrocercus urophasianus. The sequence continues at coordinate 34,980,752 of NW_024884711.1, forward strand.
GCTTTCACAGATCTCCACAGTTCCACCTTCCGTGCTGCAGCTGAGCTCAGCACCCAGCAGCAAGCTGACTGCAAGCTGCTCTTCCACAAAGTGCACTGGTGCTGCTGCCATCAGTAAGTAATGGCTAAATATTGACAACCATGCAATACCACCTTAAAACAGTGCTGCAGCCCATCCAGCTAAGATATGTATTGCTCACATAAGCAAAACAAGGTAGCACCACACATGCCCCCACTAACGCTACCTGCAGAGCTGAAGGATTCGCATCCCACCCAGCTCCCATACTCACCACAGCTACAGGAAAGGAGAGCTATAAAGAGAGAACTGGGAAAAAGGAAGTTTTCTACAACAAATGAAGGAATTTCATCACTGTACACCAGCTGTAGTCTTGCATTTCCAGCAACAGCTCCCAAACCTGCAGAATCCTGCAGCAGCTTTCCGAAGGGGAATGGGCTGCAACATATCTCAGCAGAGATTGAAAATCAAACCTCCTTTATGCTACTTATGCCATCACTGCCCATGAGCATCTTCACTGTGACTGCAAAGGAGTATCCCAAAGGCACCCTAACAGAACCAGCTGCGCCTGTGACAAAATCCGGCAGCCACCCTTGTGCAGAGAAGGCTAACAGCCATACAAAGCACACACAGCCAGGGGATTTTCATGCTGACACACCCTTGTGCTAGCTAGCACTGGGGAAAAAAAAAAAAAAAAAAAAAAAAAAAAAAAAAAGACAAATTAAGAACAAAAAAAAGTGCAGCACACATTCCCTATGAACACAACCTTCCCCCTCATGCTCCTCTGCTAATGGATTCCATGTCTAGGAGCAAGCTGGGGCTTTGGGTGGCACCTCACACAGTTACCTTTGCTTGCAGCAGTGAGGGGTTCTGCGTCCTGGTCTGATATCAGTGGCTGCCTTCAAATGCTACCAGGGAACAGATTACAATTACTTCTAACAAATATTAACATTCTGTGGGTTTTAAATTAACAATTCAAGCATTGTTCCATATAATACTGCAATCCCTCCAACATTTAATTTCCTAGAAAGGTCTAGTGAGGGAGAAGGGAAAGGATTCTCCTAAAATGCTGTGGGTTCAGGAGGAGCTTCTGTTCATTTCCTTGTTTTTCCACAGAAAGTCAGAGCTATGTGCAGTCTACAAACAACACAACAAACTCATGGCACATGGGGCAGCACAATCTACAGCCATGAAGAGCCCCAACAGCATCTATGGAGACAGTGTGAGGCCAAACAATTCTGTAAACGTATGAAACTACCAATTCCTCACTGGTGTTATTTACTGCACTCGTTTAGATCGCACAGACACCACAATAAAGCAGGAAAAAAAAAAAAAAGAGATTGAAAAACACAACACCTATCCATAGCCTAACCTTGTCTGCTGATATTTGCAAGAAAAACAAGATGAAAAGTAGAACACCTTTGGTATCTCAAAAAGATTAGCACAGTGGAAAGTTACCAATAAATAAAAGAATCAAAAAGAAACATCAGAAACATTTCTGACTGCAGTGTGATTAAACCAAAGCTAGAGGACACGCATTTAATTATTTTTTATGAAAAGTTAATTGATACATCCAACTTCACACTATTTTAATGGACATTTTCCACACTTTCACATTAGGTCACAAGCCATCACTTGTTTAAAACATTTCAAACCATAAGCCTGTCAGCCGATTTCCTGGCTGAGCAGCCCATGTTCTCTTCCCATCAGTTTCAACACAATTCAGGCTGGTTGACCTCCCCTCTCCACAAAGGCCCCCACTGCTCTTCTCCAGCACCATTCAATCACAAATGAACTGCCCAAGAACCACGAACAGAACGGCACCAATGCAGAACCCACTAAGCCCTGAACTCTTCTCATGCTGGCCACCACCTGAACAAACCGGGCTCACAGAATGCTCGCTGCAGAAGCTGTGTCACACAGCACCTCCAAGAGCCCTGGACAGGTGGACTTCTCAAACATCTCTCAATGCACTTCATCTTTCTCTGCACACAAAACTTGAAGGGAAACGGATCACATTTCAGACACAGAGCCCCCTTTGAAACATAGGCAAGGGATCACAGAGATTTCCTGGACACAGAGAATCCACACGCTGCCCACCATGTTAGGAAGTCATTCCACACATAAAGATTTAGTACCAACAGCTGTGTTAATCCACCCTGAACTTCTTTAAGGTGTATGAACCCCAACCACAGACAGGAGCATCCACAAGAAACTAGAGCAAGTAGGTTGTCACTTTAAAATTTGCTTTAAAAAGTGCTTTTTAATGATTCATAGAGAGGAGAACCTCACTATGATCTGCATTACCTGCGTATGTACTCTCCTCACTCCCAGCACGTGGCCTCATTAACAGAGTTCAGGAAGCTTGGCTGAGGCCAGCAGCAGCTCCGGCCCTCTACCATCAGCACGGCCACATTGAGCCACCACACACCTCGGGCAGGATGAGGATCACTGCTTTCCAGTCAGCATGAAAACCATACATTTCATTAAGCTATTATGAATGCTGTTCCACCACAATGGCATTTTCCACAGCAGCACAACAGCGGCTCAGCAGATCTCAGTGTCAGTGCGGGGCCAGCTGCCAGGGCCCGTCGTCACACACACACCTTCACCTTCCAGAGCGGGAATCACTTTGTTTCCTCTCCACCTCAGTCCAGACAGGAGGGTTGCTCTCTGACTACACTACCACTACACTAGCGCTACATCAGCACTAAAAGCAACTATCTAACTGCTGGAAAGAGACAGTAACCCATGAAGCCCTGCCCCTGGAACCATACATTAACAATGTTATCCATGCACTTAAGGGAGGCTCTAGGATCCATCCTGGGCAGCACTGAGGAAAAGCTTCGCTGAAGTCAGGTTAAACACAAGTGTGACACTGACTGCAAAAAGCACCCGCAGAGAAGCCCGTGGACGCTGCTGCTAGGTTTTCAACCACATTATTTCCATATAATAGAAACAATCTCGGTAATTATGGCTACTCCAGCCCATACCCGTGGCACACGGCATAACCGCTGTATAACTGCTAATACCTGCAGCACTGTGCCATGTAAACCAGGACAGGGAGCCGGGGGGGCCAGGCTGTGACTATATGCAAATATCAGGCACCACATGTATTTACCAATATAGCACTGTAGCACTGAAGAACGAATTCTGCAAATTCTGCTTCTCACACCAGCGGCCCAACTAAGCCCTCAGGGCTCCCACAGGACATCCTCAGGGCCACTACACTGTACCCACAGCACATGGGCACACAGAGTCTGCAGCATGCAACCAGCGACCGGGCAGCCCCATCCCAGGCAGTCCCTCACTCATTTCCTAGCCAGAATCACAACTGCTGCAGGAAGACAAACACAAGTGTAGCACATGTTTCCTGCTTTTATGCTTCTGAACCAGAACCCTCAAGAACAGAGCAAGGAGGAGGCATTGGGAGCCCCAGTGCCCACCTTCCATGCAGCACCCAGAGCTCCCTTTGAGAACACCGATCTCATACATTTCCCAGGGGTCCTTCACACCACCACTTCTGCCCACAGAGCTCTCCTAACAGAGCTGCAGCTTCAGAGCTTTCAGGTCGGCGTTTGCCAACATGAAACTCCCAGATTTGGAGGAGTGAGGATTGTCTGAGTGGCTCAGAAAAGCTGAACGCAGTGCTTCAGCGAATCGGGGAGAAGGAAAGGGAAGGGATGGCACTTCAGCTTCGAGAGAGCGACTTCGGTATTGTCCCAACCAAGGGCTGATTAAGAACTTTGCAGCAACAAGAAGAAAGTCCAAGAAAAAGAACGGAGAGACGCAAAAGAGCAGTTCCAAACAAATCTGTGGCAAGGAAACCGAGCGTGTAACTGCCGCACACCCACTGCCGTGATTTCAACATGGGGCTGAGGGAGGCCGGCACGGGCAACGTTCGAGTCGGCCCCGCCGCAGGCCAGGCTCTGGGCTTCCGCACCCCGCGGTCGCATCCCGCTCCCGGGGCTCCCGCGCACCTCCGGAGCCGCGCAGAGGCCGCGCGATGCGGCCGGGCCGCCGCGGGGTCCCCCGGAGCCCGGGCCGGAACGGAGCCGGGGGGCTCGGCCCGGGGGCGTCCCTGTGGCGGGGTCCCCCCGCACCGCCTCCCCGCCGGGCCTGGAGGGCCGGGAAGCCTGAGGCTGGATTTCCAGCGGCTCTCGCCTCGGCCCGGCCACCCTCCGCGGGGCACCGCCGGCCCCCGCGTCCCTCCCCGGCCGGGCCGGGCCGAGCCGAGCCTCCCGCCTCGCCCCGCGGCAACGGCACTCCCGGGAGCGGCCGCCCCGCCGCCGGGCACCGGCGAACAAAGGGCCGAGGCCCGCCAGGCGCCCGCGGGGAGCCGCGCCGGAGCCGCGCTCTCCGCCCGCCGCCGAGGGACCGCCGCGAGAGGCCGGCCGAGGGGCCGCCGCCACCCCCTGCGCTCTCCGCGGCCGCTCCGGGCACGGCTCCGAGCACGGCTCCATGGGGTTGGGGCCGCCACAGTCCGGCCCCGGGCCCCGCGGTCGCCGCCGCCCTCAGCGGGGCAGTCCGGACTTTCCCCCTCGCTCCCCTCCCCGCTCCGGGAAGCGCCATATTGATCCCGGGCGCCGCTCCCCGCGCCCCTCACCTTGGCGATCGCCTTCTTGTACCGGGTCACCGCTTGCTGGATGAGGCTGAAAACTTTCATGTTGCCGTCCCCGCAGGGCACGACCACCCGCGTCCTCCCGAAGCACACGGTGACTTTCATCCTGCGCTGCCGGGGGGCTCCCGCGTCCCTCCAGCCCCGCGCAGCCTTCCTCCTCTTCCTCCTCCTCCTCCTCCTCCTCCTCCGCCTCTCCGCCCTCCGCCACGGCCGCCCCCCGGCGGGGCGCGGCGCTCAGCCTCCGGCCGCCGCCGCCGCCGGACCGCCGCTGCGGGTGCCCTGCTGCAGAAGTACGGGCAGGGGACCGGGGTACGGGTAGGAGCAGGGCGGGACGAGGGCCGCTCGCTGCCTGGCTGGGGGAGCGCGGCAGGCCGGGCCGCTCATATGCCGCGGAGCTGCCCGCTGCCTGCGGCCACCTGCTCGGCGCCTGCCCCGGCGCGCAGCGGCGACGGGCGGGGCGCGGCGCTGCCTCCCCGCTCCGGAGACGCGGAGCATTGCAGCGGGGCGGGCGCAGCCGGACGGCCCCGCGGGGCGCCCCGCGCAGCCGAGGCGCGGAGCAGCGCCGGCACCCGACGGCGGTGGGGTTGGCCCAGAGCGGCGGCCGCTCGCTGCCCCGGGCCGGCCGCCGTGGTGCCGGGTCCGAGCCCCGGTGGCGCCGCGAACTCTGCGGGAGCTGTGCGCCCGACACCAGTTGGTCCGCTGAGAGGAGGAGTGGGGGCAGCCGGCTGTTCCTCCCCATAACATTGCCTGCTGCTCTTCTGTCGCTAATCTGAGGGATAAAACCAAGGCACTAAAACACAGAAAGCCTCGAAACAGAATCTTTACACATTCCTACCCGACTTTTTGGAGAGCCAGGTGATCTTCATGGCCTTTTGTGTTTCTTTTAGCACGACAGAACTGACACAGAGCCGCGGAAAAATCAATGCATCATCAGGCTGATTCCAGCAAACCTGGGACTGTTCAATTTGGAGAAGAGAAGGCTTCAGGGAGACCCGATAGCAGCCTTTCAGTATCTACAGGGGGGCTGTAAGAAAGAAGGGAACACCTTCTTTAGCCAGGGTCTATTGGGACAGAACAAGGGGATATGGTTTAAAGCAAAAAGAGGGGAGATTTAGATTGGTTATAAATAAGGGGTTTTTTACAGTAAAGGTGGTGAGGCACCGGTACAGGTTGCCCAGATTGGTAGTGGATGCCCCATCTGTGGAGACACTCAAGATCAGGATGGATGGGACACTGAGCACCTGATGGACCTGTAGGTGTCCCTGTTCATTGCAGGGAGGTTGAAACTGATGGCTTTTAAGAATCCCTTCCAACTCAATTCTATGATCAGTACATGAGCATCAGTGAAAGCGCTGAGCAGTTTACTCACCAGAGCCATCAGATGTCAAAAGATTTTGCAAATATCACCCACATTTTTCCATGGATTTCACTGAAAACTGTGGAGTTGCACAGTTCACTGAGCATTCACTGTGGCCTGACAGAATGCTTCTTTTGGGTATAAATGGTGAAATTCAAATTAACTGCAGAACAAAGGTAGACTTTGGAGGACATGAAGGAAGGGAAAATACTTCACCCCCCTCCCCACATTTCATGGTCCCACAGACATGAAATGAAGTGTGTGGAAAAAGTGTGTGTGGGAAAATGAAGTACTTCACAGCACGTAACACAAGTGTCCTGCTGCTAGTGTGGGCACCTCAGCCGTGTTCTCCACTTCTTCCTACCCAGCAGCAATCTCAGCAACTGTCTGTCCACTCCCCTAGGCAGTGGTTTTGGTAACTTCAGGGACTTCAAACAGGATCTAAATAGAAAAACCGATCTGCAGTTTAATGGGCACCCAGCTAAAGGGTAGAAATAATGTTATTCTTAAAACTTGGTGAAATTACTTCCCAATTAAGATAACAGAAGCATGAGAATGGCATCCTTAGCCCTTTGCATTCTAATTAGCAGTTTAAAGCAATGAAAAGGTCCATTTATAGAAGTTTCATCCTTCAAATATCCAGTTCAATTCCATGGCATTGTTTCTACCAACAGTGGTTCTGGAAAACTTCTGGGCATGCAGCGACAAGACATCTCACCCATTGATCTGCAGATAATTCTGCTCTGCTTAGATGTCAATGTCATTTCCATTATATGCTTGCCTTACCTGAACTAGTAACTTGGGTGAGAATCTGAAAGCTGCATGAAAAATAGGGCTGTCTCTGAAAGCAGGAGACAAGCACTCCTGACAAACAGTAATACTTTAGCTTATCCTCAGTGTTTCACTTATGGAACAGAAAGGAAGAATTCAGGAGGTCAGAGAGGCAGAAGGAAATGACAGAGAAGCAAACAGCTTCCAGCTCGTGACTGAGACAACTGAGCACGCTCCACGATTGCACGGCCATGGCCTATCAAATTCAGTATTGGAAAATGCTGAGAATTTCCATTAACTACTGGTTTCATACTTTCTAGGTGATCATAAGTGCTGCTGGGAACATACTGTGAAAATAAAATGGTTATAAATCCTTGGTTTAATAGACAGCATCTGAGAAACTTGCAGAAACAGCTGCAAAAATGTGAAATCGACAGCAACTCTTCCAAGGAATACTGTCTGTAACAAGAAATTTTCCAGTGACAGATTTGGCAGTGTTCAGCATTGCCTTTCAGCAGTCATTTGCACGTATCCACTGAAACACAATGTTGCTTATCAGGGACCTCACCACACCTCTGTAAAATGTATTATTAATAGAAAGATTTTCTGGTCAACAGCGACTCTTTCCCTGCTCACACACTGCTACAGGTTTCTCATGTTTTCCTAGGATCTAATTCCCACTCTTCAACAAGTTTCTTGATGGTTTCTCAGCTGTTCTAACAGTCTCCTGGGGAAAAGAAAAAAAAAAACAAAAAAAAAAAAAAAAAAACAACCTAAAACAATTCAGCAATAAATATTGACAGGGTTATTTTATTTTATTTTATTTTATTCAATGTTTAAAATTGGAAAAATCAGAAGTGAAGTAGAAAGAAAATAACTTCATCCTGGAATGTGATTTGAGACCAAAAAGTTAGGACTACGGCATGGATAGTGATAGCACCAATGAAAGTGAGGGCCTTGGAGATTTGGATTTCTTTCTCACTAGATACCCACACATACACTTTATATAAACATGATTTTGAAAACTTTCAAATACAGTTTTCTAAGTTTAGTGTTTGATGATGTCTACAAGGAAGAAAGAACTTTACCAAACAAAATAACAAGTCTGTGAGAGTGTCCAAGATCTAATTATGTAAGATAAATGAAGTATAAAACATTATTATTAGAGATTATGAGAAAAGGATTATACTAATCAGGAGAAAAATTGGCAAGAGTTGCTGGTTTACAAAAACTACAAGTACTTTCCGTGTACTTAATGAAAAGGCATCATGATGCAATAAGGGATGGTGGATATATATAGCTCTGGATGTTGAGATCATATACCCTACAACCTGACAATCCATTTTCTAACCAGGATGTTGTTGGAAGACTTCCACTGAGAGGCAATTATCTGTCTGGCAGAAGGAAGTCGATGGAGCAGTGGATGGAGACAACCAGAGCTTATGATTGCTGATGATTAATACTCAGGTTCTGTTTAAAGCTGCCACTGGTTGCAGTCTCTGGAGAACACACCGCAGACGTGCAAGCAGTGAGAATCTTGCAACCACTGATTACCATGGGTAGGTTTCACCTGAATGTTAAAGCTCTTCAGGCAGTGGAATGTCACTCATTTCCAGTACTTCACAGTTTATTCTCCAATTATACACTGTTGAGGAATTGTTATGGACTTATTCTGCATATGTTCAGATTTAGCAGTCTCTCCATGGTGTGATTTGACAGGAAAACACTGACTTAGCTCACAGTGTGTTTGAAGTTCATGCAGTGTTAAGCACAGATATTTCCTTAAGCCAAGCAGAGTTCATTCAGACCTGTGGAAAGACCAGTGTCAAACTGAAGAGCTATAGTGTTCCTCAAAGAATTACAGTGTAAACATAGTTATCTAGTTCACCTAGAAGTCAAATTAAAAAGTAAATAAAGAAAGGAGAGGGGTTGGAAGAAGAAGATATATAAAATAGACAAAATCAAGTAACAAAAATAAAATAAAATAAAATAAAATACCTGCAGCACCTCATGTGAGTTCAAAGTGCCATTGTCAAAAAGACTTAGGGAATACTATGAGGTTTTGGAGATTCAGGATCCTGAACAAACTTAACTCTTCTACTCAATTATTAGGTAAAACCTTATATTAAGTGTTTCGTATACGTTCAAATATTTTGTTTTTAATGCTCTACATTATTTACATTTTACTCTGGGTCTCTGCTCTTACCAAATCAAGCACACGTGACTATTTGAGATCTTCCTCTGGATAACTTTGTAACTGCAGCAATGGGTCAACTACTCTGCTGTCAGATTTCCTGGGTTCTGCTACGTACTCCCCATACTTTCACAGAGTAGCGAAACAGTGGTTCCTAGCATCTAGTTTTATGAATGAGACAATCATTAAAGCTTATTAAGTAATTGTGGCTGGCTTTGGCCTGGAAAATAAATGAGGTCAAATTAAGAATTATTTTCTACAACGTCTCAAAAGAGGCTGGGATTTAGGGAATGGACAGTCTTTGAAACATTAAGAAGTAATTAGAGAATCATGCGAGTATTGATGTCAGGCATAGGAGACTGGGGCACACAAAATTTGGGAAGAAAAGAACTACTTCTTTGGTGGTATAAAGGAAGAAATTGTAGCGAAGAATCCCCAATTTGAAGGAAAAGCCACATGACTGTTCACCTTCCTGGAGGCTGCAATGTGAGCCTGAAGGAACTTCAGGCAGCCATATGGTGGGTAGGGGCAGAAGATGAGTATACGTGAGCCTACTGCTTTTTCTTCTGGGTCTAAACTGGTCTTATCAGAGAAATACAGAATCATAGAATATCCTGAGCTGGAAGGGACGTAGAAGGATCACCAAGTCCAACTCCCAGGCCACCCAAAATCCAAACCCAGTGTCTGAGGGCAGTGTCCAAATGCTCCTTGAATTCTGAGCTTGACGCTGTGCCCACTGCCCTGTGCAGCTTGTTCCATGCCCACCGGTCTCAGGTGCAGAACCGTTCCCTAACCCAAACCTGAGCTCTCCCTGATGCAGCTCTAGAAAAAAAAAAGAATAGTGTTCAAGGGTTTTTAACAGCTTTCTTACTAAGTCTCCAGTGGTTTTCAGCTCTCCTCAAACTGTTCTGACTGGAGTGTTTTCTATAAGGTGTATCAGGCAATGTGCTGAGAATTGTGAAGACCTGAACTTGAATATTGAGTCGATTCTTGGTGTGGACACTTGGAAGAAATCCACAGAAAAAAAAGTTAGAATGGTTAGAGCTGTAGGAAGCAACTCTAAGAAGATGCCTGGGTGCCCTGCATGATGCTGGGTGTGCCACAGTCCCATAAGCAGAACTGCAAATTATTACAAGGAACATACGCTTTACCAAATCCCAGCTGCCAAAGTTCACACTGTATGTACTGCATGGGTCAAATAGGATTCAGTTCTCAGGTCAGAGGTAAAGTTCTGAAGATCTCAACACTGCAAAATAAAAATACATTTAGTATCCGCTGGCAAAAGGGAAAAACAAGAAAAAGACATACATAGCTAAGTTATAGTTAGAACTTCTCTATGTATTATAGTAACGCAAGTTGCAAAATCCAGCACTTGTTAATTAAGAAATGCCAAAATTAACAGAATGCTGTCCTGCACATCCATGCAGTGCTTTGGGAACAATAACTCGGGAGGGAGCAGTGCTGTAGTATGAGCAAAACAGACAAGCATAAACCTGGTACTGGTGGGCTGAATCTCCTTCTGACAGATAAGGAACATTATCCCTGATGAATTTCAAAGAGCAGCTCCAGAGATCAGCATTAGAATTTCTGAACAAGAAATGCAAACCTTTAAAAAATCATCACCATACCAGATAATCCAAGTAAAGGGGCCATTGCTGGGTGTTCTGACAAAACTGAGAGCAAACATATAAGCATTTCAGGAGTAGAAGACAGTTTTTATCAACGTCCCAGTTAGCCAGTCACTGAAACCTGTAAAAATAAATCTGTTCACTGACTTCAGTGGCACTGGATCTGGCCCAAGGGCCTTTTTTTTGCCCTACCCCAGTAGTGAGTAAACATCATCAGAACAGAACTGCAGAACTGGGCTCCATTTGTCAAGTACTTGCCAGAGCTGGAACCAACTCAGAGGAGCCCGTTTGCTGAACAGAAGAAATGCCAAATTATTTGACACAATCAGGTTTTATCTACTGATGAGCATTCCTGGAAAAATTCCTTCCTGTGACATGAAGAGGAACACCCACGGGGTATGTCAGTGAAAATGCCTATCAAAACATGATAGTACATATATCCCACTGTACAAATTATTCATGTGGTTTATGAACGTGTTAAGAATGCATTTCTTAGCTTGTGTTCCTATTTATGGATCCCTAATTAATTTTTTGCTCTATTCTCATCCTCATTGGATCAAAAGGGAATAGGATCGTGTCATAGCACTCAGTAACAAATTAATTTGATGATTATGGGGAATTTTTGGTAGATATGAAGGGAAGCATACCCTTTTCTCTGCTTCCCCACATGAAAAAGGTAACAGGGAGAGCTGTGTGGGGCACTGATACAGCTGCAGAGCTCTCTGATTTGCAGAGGAATTAATTTGCTCTTGGAACACATGCCCTGTTACCCACTGACTTAAACACACAGCTTCTGCTGCTCGTGCTGAAAACACAAACTCACCCCAGCACAAATATTTGCAGCCGAACAAAGTCCCGCTGCAGAATGCCCCTTATAGCAGCACCAGGTGTCAGAGCAGGAGGGCAGGCAGTGAGCGCACAGCTCCATGTGGAGAGCAGGACCAGGGCATACATGGTTACCTTTCTGACAGCTCCCGGACCCTTCCCATGGGTGCTGGGTCCAGAGCTGGGTGCTGCTGGGCCCTGTAGTGCTGGGAAAGAGAAAGGGAGCGAGAGCAGACAGCTGAAATCTGGACACTGCTTTCAAAATCATTCCTGGCTTCCTTAGGGAAGTTGAAATCGAAAAAAAAGAACCTGAGAGAGGCATACATGGTCTGTTGCATGCTCTGCTTCCCCCATGTTCCTTCAGTGGAACTCAAAGCCTTTCTTCTCCTCCTGCTCTGTTTTATCCTCTTTTCCATACCCATTCCTACTTCTCTTTTCATATCTTATCTTGTCTTTCTTAAATGTATGCACAGCTGCTGAAATCAGTAAAAAGACAAATCAACTTTCATAGGAGAACCCTCACGAGCTAAAATACATAACAGATCTTCACATCCTGCCAAAATCTCACTCTACCCAGAACTGAAAAGATGGCAGTCAATGAGCGAGAATTCTCATGTTCCAAATACTGCTTCACATCAAAAGAAGGTTATATTTCTTTATAGCAAAAGTTCCAGCGGCTTAAATTGTTCCACAAAGTTTTAAAATCCATACCCTCAACCGAGTTGTCTTCTCCAACACAGTGCCTGCTGGATGGCCTCAGTACAGGGACACAGCAATGCATTGAGGGGCAGCCAATGAAGGGCCAGCAGAGCTAGAAGTGGTGGCAATGATATTGCCTCACAAGATCTCTTCTGGTTTTTCCATCTCTGGTTGATCTTACATGAATAGGGCACAGAGTGCTGCAGAAGCAGCCAGAAGGAGAGCAGTTACAGCTCCAGAGCCACAGTGAGATGCACGAGAGTTGGCTCAGCTCTCACCTCATCTTATCCTCTGCACAGAGCCCTCACCCTTGAGACAGCCAGCAGCCTGCTTAAAAGGAAATTTTTCACACCCCAGGGCTGTGGGCTCACGGAGCATCCCACACGAACTCAGGTGCTGCTGCTGCAGCAGTGCTGTGTGTTCAGATTTGAAAGCAGAACGTGGAGCGGCTTAACTCACACAGATGGGGCAGGCAGATGGGATTAGCTCCACAGCCCCCCCCCATGCAGCCCTCCCCATGCAGCCTGCCCCACTCCCTCCCAGCATCTGCCCCGGGATTTCAGCATGCCCCACTTTTAGCAACTATTACTGCACAGAGGTAAACACAAATTAAGATATGCCTCAGCATTATTTAAGATCTATTTTCTCTTTTGGAATAAACCCACTACTTCTTACTAGTGAATTATTCAGAACTTAAATTATGTCCCAAGCTGATGAATTCAAGAGCAATGAATCATTCACACAGGACATGATTTAACCCAGAAAGATGGTGGAAGTAAAACACAGGATGCTGCTTTGTGTGTGCATCACAACCCAAGAAGCAATAACCATTCTCAAGGCATGAAATGCTGGCTGCCTTCCTGACACCACCAGAATCACAAATGAATGGCCTCACCTGGAACCAGGGAAGCTGACGGGAGCTTAATTACAGACGGGGTGTTGCAAGAATTTGATAATTAAAATGCACCAGGGTCAAACAACTGTTTTCTGTAGTGGAGAACAATTTCTTATTACCCCGTTAAACTGATAATACAGTAGACAGAGATGATTCACTTGAAACATGGTTTTAAAAATGCATTTTCTTCCTCAAGGGATTTACCAATAAGTCATCGAAGATTCCACACCTGATTTCCTACAGAACCCAATGCCAACCCCAACTCATGAGTTGGGGTTTTCTTCACACTTCTTTTCCCACTTGTAATAAATTTTAAAGGCTAAAACAAGTGAGCAGATATGTGGACCAAGTCAGTACTTTCCAGCTCATACAGCTGCAAAACATTGCTGCTGTGGGCATAGCTACAGCAGCACCACAGAGGAACTTGCCATGGCCAGGGCTGCTCTCCATCTCCCTGCTGCAGGTCACTGATCTCAGGTCTCAAACAACCATGCTGTACCCTTGGTGTCTCTGTACCAGAATTAAAAATGCAATAAGCTATTAATACAGTGCTGTCCTATAAAGCTGGGCACAGCATCTGAGGGCAGAACTCAACACACTTCAGCCATATAAGCTTTAATATCCACAGCAAACTGGTTAATTGCAATGATTGTATACATGCACGGGCAAAAAGAGATTGGAATAAGATGTCTGATGTGAATGCTCACACACAGAATGATTTATGTCAGCACTTAACCTCCCAATATTTGGGTTGAGCTATGTGCCTGCACAAGGCCCTCTGCTCAGCAGCATCACATCACCAACTCCATGAATATACAGCCTCACAGGGAGAGATTTTCTGCGAGAAATTTCATCCTCTCCATCTCAGTTCAGATGCACCTAACCACATCTTTTTCAAACAGGAAACAGCTCCTGTGAGTGGATCTCTTCCCTTCTGCACTTCCAGGCACCCTCTTCTGCACATAGCAATTATCTGAACTTGTTCTGCTCTTGTGGTGATTGCAGCTTGGGATTCCTGTGGTTCATCACACAACCCTTTTGTGCACGCTGCCCAGCTTTACAAGACAGCCTTGTGTTCACAGCATCTTCTCACTTTTTTATTTCTGATACAGGGAATAAGCTTTCATGCCTTTTTAAATGTCTCAAGCATTTGAGATACAATTACTTTTTGTTACTTTCCACGTAGCTCTGTTTTATCAGGTCTTATTTTCCTCTATTCCCCTTTTTTGAATTAGTTATATAATACCAATACTCCTTCCTTCTTCTGCATTTGTATTCCCTCCTTGCATATTGCAATACACAATATCTCCAATAGCACACAGCTGCTTGCTAAGAAACCCTAATTCAAGCACAAGCACACACCCAGCTGCGTGCTGTGAGATGCCTGCTCAGAGCACTTGAGGGACCTTCTCCTGCTAACGTTGCCTCTCAGTCTTCTTTTTCCAACCGTGTTTCTCTTTCTGCTCATTGCTAACACAGCCTTTTTCTCCTTTGTCAGTTTTCTCCCCTCAGAATGTTTCCTGCAACCAGAGCTGAGCAGCAATCATTCCCACAATGAGCCACAGCCGTTTGGTCTCAAGTTTCTTCAGAAAAAGCAAGAAACAGCAAAGCTCCCCTTTAATCACAGTGCCCACAGAAGGGACACGAAACCAAACACCGACTGCGCAGTGGAGTGAGGGCTCTCCCTGGGGCTGCCAGGTGTGACCCAGCAGGGGCTGACCCTGGTGGCTGCCAGCACTGAAGGACAAACCCTTTTGCAGAGCAGCAGCAGCAACCTCGGGAGGTTTTCCACAGCAGAACTGTAACACGCAGCCTCCAAGCGTGGGAGGCTGGAGGCAATTTGAGTGGTGCTGAGAGGTGCCAGACTTATCAGACATGGAAGATGTTTCTCCAGATTTCACTTGCGTACTGCTTTATACCTATGCTAAGTGTGCAAAACACCACTGCTGGTTTGACGAGGGAGTTTTGCTTTAGTAATCCTCAGCACCTGTTTTACAGCACCAAATGACTAGGCAAAGTCTACACAGAACAGTACTGTAGAGGCAGAAGGATTAACAGCATTATTTTGCTGCTGTCTGCCTTTTCTGCTGTGGAATCAGCCCTTGTATGCAAAATTGTTCAATATATGTTTCATGGTGCAACTGTGCAAACTAACAAGCTTTTTTTATGCATCAAAACTGGGAGACCATGAGGTTGTTACTGGGGAACACTACACAGGCACTCAGCACTGAACTGGCTTTGATGGACACCCTCAAAGGCACATACATCTTCTTCAGTATCTATGGACTCTGGAGATACAGAGGAAAAATGTATATTTTGCTATCTTACTAAACCAAAGGCCCAAAAGTTACTTTAAACTATTTATTTTTTGGCTTGTTCCACAGTCACTGGCTCTATTTGGGATTCGCGGTCAAGGCTTTTCTTCTTTGAAATGTAACACATATCAGAGATGCTGGTGTCATTAATCATAGCAGACAGCAATAGTGGTCATTTTAAGTATAGGTATGCCTAAGACAAAGGCTGCAGTCCAATACCTTTGATTTGTAAGTGAGCTTGAATAGCAATGCAACATGCCAATGGAAAGAAATGAATCCATTGGGATCAGCTCTACCTCCAAACTGTAGCAAGGTTTGGCTCACTATCACTGAGCTCTGGCTCACATGCAGACCTGAACACCTGCTCTGGGGATTACACAGCCTACCAGGATCACTCAAGCAGCCCTGGGGCAGCAGTTCCTGGGGAGCCCAGAGCTCTGCTCCTACCTAATCCTGGCCACACTTCCAACTTCCACCATCTCAGCCTTTCTCAACAGTTGTTTCGCAGAAACTTTTCTGTTTTCTTCTCACCTGATGGTGAAAGAGAGCTGGTAAAGCACAGACCTCTTTGAGAACATACCACATAACACAACTCTGCTTAAAATCTTGATATATTAAGTATCTTCTTTCTGTCCTGCAATCCTAAGAACAACAGTGATCCCTGAGGTTGATAAGACCCGTTTTCTTCTTCCTGATGACTGCTTCTCTGCCCAAAGCCTCTGTCAAAAGCAACATGAACACAGATTTTGGTCTTTCTGTTTCTATCCTACATCACAGTGCCAGCTCCTATTTCCCATCCGACCGCACTGACACCCATAAGCAAGCAGACTGAATGCAAAGTGGAGCTGCAACTCCACATTGACCGGTGGCTTCCAATGTGTACACCATCACTCAAAACAGATACCTACATAAAAACATGAGTTTTTGAACTATTATTCTCCAAAGTCTGATGTGCCTAATGGAGGGATGGAAGGTTCATGAAGCTGAGAGAACAAGCAAGTACAGCAAAACATAGACAGGGCCTGGATACATGGTTCTGAGAAAAAGCCTCATAAATAGTCTTCCATGAGCCTGGAAAAGGATTCAGATCTGAGAAACTGCTACTGCTTCAGATCTGCCCTGCACTAATGGAAACAAGGCTTTGATTATAAATAAACAGGACTGTGCCACAGACACACCTGATTTCATCACCAGTTTCTCATCAGACTGTGGAATAACCCACAGTGCTGAACTTGACTGTTCATGTCAGCCAGGGGAACACAGCAATTCTGTTTTTTAAAGCATAAATATAGATAACTGCACAAATAGTAAATATCCTAAGCTGAATTCAGGCAGCTTTAGGGTTAGTTTGAAAGAAGAGCAACTACTTTATTTGACCATTTTGGATCCAAGCAGGGATGGCATAAGAAGTGGGGTAGGGAGGAGGGGGGAAAAAACAAACTCTGGAAGCCAAGGGCAAAGAAACAATGTGGGGAACAAAATGAAAGTTACCTTGCAAACGGCAAGTTTCAGCTTGCTTCTAACTGCAGTAATAAGAAAGCAAAGTGAGTCATTCTGGAAACACTTTCCAGCTGGAGGAGGTTGAAATGCTGCAGCGGCCCACCAGCAACGTGGGCAGCGGGTGCTGAGCTGAGCGAGGGGGTCGTGGGCAGTCAGGGATCTGAGGGGTGTGCGTGAGGTCTGGGAGGACGCGGGATGTTTCTTTTCTGGAAAGTGGAGGAGGAAGAAGAGAGGCTGCAGCAAAGGTATTGCAGCCTTGTGAAAATAAATGGAGTAACGATGGTTTGCTTTCTGAGAGAAAATTGTTTACCTCTTCTACAAGGGGCTGGAAGGCGGATGTCCCAGTGCCATGCAGTGCTGGGCTCTGGGGAAACACTCAGGTCATGGGGCAAGGTCTGTTTGGTGAGATGGGTGAGAAAGGCCGAGCGATAGACCTGTGGCAGCTGGTGACAGTGAGAAGGAACCCAAAACGTGATACTGATTGACTGCCCGAGAGTGGTTAATATTTACCTCAGCACTCAAGCTGGTATCAGATTGCGGCTCCTAACAGTTGGCCAACCCCAACACGGGCTGTCAACTAAACTGTTAACATTTTTCAAGTACAGACATGCTAATACAACTTAAAAGGAAAGCTACAAAAGAGCAGGTCTCATTATAGTCACTTAAAGAAAACCATCAGGACAGTTAATTACGTGCATGTCATTTTGACTTTGTCAAAACCTATGTAATAGGCAATATATTTAATTTTTGCAATCTACATTTAGGGGAGCGTGCTGACGCTTTTTTATTATCCCCAAATCTCTTATCACCAAAATTGTACTTCATCCCCAGGCATTTTCCTCATTTCTCTCTATTCTGTGATTCAATGACCACAACATTACACAAGGTTAACAACAGAAAGATTTCTTTGACGTTGTAACTGCTTCATCTTTCTTAGGTGTTTTTTTTATCTGTGTTTGATAGTGTGATACTCACAGCTCATTTATTTTTTAAAGGGTGATTTATGTTCAGTGGTTTTGATCCTTTTCAGTGTCAAAAGTGCCATTGAAACCTTTTGACCCTACAGTAAAACTTTGAGCTGTATTAACAAGTGGCTTCTTTTTATTTGCTCTTTCTTAGAGATAGAAACACAAACTTAAAGCTACTGAAAGCCTCTGTAAATTACGTGCACTTATTTCACCTGTTCTACAAATGAGTCTGACTTCAACTTTTATTCGTAGAATCATAAAATTGTTTTAGTTGAAAGGGGCCCTCAAAGGCCATTCATGTCCAATGGTCATGCCCAATGGACAAGGCAATGGACAGGGACACATACATTAGATCTGGTGCTCAGAGCCCCATCCAGCCTGATCTTGAGTGTCTCCAGGGATGGGGAACCTTGCACCTCTCTGGGCCGGTGCCTTTCCACATGAATTGTAAAAAACTAATTCCTTAAATCTCTCCTCTTTTAGTTTGAAACCATCACTCCCAGTCCTAGGGAAAAAGTTCCTGCTAAAGAGTGTCCCCTTCTCTCTAACAGTCTCTCTTTATGTACTGATATGAACATATAGGCGAGGAACACTGAAGTTGTGAGGAGAGCACAAACATTTATATAGCGCATGGAACACAAAGGAAATACACAGGTTGTGTAGAAAATGAGCTAACAAAAGTAGAGCATAGTTCTTATGTAATGAAGGCATGAAGAAATGCCATGTTCTGTGGCAGTATCCAAAACTCAGCTTTCTAGTCCCTTCCTTCCTTGTAGATCCTTAAGAACCAGCGCCATTTTGGCCTGCCAAGTGAGACCCATGTCACAGCCTGGGCTGCAGAACCTGGGAGCAGCACACCAGGATGGGTCCCTGTGGGCAAGGCCTCCTCCCGCCTCTGCTTCCCCCACAGCCCTGAGCAAGGTTTTCCCCAGGGCTGCTCACGCCTGAGGAAGAGGCAGCTCAGCATGAGCCACACCCACAGATATTGGAAGAGCAGCCTCATTGGAACAGTTGGAAAAACTCATATTTCTGAAGATCCTGTTTTCTGGCATGGAAGATCTTCTTCCCTGATGGCATTCCTCCATTGCTCCGTTGTTTTTTTCTTGTTGATGTTGTGCTTTTTTTTTTTTAAGTGGAAGCAGCTCTCAGAGGTACAGCTGCTGCCTGACTGCTGCCAGAGGAGCCACAATTTCTTAATAGCCTCCACCGACGAGTTGCCATGTTAACAAAACAGGAGCTGAGGAAATGGAGCTGTGGAGCAGGCAGGTGTAACCCAGGGCTAAGGAGTGGCTGCTTGCAGCAACTCCTCAGTGTGGCAGCAACAGGGGGCCTGTGGGCCTTGCTTCCAAGCTGCTGAGTTTCTGTCCACTCACTGACACAGCCAGAGCCTCAACAGAGCCCCACCTATGCACCAAGGAGGGCTAAGGCAGAAAACAAACCCCATGGGGTTTTGTGCACCCTGTTCCCTTCTGAAGGTCCAGCAGTGATGAACCGACGAGACGAGCTACCAGCTATGGGAGATGATCAAGAGCAGTAACTGTTCCACATTTTCAGAGCACCTAGCAAAAACAGCTAATTCTGGCACCATCACTGCAGATAAATGCAAGGAAAAATTCATCTCCCTCTTTGATACTTCTATCAAGGGTTGATGTGTGAGCAGCACTCAGTGTCATAGCAATAATCACTGCCAGAGTCAAGCTGTACGTGAAAGGATGTAAACCCCAGGGTCACTGCCTTCCCATTTGAGCTATTAGAATGAAGAATGTCTCCTTCCTAGTATATGAATTAAAGGAAATATGATGTTCTTCTATTTTCAGTAAGAACAGGATAACCTGTTCTGCAAGGTGATAGCAGTCATCTGAGCACTGTGTCTTATTCATAGAACACAAGATCTCAGACCTGGGGAGCTGCTGGGCTAGCAGACATAAAAAGAGGTGACAGAGGTCTTAGGCCTGGTGGCACACAGGACAGAGAAGGCTATGAGGCCCCCCACCTCTGCACATCTATACCAGGGCTGCTTCCTGCTCCATAGACATCAGCGCCTTTGGGCCTGACAGAGCTGAGCCCCACTGCTCACAGGCTGCAGGGGCTCCTGCCTTGGGAAGCATCACAAGATGCAGCAGATGGATGAAAGGAGCTACAGAAAGCAGCTATCAGTGAAATCAGCCTCTCTCAGGTCTGCTTTTAAATTTTTAGTTTTAAATAATCCCATTTCTACATATGATATGTGCATAATTCATTCAAATATATCAAATTTATGGCATAATTAGGATCCATAATAACCTAATGTACATATAATTATCTACGGACAAAGCAGTAGGTGTGTGCATGGGCGTCTGAAGGCGATGACTTCTTAAAGCACGTGTTGCCTAAACTAACCTGCCTTGACTTGCAACAATGCTTTTTTCAAAGCACAGCAGTGGGCCAGTTTGCTGGGTGTAGCAAAACTGGGGAGCGCAAGTCAGATTGGAAAAGAACTATGTCACTTTTATATCACCCTTATGTTGAAGTTGCTCTCTGAATCACATTTTCCCTTTGCGCTCGGGGGGCGCCTCACCACCTCTGCTGCTCAGAGCTGTGAACACCAAAGCTGATAGGCAAGAGCGACCTCCGAGGAGATCTGCCTGGAGAGTTCTGGGCAGCTCTGCCCACTGCCCCCCAACAGGCAGCACAGCAGCACCCAGATGGCTGCAGCACAGCCCTCCCAGCGGTGAGCTCCCCAGGACCGAGTACAGCTGCACTGTGGAAAAACTGACATTGCACTGGAGGATGTGCTCTGCTATAAATGTTGGGCGAGATCTCTGCAGGCAAGTTCTGCCCTCTTCACCTTTACCTATCCGAGAAAATGAACAGCACACACAAACGTCTGAAACACTGGTCACTGTGATTATTAGCATGCCATAATATTAATTCACAACCTTATTTTAATAAAGTAATGCAGGGATTTGCAAGACTACCATAAATAAATCTTACAGACAGACGGACGTGCTGACATTTGTTCCCATTTCCTTATTTAAAACTCACATCTAAACTGAGTACCTCTCTCAACTGCTGAATTTCATCAATGGCTATTAGCTGTTATGTTTTCTTCACCAAAAACAATCAAAAAAAACCTGTGAAAACCCTTTTGAGGTCCCTAATTCAAAACGAGCTCAGAACTAGCTCAGCATGCAGCTCTATCTCAGCAGCATCACCTCAGCATCTGTGCTGCAATCAGAACACTCACTGACCAAATTCACTCTGAGCATATGAAAGCAGAGCTCAGCCCAGGCTGTGTGCTGAGCCCACAGATAGCCATCCTGACAGTTGAGGTGATGACACTCTTTCACTGCTCGCACTGTGTCTTCCCATTTCTTTGCCATATATCTTGAGGACGTCACCCAACCTGATCAAAATACTTACAAGGTGCTTAATACCAACTAGATTCAAGAGCAACTAGCAATAAAATAACATGATGGTCAATAAATATCTCCGACTACAGCTTTGTTCATCCTTCTCTTGCACTCTCTGTGTTAATATTCCAATAGTACTTTTATGCTGGATGCTGGTTATCCTCCAATCCACACATTGAGCTCATTCTCCTTTTTATTTTTTATTTTCCTAATTAGCAATTTGAAAATGGATTGCTATAACAAGCAAAACTAAATCAATCCATATGTGTAAGAACATAAAAACCAGCCTTACTTTGTCAAGAACCAACACCCATCTAGCTCAGTATGGGAACTCTAGAACTAATAGCAGATGTTTTGGGAAACAACTACAGAAGGAAATATTTTTAGTGGGAACCTCCACAGCATCATATTAAATGCCCATCTGCCTGATGTGAAATCACGTATTTCCATGTCTCCATAAGGTATTTATATTTACACTCATAAAAAGGACCAGCTAGTGGCTGTTCTCAATCAGCCTATCCACCACCACCACACTCTGCACTGTTGGACTTGTATTTTATCCACTGGAGAAGCCTGATTAAGAGCTGGGATCAGTGTTTGTAAAGCACTGGGAATACTGCACAAAACAGCTCTGAGGTGCAGTCAGTGTCACTGCATTATTTATGCATGCAAACCCAACACCTAACGCTGCACACAGACATCTCATGCAGGCTGTCAGCCCTGTGACCTTCTGCACCAGGGCCCAGGGGTTGAAATCAAGGGGTTGGTTTTGTATCAAGTCCTCTAAATATGTTTGCATTTGTTTCAGAGCACTGAAATTAGCCTCTGGAGATAAGGCTGTACCTTCTTCAAGAAAATACAGTCAATCTCATTTGTGAAAACAAAGACAGAAACTGGCCAGTTTACAATCATGTCCTTGTTCGTAATGGCACACTTCTGAGAATGCATTGGTTCACTGCAGATAACATCAAGTAAAAGAAATACATAACATGAAATTACTTACTAGTCAAACTTCCCAAGAATGTCTTGTTTTCTCTGTAGGAATCTGTCAGACAGCCCCCAAAAGCAAGGCGTGAGGACAGGGAGGTGGCAGAACGGCTGCCAGCTGAGCAGGTGACAAACACTTGACACGGCTATCTTGGTGCCCCTTATCTTTGTGGCAATTCTCCGTGGCCTCCTCATACAGCACATTACAGTGCCCCTGATAGACTCCTGCTGAACACAAGTTTTAAAGCTAGACTGAAGCAAGACCTTTCCTATGTCCAATGTCAATCTGTGTGTCTTTAAGGGATGTACATCCAAAGAGACATACCATGCCTATAAGCCTTTTCTTACAGAAGGTTGGGTGGTTTCTTGCACCAGGTAGGTTTTATTCCTTACTTACTTGCCATTGGCTTAATGGTACCTTTTCTCTAGGTCAGCAAAAGGATTTTCATAGAAGGATTTTTCCTCTGTAGTTCTAAATCAGGAAAAGATTTCAACCATAACTTTAATTTTCTACCTTACCTTGATTCCCTCTAAAAATCTTTTCTCTCTCTCTGTCTTGCATGAATAGAATTTCTCCCTGTGACACTGCTATTTATCAGTGTTATGGCATTGCTTGCTACACAACATGCCGTGAAGAATTTCTAAGATGGGAATAAAATAAAAAAAAAACCATTGATGTTTAGATTTCACATGCTTCTTCTTCTCACTATTACTTTCCTTATTTTCTCTAGTAAAGCAGCACGTTCTGCCTCCTGTTTGTGCTAGGCAGCTGTACACACACGGATCACAATAAGGTGCACCTTTCCAGAGCCACACAGACATGCTCCAACACATGGCACAGGGGTGGAGAGAGAAAATCATTCACTGCTTTTCCACCAGAAGTCTTTTTTGCATTGAGCAGGGTTAGGTCATTACAACACTCCTGTGTACTTAGGACCAGTAGCAACAGCTGTCACAAGGAGGAATCTGGAGTGGGCTAACGTGCCTCATCCGAAAGCACAAAAATAGCTTTGGTGGTGTGGGGGCTGCAGTGTCAGCTGGGGATAAGGCTGGGACTGAGCAACAAAGCTGTTCCTGACCACCCAGCTGCCCTCTGCTGAGATCCATTTCCCCAACACCTCAAGCAGAAAAGACTCCATGGCAGGTGAAAGCATCGCATAAAGGAATTCAACTAAGGAATTTATTCCTAGTTGCAACTTTTCTGCTAAATACAGAACACCTAATGATCATTGACAAAAATTTCTCTGGAATGTCTTCTGATAGCTTAAAAAAAAGGTTAATGGTGAAGGCTTAATGAAACCTTACCAAAGCAGAGCATGGACAACACAGCAGTCCTCATTCAGGATAAAATTAAGAAGGTGCCAAGAATAAACTAGCCAAGAGTTCACTGACCAGAGTGCTGTGAGTATTGCATGGGTGCAGTGGGAAGGAGCCACCTCCTGCTGATTCACTCCTGCTGTCTTTCAAAGAACAGAATTTCATGGATGATTTTCACAAATAAAAAATAGTATCTCAAATGTATGCAGTTTGTATTAATTACCAATACGTAGGGAAGAAATGAATATTGGACATGTGCTGAATGGTGCTCAATTAGGCATACCTCTCCTGCCCAGGTGGCAAATTAAAAAAAAAAAATATTCCATATAGCAGTAAAAAGTATTGAGAACAAAATTCTTAATCACAGAATCACAGAATTGTAGGGGTTGGAAGGGACCTCCAGAGATCATCAAGTCCAACCCCCCTGCCAAAGCAGGTTCCCTACACCAGGTCACACAGGTAGGCATCCAGGCAGGTCTTGAACATCTCCAGAGAAGGAGACTCCACAACCTCCCTGGGATCACAGCAACATCAGGGTAAAACCAGGGAACCCTATGAGAGCTGACAGATTTCTCACAGCCTCACCTAAGCAACCTAGCTGCTAATGGTCCATTGGTTCCCCACTACCATCCCATGAAGTAACAGCATAGAGAAGCAAATCTCATAGGCTCTTGTTCCAGATGAGCAGCCCTTGAGCAAAGCTGCCTTTCAGCCACCTCATGTTGCTCTCCAAGTGCTGCCCTGGTCATCACCCACAGCCACTCCTGCAACCACCTGGCCCAGCTCCTGATCATCCTGGTCTGTTTTGCAGTCTCCTCCCTGCTCCTCTTAAGCATCGACTCCAGAGGAGGTTTCCACACGTTATATAAAAAACAATGACGCAGATGAACATGTCCACTCTAGGATTTGATTCATTCATTCAGCAAAATTGAGCAATAATTTGCGGCTTTTATTTCTTTCCTTTAACTTGACCTCATTTCAGCCCCAATCTGAAGTGTCTGCATTTTCTCCTCTTTCCTCTGATACTTGCTTACAGTGCACAATAAATACGCTATGTGTACCACGTAGATGCAGCCTACTGAGTGTGCATATACAATGATACATTTGTAATGACCAAATCTCATATCTCCACAAGTCAGGTGTGCAGGTGGATACACACTTCCATACAGGAAGAACTGCTGCAGACACGTACGCCTTCAATAAAGGAGGATACGTGCATGAAGCTTGCCTTTTATGGACACTTCCTCATCAGCAAATTTTGCATGAATCCAGGCAAGCCCCAGCTGTTCTACTGCCTGTGCTAAGAACGTGCTCTCTAGCCATGAGTGAGCACTGCCTTCTTTCTGCATTCCAGAAACAGACCCCATGGCACAAGGCTGGTGAGAACCCCAACAGAAAAGAACAACCCACAGGGCTTTACAAAACCACATTTGGTGGCTGGCTGCTACCTGGAGAATGCTGCAAGACCTCCCTCAAAGTTAAAACGATAAAGAAAAAAATAATACCCATGTATTGAAATATCCATGTAGATCTATGCCTCCTATTTACTTCCATGGAAACTACAACAGAAGCAAAGAGCACAATGACACTATTTGAGAGAGAAAATTCTCAGCTACAAAACACTCTTTTTCAGCTTAGTCAACACCACAAGCTATGGATTTTCATCAGCAATGAACAAGAACCTGTATGCCATGCTTGTAAATATTTGCATGGCCATCTGAAACATGGTTTGTCTTTCTCATTTCTGTTGCCACAGCTGAAATGCACCACTCACTGCCTCACTGTGCTCACATGCACAGTTTGGTCTCCATAAACATTCAGCAAGCACCAGTGAATGTGAGTGCCATTATTTCTGCATGGAGGAATTCAATTATACCCCTTTACTTCATGCACACTTCCATATGAAACGATATTTTGTCAGACTGCCCTCTATTTCTTTCTGTCACACAGAAATAAATATAATGGAATATTGGTGGAAAGGTTCCATCTCTACTGCCATACCACCAACACCCTTATCCAACATCATGGGCCAACAGAACAAAATAAAAGGCATTAATTTTGGAGCAGCCCACTTAGCAAATCTGACTTGCATCCCACCTAATTGGTTTGTTACCAGACACTTATTTCTTGGTGGTTAAATGGAGCTGTTCTGTTTTGCTGTTAACACATCCAAGTAGAAATGAGTTGGCATAACAAAATAACTTTCCTTCCCTTAGTGGATGTGACCCTAGGAGCTCTGGTGAAGCAAAGGATGGTAAATGGTGCATCCATCTGACTAGGTGCTGCCACTGCCTCCCTCGGACTCTACCTCTCTCTTCCTGGCTCCAGCGATCATCTCACAGTGAATTCAGTCATGCACAGACAGGTGAAGTGAAGCACTGCAGCTCACTGAGACAGATAAGCAGATTAATTATTTAGTGTTTTCTTCCTTGGATAACTTTGCTCAGTCTTAGATATGTCTTTGCTGGCGGGGGGTTCTGCTCTCATCTCTCCAGGACCAGACTGCATGAGCGCTGTATGATCTCACTATTAGTAATCAATAGCTCAGAGAAAAGAAAACATCAACTGTGGTAGCATATGAAAATACTGATTTTAGATAGGGATATATATGTACATATCCTGTATTTAATAGTATCTATATACATATGAAAGTACAAAGCACAAATTGCTAGCTGAGTATTGGAAAACTTAATCCATAAATATCCTGTGTTACTATCAATGAAGTCTCGCAGAACTAAAAGACAGTTCTGGAATTAAGATACTTGGGTTGTATCCAAATTCCTTAGCTTTTGCATTTTATTTGGTTTAACAATTGAAATGGATCATTCTTGATCCTGGCCCAGCTCTAGAAACCTTTCTCACTAGAAACAGGTCTGGTGCCTGAGCTGCAAGTTTAAGTTTAAATGAAAATATCTATGCTAAAACTTCACTAGAAAATGTCCAAGAGACAGTCTTGCTATGCAGTCAGAAAAACTTATTCTCAGTATAAGCCCCTCAACAAAGTTTACAGAAGGCAATATAGCTTATCCTGTCTAACCTACTGGAACCAAACAAAAAAAGCAGCATCGCACCAGACAGTGCAAATTAGGCTTTCCCCTCAAGTCTGTAATGCCTTACCTTGTAGGTATTCAATAGTTCCTCCCTCTAACTTACTATTCTCTAGAAACTGAAAACCATAGTTTCGTATCTGCTTTTGCTACATGTCCTAAAAAGACATAAGGATTGAATTTAGTAGAGCAGTTTGTCGCTTTAATGTGTTTTCCATAACAATATGCATATTTCTTACTGCTATAGAATGGTTGAACCATTTACTTGAGCTGCTACATCTTCATAATGCAAGACATACTTTTACTGGCAACATGCATCCTTGTATTAATACGTTTTACTTACTGATATTAAAAGATGGCTCTGAAAGGAAATGCATGCCAAATGTTCAGTTCAGTGACTTTCTGAGCATTGTGAGTTCTACAGAACATTGCTTCCCTTTGCCCTGGTCTTGCTCTTGCTGAGATTTGCAGCTCCTGCTCTGCAGAGGGGATCCTCACAGGGGAAAAACTGCAGTTGTGACCGAGCTCTGAGGGTGGACACGGTTACAGCTTTGTTGGTGAGTGCTGGGAGACAGTCTTGTGTGCAGTGTTGCAGAAAAATGAAAGCATTTCCATAAAAATGAGAAAGCCATGAAGGCAGAAAGCTATGCAGATTGGGTAAGAGCTGGAGATGCCGTGAAACTCAAGGCAAGATAAGGAGAAACCAGCAAGAGCTCTTGCTGTCAGGCACCATCGCTTAATGCCACTGTGTAACAGCTTTCCTTACTTCAGTGAGCAAAGTTTTTACTTCTAATCCTTTGGGGCTCCTAGTTAGTCATGGTGACAGCTGTTCAAGCTATGATGCAGCGTCAAAAGAATTTTAAATATGACTTTTTAAATCTGGAGAAAGCCTCTATTCTTGGAGGAGCTTCCCTTTCTGGCCACCTTCTGGGGGTGGCTGCTGCTCAGTTTGCACAGCTGCAAAGGTCTCAATTTTAGATCTGTTTTACAGTTACTGACTCAGATTAGAAATGGAGGGAGCAATAAACCTTGAAGAAAATCACAGAAGCACAGAATGGCCAGGGTTGGAAGGGACCTCAAGGATCATGAATCTCCAACCCCCCTGACACATGCAGGGCCACCAACCTCCACGTTCAATACTAGAGCAGGCTGCCCAGGGCCCCATCCAGACTTGCCTTGAACACTTCTAGGGACAGTGCATCCACAGCCTCTCTGGACAGCCTGTTCCAGCACCTCACCACTCTCTCTGTAAAGAACTCCCCCCTGACATCCAACTAAATATTTCCTCCCTCAACTTAAAACCATTTCCCCTTGTCCTTATCAACCCTTTCAAAGAGTTGATTCCCCTCCTGTTTGTAGCTCCCTTTAGGTATTGAAAGGCTGCAATGAGGGCACCCCACAGCCTTCTTTTCTCCAGGCTGAACAAGCCCAGCTCCTTCAGCCTGTCCTCGCAGGGGAGGTGCCTTGAATATCACTAAAGCCGATAAGCATGAATGCTACCCTCATTTTAGTGCACGAGAAACACATGAAGTAGTTAGGCTCATCCCCAAGCAAACATCACAAACAAGAAGAAAACTGCCACTGACAAGGCACTGATGTTTGTCACATAGTGCCTCAGGCTGGTGCCTACACGGAAAACAACTACTGCCTCTTAGGGAAGAAAGTCATCCTTTGGATGAGAACTGTTTCCACAACTCCATCCCCTAGTTCTTAAGCAGTCTCACAGTTCTTCAAACTCTTCATCCAAATAAAAAAAAAAAAAAAAAGCACTGAATGCAGAACCATAAGTGCAAACTTTAGCAACCTGCCCTCAGAAGAAA
This sequence comes from Centrocercus urophasianus, assembly GCF_019232065.1. Classification (NCBI taxonomy): domain Eukaryota; kingdom Metazoa; phylum Chordata; class Aves; order Galliformes; family Phasianidae; genus Centrocercus; species Centrocercus urophasianus. Next base: position 35,009,103 of record NW_024884711.1, read on the forward strand.
TACAAAATGTTCTCAACTCCTGAACCATCAAAGTTTACATCTAGACATCCAGTGTGAGATATCCATCACTCAGGGAACCAGAGATCCTTGCAGTGCACATGTGAGCATAACCTGCCTACTGCTATGTACTAGAAGGAGCTTACAGGAATTAAAATAAGCACATGAAGTTATCATTTAACATTGCAAAACAATAATTCCCTTTCACATCTCAATCCCATTCCTCAAGGAAGATTTACAAAATATTCAGTATTAAAGATTATTTTACTATTTAGCATTAACTAATAGAGAATAAATAGACATCAATTTTGTGCTCGTTACAATTCTCTCAATATCTCATCTCCTGCTGACATCTCCCTGTCTCAGTCACCTCTGCTACTGCCGAAAGCTCTCCACTGATATCACTTCACCTCAAATAGGCCGATACACATAATTGCCAAACTTTTCCTTTGGTTTGGTTCCTATGCAATGAACTGCATGACTTGTCTCACCTCACAAGCATAGCTCCATTCTGATGGAACAGCAAATTCAGGGCTTGAGTGAGGATGAACAGCTCTGGAAGGGCGTTTTGCTGCTGGGAAGAATACCAGCAGTAGCCTGAGAGCAACCACGTGCAGTGATACCTGTGTCAGACTCATCAAAAGGTTTGCATGCTGGAAAGCTTGATGTTTTACGTCAGTTGGCCTGAGAGCGTACATTACCTGTGCTTACATACCTCTCTTCTACTTAGATTATCAGAGTGACAACAAAACCACTATACAAAGGGAAGGAGCAAAAAAGTGCATTGCATGGGCACCATTAGGGACAGATGGGAGCAAGAAGGCAACAGGAACCCCAGGCTGAACAGCTGCCTGCAGATGCCCTTACTCCTACCCCATCCACTGAAAGAAGCTGATGGAGATTATGAAATATTTGACCCCTCATGCTCTATTTTCTGGTAAAAGTCGTAAAAAGAACTCCAACTAGCACACATATATTATACTTAGATACATGTCCATGAACCTTAGCCCATCTGTTAATATCATAGATCACACAGTCCCTTCCCAGACGTACTGTCAGTCTTAGAGTCAATCTTTGCTAAGGGAAGCTTTCATGCTGCATCTTCTGCCCATATTTCTGCTGCTGCATATGTCATGAAGGGCAGATCCAATCTGAATTGATGAATTCTGCCCTACTCCCATTCTGCACCCTTAGTGTCCCTCTGTCATCATTTTAAGTTTCCAGACAACCATCTGCTACCAATGATACAAACTGAAAAAATACATTTTACACAGCAAGCAACAGAAAAGATGTTAGTTCTTGTTTCAATGACAATTGCTACCTCTCTCAAAAAGGGAAGTCAAAGATGTTCTCCAAAGCTCTGCAGTGAAGGCCATGCAGCAAGCAAAGTGAGAGCTGGAATTCCTGTAGCCATTCTGCTCTACAAACGTGTCTGCTGGGAAGGCTGCTGCCACTGACACGGCGGGACATGAAAATCAACAAAACGCAAAATGCTATTTCAGAAAGGCAGAACTTCAGAAAACACCCTCTTTTGATGAGTTGCTACTTAAAGCATTGAAGACAGATGTTATTTTACTTAACTTACGTTACTTGCATCTGTTGTTACGGAGTATTTCTGTTGGAGTATGATCATCAGAATGAGGTCCCTGCTGTGTAATGTGCCATACAGAGACATGAAACAGAGCCATTGTGGAACAAAGCTGATTCTTTAAGATAAAAGAGATTTGAAGGGACTGCATATTCAAATCAAACAAATATTACTCTCCTTCCACCCTTTAAATCATAAATAGCCACTTGTTTCATTTATCCTATATTGTTGTTAGCCGCTATTTCCTTACAAAGATGTATTCTGGGGAAAAGGTTCTGATCCTTCTGATGAATGAAGGGATGGATTTTTACATGTGGAATGTGTATGTATATGTACATGTACTCACATCCCTGTATCTGAATAAAAAAGATAAGGAGATGGAAAATGAAAGTATCATTGGTAAAACAAAGTTCATGGGTTAAGATAGGAGAGTATAAGAGAGAGGAGCAAAAGTCTGAAGGGCATTCCAGGTGAAGACAGGCAGCTTAAACTTTGCATGCTGAACTAAGAACGAGTCATCGAGAAGGAATGTGCCCACAGTGACATGCAAGGAGATGCACTGCAAAAACTCCACAGCCTGAGGACCGTGCAAGGGCTGCAGTGAATCTCTGCAGACCTGGTGAAGGCTGATGGTCTCATAACCCTCTGTGCCGAAAACCTCCATGTGAACATCCATTATTTGCCATCTTCTCTTGTTCTGCACGGGCTCTAAAGCTTGTTGAGTCCCAAAATCAGCATATTCACTCACTAAAAAGACAGAAAATCAAACCAATCAGTGGATGCTCTCCTGGCAGGCAGTGCCCAGTGCCTGACAGGCAACAGGACAGGACACACGAGGAGAAGAAAGAAGGATGGAAGCAGACGAGAAAAAATTCTCCCTTTTGGCGCAAAACAGATGTTTGTCTAGCTTGGCAGCCATACAGAACTCCACCCAGAGGCAAGGAAGCTAGCAGGAATTGAGGCAGGATGCTTAGATAAGAATTTTGGCTCAATTTATAGACCTGCATTGACTTTGACAGCAATAGCTCAGTTCTGACTGCCTAGTTTCAATAGTAGTAGGGTATGAAGAAAATCAGAGGGAGAGTGAGTAGTAGTGTAGTGAAACCTGTGATTAGAACATGGAAAATAGAGGTGAGTATAAGGCAATCAGGAATGGGTCCATCTGACATCATTTACACTGATAGTTAATTCTGTTAGAAACTAGAAAGGGACCGGGCCATGAAGCCACCACAACAGACAGGGTTCCAATAATGCATCCCTGAGTTACAGCACGGCACACAGCTGTGAATTTCTTATGATATCATATGAACTACATATATAGCAATTTAAAGTATTCCCGTATCTACAGATAAAGTGAAGCAAAGGGGGTAGGCACCTGGATATTTCTTCTCAGCTTATCCCAAAGCCTAAAACCATCAGTGAATATCCAGATTATTAACTATTTCGCAAGTGATCATTTACAGCAGGTTGGGAAGATCCCAAAGCCCACAAACCAGCCGCAGCATGCAGCGTTCACTTTCTGGCATTCTGTCTGTTATTGCTGGATGGCACTAAGCATGCAATACTGCGTAGGTCTGTGATTTAAGCAGCAGCAGCCAGCTACCGAGAGTGGCTTCCAGCTGCTGGTTGTCCCCTGCAGCAGTCCATGTTCCAGAAATGACAGCTTCCCTTAAGCTACATGCTTCAGCACAGTGAGTACTCCTGCGCCCTGTGTTTTTTGTTACCTACATACAGAATTACAGCAGATGTAAAAAAAACCCAACAACCTAGAGACCGTATGATAGAATCATGTGAAAGTAAATGATCCAGCTTAAACTATGCATAGCTGCAAATTAACCACAATCTTTATATTTGAATATTTTAAATAGCCCTTTGCAGGGTACAGAGATCACCAGAACTGCAAATTCTGGGGTTCCCGCTGAGGAATTCCAGATTAACCCATGGAACGTGACTGCAGTGGTTACTTACAGCTCCCTCTGCTTTCCATTTGTGTTTATATAAGATCTTTCCACGGCTTTCGAAGCTTCACAGTAATGGATAATCAGAATGACACCAGCAGAGAGAATTCAAATACTCATATCTTTGGGTAATCAGTAAACCTGTTCTCAACAACTCCAGACAGTTTTCATAGCTTGTGTTTGTTTGGCTGTATCAAAGATGTCTGATCTCCCACACTAATGTTACCCTGCCGCACGTTATCTGCTGGAAGTTTTTCTAGTTTGTTTATTGTAGTGCTTCCAGACGTTTTGTTTTGTCCTCTATGTTATTTAAAAAAAAAAAAAAAAAAAAAAAAAAAAAACGCACACAACAACAAACAATGACAAAGTCTTGCTTTCTGATTGAGGATTGCTTTCCCTTGTACGAAGTCGGGCAGTCAGTACTCACCACCTCTCCCAGAGCATGAGCCATCAGACTCATAATCACAAATGCCTCCAAAGAGTTGGTCTGAAACTTTGCATGGTGTCAAACTTGTACTGGAGAGGAACTGGTGCCTCCACAGGTCAGTTGGTCTGAATGCCTTTCAGACGGAAATGCACTGAACTGCAAGTTACAGATAAGAAAAGCTACAAGGCCCTGAACTCCATTGTGTTAGTTCAAGCTAGAGAATTACCTGGTATCTCAGCGACCATCCCACTGAGATCCTAGGACCCACTTAAGCAAATCGTGGGTTGTTTTAGCTCTTCTCCTTTTTCTTCATGTCTTTGGACTAAGCTAGAATCTCACCCTGCTTGCTGCACCAAAATGGGAAAACACAAAAGTAGTGGGTGGGTGGGAGAGGAGGAATCAAAGCAAGGGTTCAGTGGGCTGAGCAATTCCATTTCTTGGACTTCAGTCCCTTTTTGTTATGCCAACTTGTTTGATATAGCTGTATAAAGAATAACAAACTGAGTGAGAAAGAGAGAGCTCAGCAGGACACAGGCAGGTCTCACCAGGTGATGGTGGCACCTGCTCCATCTCTGTTTATCAAGTCCACACTCTCCCCAACCTACCTCAGAGAAGAGGAATGCACAAAGCGTGCTCTGAAACACAGTGGCAGAAGAAGACAAGTCAGACCTTCTCAAGAGTTAACTTTGGGAGACCAGAGGTTGTTGGCTCAGCACTGACAGCCTGCAGAAGAGCCCCCTGCATAACCCTGTGAGGCACCAGGCCCACCCCACAGAGCAGGGCCTGGCTTTGCTTCACCCCTCCCACCCACCCGCCTTCAACTTTTCCACCTTCCCCCCCTCCCCTCACCCCCACTGCCACTGCAAGGGCACTGTGCTTTGAAGAAGGATCTGCTCACCCTGCACATTCACTGCTAATTTCGGTGACTGCTTCTGATCAGACAGGAGTTGTTGCCTGGGAACCAATCCCCGGGAATGGGAAAGAAAGAGATAAACACCTGTTTTCCAGCACAACACTACTGTTTTGCAGATACGCTTTGCTTCTCTTTCTCTGACTTCCAAACTGTACAACATTGCTGGTGGGAATAAGTACAGAACAGTGCCAGCAGATGAGAACAGAGCTGTGCACACACTCTTCTGAGCTCTCACACAGTGGATAATTCCTCAAGGTGTCCGTTCTCACAGATACATTACTATCTGCTATCACTACTACCACAGGCTCATTCCACTCTTGGAGAACAGCCTCTAAATCCTAAGACGTACATGTTTGTGTTGGCTTTTTGCATTTAATTTCATTCAGATCTGGAACTCACTTACGTGAACACTTGCACAGCCCTCCTTGCTGCTAAAACTAATGCATTACCATTGTACAGAATGACAGAATCATTAAGGTTGGAAAAGACCTCTAAGATTACCATGCCCAATAATCCACTAACCACAAATACTGCCCATTAAACCATGTTCCTAAGTACTTCACCTCCATGTTTCTTGAACACTTCCACGGATGGTGACCCCACCACCTCTATGGGCAGCCTGTGCCAGTGCCCAACCAATCTGTTGGAGAATTGCTTGCTAATACCCAGTCTGGACCTCCCCAGTACAACTTGAGGCCATTCCCTCTCTTCCAGTTGTAGCATGAGCACCACTGTTTCTATCACAGTATTAAAATCCCAGAAAGCTTGCTTGGGCAAAGCCCTTCACACATACCTGCCCATGGGGAAGCTGCACCTTTCCCAAGTGCTCACTCCACACACACAGACCAAACCGTACTTACACTGTACTACTGGCCTTTGCATCAGGTGCAGTGCTAGTGACTTCATACTGTTTCTATGAAAAATTTATTACAGCATCCGAGTGCTTCTCCTCTCAATAATTCTGAACTGAGCTGCTATCATTATCCCATACACTGGTAAGCATCTGAAGCAAAGGGCAATGACAGCCAGGACTACTGAGAGCACATTTGTTTATAAATGCCTGATTGGAGAGACTGGACATCCCATTTGTCAATGAATTTTGCACTTCGCAGAGCATTTATTTGCTTGTCCAAATCATACATTCCCAGGGCCTGCAGTGCTTTCTGAGTATCCACCACCTCTGCAACACAGGCTTAATTTTGACAGTTCAGAAACAGTTTGCTTTTGAGACAGCTGTCCAGCATTCTACAATCATAGCTGCACAAAGACAATTACACAGCACATGCAGAAATATTAGAAACAGATCTTCCACTCAGCTCTTGCCACAGAGAAAGCAAACAGTGCTGACCCACAGACTCGTCCCCCAGGCCAGACGACGTGCTGCTGCAGCTCTGCTATCAACCCTCACGTGTCACTGGTCCACGGCCATCTCTGGGCTCCACCGTGCCGTTTTTCTCATTGGGAGAGCTGTGGGACTGAAAGCTGAAAGCAGTCAAAGCACACCTCGCTTTTGCCAGAAGCTCATCTGGTCAGCTGGGCATCAGGTTCATATTCACCTGCCTCATGATCATGAATCCAGGCCAACACAAAGGGAAAAGATAAGTACAATTCCTTTCCTCACAGCAGATGAAAGTAATATGCACTGCACAAGTGAACTTCCCTTTGGATAAGGAATAGAAGAGCCAGAAGTGCCTCAAGGTAACAACTTTTCTAATTAGATCTTATACCCGCGGTAGATTTGCATCAGCCCCTCTATCTAGAGCTGCTGATCATGAAAGCAAGGAACACCTGTGTGCTTTCCATTGTGTAGCTATCTGCACTTCTTCCTGATTAATGTCACCTCTCACATCACCTGAGGGTTCAAGAAGTACCCTCAGAAAACTGGAGAACAGAAACGTAATACTGCAAGTCATTTCCTATCACCTTAGAGTAACAGTAGTTAGTAAAATTCAAGTTTCTTGTATTTATTATGCTCACCGTAATTCTCTGCACTTCTCACAAAAGAGGTCTGGCATGTTCTGTGCCATTAATTCAAGGCATGGTAAGCAATGCCAGTGTACTCTTGGAGTTGCTACTCATCAGCTTTTAGGACAAGCTCAATTATTAGAAGTCTTTTGAGGTCGTTTTAAATAATTTAAAATGAAGCAGAAACAGCTCTTTGTAGCTCATTCTGGAAAGCAAGATGAAAGTGTGATCTCAGCAAGTTAAAATTACTTGAACATCTTCTGGGAGATGGTTGTGTATTTAAGGAGTACTTCAGCATAAATCATTTTTTTCCATGAGTTTTCTTCCCCTGAGATTTTATTTTAAAAATAAACATGAGTAAGCCTAACAAAACAAATAAACGGTTACAGAATAACAGGGAAACAAAATATGGGTCTGTACTGCAGTAAACATGAAAAGTTCCTCTGGGGGAAAAAAAAAAAAAGGGCATCAAATTAAGAAAGATTAGATTTCTGCAAGTGAAAGAACGCTGACAATAGTTGTAATAAGTCAGTACTGAGGGGCATCTAACCCCACATCTTGTCTCCTTAAGCTTTAAACTGAACCAGAGTAGAACAGCACAAGAACCCCATGTACTGCTGCCAGTATTGCGCTGCCTCCAGCCTTTCTCAGGGCCCTCTCGAGCCAGATGTGCCCTCCTTGGAATTAGTTGTTACCCAATTGCCATGGACTTGTCCAGTCTCCTTCTGAACCGCACACTTTCGGCAGTCACACCATCTCTTAAGCAAGGAGTTTAACAACTTGGATATCCATGTTTGAAAATCCACTTCATTTTATTATTACTATCATTTTTCAACCTGGCTCCTATGCTGGAGTTCTTTACCAAAACAGTCAGGGAGCAATAATCCTTACCGATCATTTTCCCAACAGTCGTCAGTGTGACCTTTACCACATTCACCCTCGCTCCCCCCCTCGTGTGGTGGTGCAGGTATGGAGCAATGGCCACAGCAGAGAGTGGCTGGACAGCCTGGGGATACTTGGCCACACTGCGCCTGGCACAGCGGGTGGTGCTTCTTCATCAATCAGCCCTTTCAAGATTATGAGCTGATCAGGACTACCTGTTCCTAATTGCATTATTCCATTAGCTCAGATAGCAGAGCTTTATCTTGTACTAAGCAAAGCTCCAGTAGCGTGCACTATGCTAAGTATTCCCAACATTAGCCATCTGTGGTTCTGCCCTTTAGCTCACTATCCTCTTCGCAGACATCCAACTTCCACTGCCAATCTCAGAAGCACCCTTCTCTTACTGCATCCTGGGGAACTGCCCTCCCACACCTGCTGCTGGCTCTGATTCACACTCAAAACGTTCCTTAATTCAGGACAAAAGGATTTCAAGATTTTTTCCTGACAAGTTTTGGGCCTAAACTTGCTCCCCGCTCATAGCATCTCCCTATGGTCAAGATTCATCTACAGAATTGTAGATGTCTACATATAACCTGACTGGACTCAACATTCCTGTTGGCACAAATCTGGTCTATATAGTCAATAGCATCCCTAAAGCATTTGTTCTCTGAATAGAGCCAGAATAGCTCAAAGCACTTGTTCTCTAAATAGAGCCAGGACAGCTTAAAGCACACCACAAAGTAGGAGCTTTTTGCTACTGACTGCATCAGAGCAGAAGCAGCTTGGGTATAACCATCTCTGCTACAGACTTCTGAAGACAGACATCTCACAACATCAAAAAATGATTGTGTATGCCATTAAAATAATGGATTTTTTATTCAGATAAAAGGATATATTACTTCAACAAATATAAATTTTAACAGCTCCCATACACCAAAGTTTCAAAGTTTGTTATAAATGCAAAACTGTTTACGATTATAAAATTGCCTACTCAGTGGAACAAAACCTAAGATATTAAACCAGAGAGCCCTTGCTTTCAATAGATATTTAAAAAAGAATTGAGTGCTAGAAAACAACTGCAACCATTCTGCAGTTCATTTAGAGACACAAACAAGCCTAATTTTATTTGAAACATAATCCAATTTATTTTTCTATCTTGTATTTAATTTCTGCTAAGGACAAAGAACAAAGCTCCTTGGAGCCCTGCATATGTTCTCCTCCATCTCAACCAAAATTAATGATAAATGGTAGAAGTCTTCAGGTTGAAGGAACCCTGCACTTCCCCAATGATCCTTTGAGTCATATTTCCTATTGCTTGCTACATTCTAGTTTTGGTATCCCAGAATGCTGGGATGCTGTTGCTTAGCTTGTTAGAAGTCATGGTAGGGAAGGTTTTCCTACTAATCATTTTATAATCTCTTTAGGTTCACCCAACCACCCTTACCATAGCTTTTGAAATGTCTCTATGCTCTTTCCCTGCTTGCTATATTCATCCTTCAACTCTTTCTAAATCCAAACACATCCCTTGAAACTAGTGCACACTCTAGGAACTCCCCTGCCACCTGCAGCCCTTCTGCTGTGCTGCTGGGATCAGGTGCCAAGCTCTTGCTATAGAGCAGCGCTTTGTGTGAGCACAGAACCTGCAGCACATCAGCAGAAGCAAGGCAGCATGCTGCAACGCCAACACCAGACTGCAGCTTGCACTGACATGATGCTGCTGGTAAGTCCAGTGACAGGGTGAACTCAGGTCCAGTCTGCATCCTCAGCAAAGACTAACAGACCTTATTACCATGTTTTTGCAAATCTGATGTTACTCATTCAGCTATTTATCTTTGTACCCCTCTATTTTCCCGCTAGCTCCTCTCCCATAGGTTTTCATTTTCTCTCACGATTTTATGCATGATGATTCAATTATGTCTTCTGAGTGTAATCACTGACCTCAGACCCATGAACGAGATGCAATTTATCCATAATTAAAATCATTCCTCACCTGTAAGTTACCACACATGGCAGGGGAAAGGACATAAACACTAATTGGAACAGCTTGAAAAGTAAACTGTGCTGGCTCACCAGGGTCCTCAAACAGCTTCCTATTGGTGCAGCAGGCTGCTCTCCTACTGGGTGACCCATCATTACTAGTGCTATCATTTTGGCTGAATAGGGATTCAGGTGCCACTGAGTAAGTGCTGAAGGAAGATGCCAAAAGATGGGATTGCACCCCTTAAGACTTTTAAATCCAGTTCTAAATGTTTCCTTCGGTTCACCAGGGAGACTGGTGAAACTGGAGGTGCCATTGTTCACGTGCAAACAGAGGGTGGCAGTGAAAGGAGCTGTGGAAAGGAGAAAACAGTCAATACGCTATCAGCTTGCTGCACAGGGAGTCCTGGAATATTAACTTCTTACAACAGTACAACTAATACCAAACCAAGCACCCCCTGGAACAGGCTGTTTTCTTGGCAGTTCCCCATGCCACCTATTTTAAGAAGCCCCTGGTTTCATGTGTGCACATTTTTGTATTAACAATCACATAAGAGGATTACAGATATTTTTCCCCTAGTGCTTTCATGACATTTAGCTTTATCACAATCTCCTCTACTTTGTAGTTTAGCTCTGCCTACAGTTGGTATTTTGCAAGCTCTGATTCAACGAGGGCACTAACGCAACATTGGGGATTTTGCCCATGAAAATTTGCTCAAGAACTTCACTGCAGACTATAAAGAAAAAATAAAAACAATCTCCACTTCTCTGACTGACTTTATTATGCCAAGGTTTATTCAAAATTAAAACACCGTGCGCTATCATCAGGCTGAATCTGAAGGCGACAACCGCAATGCTGAAAGCTCACAACAAAAATTTACTGGGGCTCCCAGTTCCAGTGCTGTTCCCTTTCTGAACATGTCTAAAGTGCAGCAGCCCCAGATGCTGAGCAGGCACTGGTGTCTGCACAAGGCCCCTCAGAAGATCACAAGAGTAAACATCAAGACAGGTACTCTACAAAATACACGGACAACAGATCCTTCCTTCTGAAACAGAGCAATCTTCAGCCCTGCCCCTCTTATTTGCTAGCCTGGATCTTCACAAACATGGCTAGAAAGCACAAGCCCCAGGCAATTCAAATCACCCTCTTAGGGACTGAAATGCTGTAACACAATGGAAAGCGTAGCAATGCCAGCAGAATAACAAAGTCCAAGGCTGCAGCAGATGAGGATATGCTCAAATGGAGCAGTTGTGAACACAAAAACAAAGGAAAGAATATAATTACCTTTGGAAGGCCTCAGGTGCATAGCGATCTCCAACGAGATCCCCTTGTCTCAAGTGCCAACCCTTAAATGAGATCTGGGAAGGGGTGGATCCTGGCTACATCCCTTCCTGTCACTCAGGAGCACCGCATGCAGCCAAGCTCCCCTGGGTTGGCCCTGCCTTCCACCAGGTGCTCAATGTCTGTTTCAAGCCATGGCTCAGTAGTTGTGCTACAGGGACACACTCTGATCACTTGTTAAAGGTTCACTTGGAGGTGAGCTCTCCCTGCTCTTCTTGTTCATGCCTTGTTGCCAAGCATAAAGGAATCTGGGGCTTCCACCAAACCAGAAAGCTTCCTTGATTCTCCTTCTGAACATACCCCAGCCTTTCATCAGCACTGCAAAATTGCTTCCACAGGATGGGTATAAAATATGTCCTACTCCACTTACAGTATCACACTGAAGGCACTGTACTTACTGTACTTAGAGCATCCATATGTCTTTTTTTAAAAATATTTTTCAGGGAAAGTGAATGTGTATGTTTTTAACCTCTTTGCGAAAATGGGCTCCAGCTTTTGCAGTTCATTTATCTACAAAAACAGTGATGAGGTTAAAAATCCAAGTGAAAATAAAGCTGCAAAGTAAAAAGAAAAATAAAAAGAATCCATTCACAATCTGAAGCTGCAACCAGTAATTGATATGACAAAATAATTCCTTTTCCCTAAGACAATTCAGGCTTCTACTTGGTCACCTCAGCAGTGTCTGAACTTGTGTTGGATTATGGTCTTGAATGTTCTGAATAGATGGAGCAGCAGAGAGACATTTCTGTGTTATTAAATTCGAAAAATGAGCATCTCCACTAAATGGATTTTATATTTAATTAATTTCAAAAGTTGTAGCTCTTACTTTCCACTTCAGATCTCAAGGATTAATGTACTTTCAACTCAGATAACATTAAGACAGCATTAAAGCAACATTTCTTCTCCTTAGAAAAAAAAGAAAATCATGTAACATAGCAGACCCTTTACCCAAAGTTGGAGCAGTGCAGCCCCAGCACTGCACACACTCAGCTGTGCACACTGGCACCAGAGGCACTGCTTGACCACGCTCAGCACTGGATCTCCTGCACACAAACAGAAACCTCACAGCCAAGTTGTTTTTGTGCAGATATTGGGCACATTTGCTGACACTGATAGAATCAACTGAATTTGGAGAGACCCATGAGTATCATTGAGTCCAACTCCTGCTTCACACAGCATCACCTAAAAACCAAACCCAAAGCCTGTGAGCAGTGTCCAAATACTCCTTCAACTCCGGCACTCGGGGCTGTGCCCACAGCCCTGTGCAGCCCGTTCCATGCCCACCGCCCTCTGGTGCAGAACCATCCCCTGGGCCAAGCTGGCCAACAGGCCTCCCCTCAGCTCCTCTGCTCTGTGCTGAGCAAAGCTGCTTCTCATACCTCTCCCCCTCTAGCCCTTTCACTATTTCTGTGGTTCTCCTTTGCACACTCTGTAATATTTTTATATCCTTTTTGTGCTGTGGCCCAAACTGCATGCAGTGCTCATGGTGAGGCTGCACCAGCACAGTGCAGAGTGGAACAGCCACTGCCCTGGACCGGCTGGCAGTGCAGTGCTTGATGCACCCTAGGATGCAGATAGCAAAACATCAGGTTTCAAAACAATGGAAGTTGTTCCAGCTCTGGTGTGCTGAAAATGCAGATGGTTCTAAGAAAAAAGAAAAAAAAAAATTGTTCTGTAAAGCAACTGATCAAAACCTTCACCAATTGTCCTAAGTATTCCAACCTGATTATGAAAGCCTGACATCAGGAGTTTTTCTCTTAAGATTTGCTTCTGCCACCAAATTGGAACAGACAAACAGCCACCAAACCCTTAAAGACATTATAGAAAAGCAAACAGGATTCAGACAGGAACCTCGGAAGGAACAGGAAGCATCAGGCAGTGCAGCGCTGGCCTCCCAACGGCAGGATTGATGACTCCCATTTTCTGCTGCCATCTCTCCCTCCCCGCGCTGACTCACTGCAGTGCAGCTCCTGCCATACTGCAGGTGCAGGGCCCTGGCCCCACGCCCGGCTTCTCCTCTGCTTCAGGGCTTCTCCCACTCCCTCCTGCCCACTCCTCTCCACACACATGTGGGATTCACACACGGCACTGCTGACTCATTTCAGAAATTTGGAAAGAAAGTTTAACATCTGCACCTGGAACACTTGCTGGTTTCACTATTTCCTGTTTCTTCCCTAAATCAAGGTTACATCTCAAATTGCACTCCACGTACATCATCCTTAGCTGTGGAGCCCATTCTTTTCAACAAAATCTCTCAGCATCCACACTAAGTCAGATGGAAAGGGTTTAGGGTCAGGGTTAAGGTATAGAGTTTATTAGGAAAGTAACAGGTTACAGGGAGTCAAACACCAAGTTTCTCATTTCTTACCTGCATAAGCTTACAAACTGCCCAGGTTGTAGGTTATGGTTTTTTCCTGCTCTATACAAAATTGATGTCTGCAACTCCTATTCCCCCAAATAACAGCAAGATTTTCTATACTGCCAGCTCTGTGTCATAGACCCCCACATCCCAAAACTGTCTTTCCTTCTATTGTAGAGAAGTGATGCTTTCTACTTATTTTAAGTGAGGCCACACTTGGAGACCTATTACCAGTTCAGGGGCCCTCAGGACAAGAGAGGTCAGGACACACTGGAAAGTGTCCAATGAAGGGCCACAAAGACAATGAGGAAAAGCTGAGAGAGCTGGGATGATTTAGCACCACTAGCTCAGGAGGGATCTTAATAATGCCTATAAACACCTGAGGGGAGAGCATAATGAAGATGGAACCAGACTCTTATCAGCGGTGCCCAGAGCCAGGATAAGATCATTACAGATTTTGTTTCCACCTATTCAATAATTTTAAGACAGATTACCCCCACAAGACTGAGGAAATGAAGAATTCCACTTAGAAAAAAAACAAAACAACATTGGAAAGGCTGTGAAGATGAAGAAATGTTAGACTTCCTTAAATTGGTTCAAAAGAAGGCAACAGCCCAGTAGTAGGCATAACAGCAGTTAATGAGGAGTTGCTCTATTTAACAGCATGCTGTTAAGATATTAATATCCGCTACTGATGAATGAGGGCAGATTTATTAAGGGTAAAAACCCTGCACGTGATGCCAAACCAATTTTTTTTTTTTTTTATGCTGAGCTGAATGAGCTATCCAGTCAGCAAGTCAGCATTCTCAATAGATCTGTTGGTCTATGCTTAAAAGCATCAGTCTTTTTACAAAGATGTTCACTTGTATACTGAACCTCACCCCAGAGATCATGCCAGGCATTTTGCAGATGCTGGTGTGCAGGCTAATGGTAGTTTATGTCCTAGTAATATCCACAAAGAAAGTAAAGACCATCATAGGAGGTAACCTCCCACATGAAGGAGATAACACCCAGCAGCTACCTCAGCAAGAGCAAGAGCAGGTATTCCCAAAAGAAACACATGCTATAAAAGCCAAGCCTGATGAGCTTAAGTGTTTAGCTAGATCAAAAGCTAAGCATAAACCACCTTAATGAGGACACAGATGAAACAGAACTGTCCAAGCATTTCTTGTTGAGTACAAGAACCAAGTACCATCCAAAACAAAAAATTCCACACAGCTCTGCGTAAACAGAGGTGGGGTCAGCCTCTTTTCCCAGGTACCAAAGCAATAATGTAAAACATAACAGCTATAAGTTGTGCCAGGGGAAGTTCAGGTTGGACATAAGGAAAAATTTCTCCAGAAGGATTTGGTTGGGCACTGGAACAGGATGCCCAGAGAGGTGGTGGTCAAGAAATGTGGAGATGTGGCACTGCGGGACATGGATTAGTGGGCACAGTGGGGATGGGCTGATGGTTGGACCAGATGATCTTAGAGATCTTTTCCAACCTTAATGATTCGATGAGTCTAAAAGGTAGTGGGCACAAATTAGAGCACAGGAAGTTCACTCTGGAACAAGGAAGCACTTCTGTGCTGAGCAGGCATTGGAGCACTAGCACGGACTGGTTATGGGTGTCTCCTCCTTGGAAACCTACAGAAGCCTCCTGGATATGGGCCTGGGCCACCCTGCCGGATGGACCCAGAAGTGCTCCCAAACACAGACACTCCGTGGTTCTGTAACGGTGATTTAGCTTCACATCCACTGTTATTCACAGCCTTTGTACCTCTTTGTCTCGTCAAGAGAAGGATTCAAGGCCGCAGCGCTCCCCAAACTTCCTCTTCCTGAGAACACCACTCATTTCCAGTAGAATTCCAATAGAAAAGTGAGATAATTTCCCTGCAGCCCATCATATCCTTGCTTGGAGAAGCGATCTGACAGAGATGCAAACCTTTTTTCCCTTTTTAGCTTCCCACCCTAATTTGCTAAATGGTTGCATCTTCCCATCTCAGCAGACGTACATCCCAGCAGGGTTCTCACTTTCAACCCACATTGCCACCCACAGAGCCATAAGATAATAGCAGTGGCACTCTCATCCCAGCTCCCGAGTATCTGTGCACAAATTTAATTCTCACTGTATCCTTATATTCTGTGCCCTCTAAGCTCTCCTACTCTCTTTTCTGTACTCCACAGACTTGCTAAACTATCCCCAAAACAGCAACTTTGCAATGAAGAGCATTTCCTCTCCTAAAGCATGCTGCTAACAGGAAGAGATGGCAGCTGCTGTGGGAACCAGCTGAATCCCAACAGCCAGGAGTGAGCAAAGGATCTGTGCTGTTCCCTGTTCCCTTTCTGTGCTGTTCTGGGAATGGCCACAGCAGTGCTGCCCAGCCCAGCTCAAGGCTGCAGCCGCACTCCTGTTGCTGCAACGTGCTCGTGCCATCTATCCACCTACCCTCCCTCATGCTAGCAAATGAAAAACAATATATTTTAATTTCTTCACATTTATCTCTCAATGCTGGTCCTTTTCAATTGAATGTGTTTTGCTTCACTGTCTCTAAGGCTGGAAACTTTCTAATAAAAGCAGATTCCTTAAAATGTGTTCTTATAGGAGAAAGCACACAAGTTTCCACAATTAAATCAAGGGTATTGCTGCTGCAAAACTGGCAGGGGAATTGAATTTTACTAGAGGTTTCAGGATATATGAGAACAGCCTGCTGAAGCAGCCCCCTGCAGGTGTGATAGCTTTCTGCCACCTTTCCCACATTTTCCCAATCAGCCGATGATTCGATCATATTAATCTCATTACATGAAAGAAAGACAGTGAAAGGATGCCTCCTTTCCACCATGCTCCTTCCTTCTATTACATTAATAGTGGTTTTAGTAAATTGTTATTGAACATAACTGCTGTTGTGCCTCTGCAGTACAGATGGTGGTTTGAAAAGGAGTTTACACGTGTCCACACTCTTCAGCTTAGTGCAGGTTTTATAAGTATTGCAATGAGACACACTTTATAGACACACACACACTAAAAGAACAAAACAACCCCTGAAGGTTTATAAAGACAACAGAAAGTTATTTCAAAATGTTTCTCTGTAGCATGTGAAAAACTAATTGATGGTTTGCAGTGCTCTGTAGGAGTGATATCAACACTGACCTGCATGGGCAAGATCTAATGTAATTTTATAGTTTTATAATTAATGTGCAAAATAGCAGTCTATCAGAAATTACCAATGATAAACACAGGAAAGCCTAGTTTAATATCCCACAGATCTCATGAGCATAACAACAACAAAATCAATTAATAAGGAACATCAAGCCAGACCGCTTGCTACAAAACCAGACAGAGGCATAGAAAATTGTGATATACAGATTAAAAAGAAAAAAGAGGAAGGCACAAACAGAATAATTGTTATGTTTGTATGTATTTGGGGGTTTTGTGCCCTAGAAGAGTATGGCAAGAGAGAAGAGCTTCACCTAGGGGAGGGCATCCTCAGCCACAACAGTCCCCAGAAAGAGAAGTGATTTGCCTGTATGGATCTCTGCCAGGCTTGCACCGTTACCCATGTGCCCCAGCAGTGTGGAAGGAAGTTCTGGAAGACGAAAAACCCAGGAAAAAATCCTTAAAATACACTTCTTGATGATACACCTTGGAATTCTGAGGACTGTATCTTATTTACCTCACAGCAGGACTTATGAACCAATCAAAAAAGGGCAAAAGCAAGTCTGTGCATAAAGCAGCAACTCTACCAGTCATATTTTGCCAGTGCCATACAGTCGTGTTTCCTGGGCCACTTCAAAAGAAACTGTGAAGCTGTGGAAACTTCTGATGAAGTGCAAGACGAATCATAGAGCAAATATAATCTGCTCTGAATTGTGCAACGGAGCTGCATCGTAAAGCCATGCAGAAATGCCTGGGAAAAGTCACCAGAGGATACATAGTCACAAAGGGCATATTGGTGCTTCTCGGCATTTTTATGCATAATGGATGACCTTCTTCCCTGTCTGAGAACAAAGACCACACGGACCATCCCCCCAACCCCCTACCACCACGGCACAGGCACACACCAGGGCACAGCCCTCAGCACCCGCACTGCTGGGCCTTCCGCCTGCAACCAGGCAGGGAGCGAGGCCTGTCGAGACAAGCAGCCCTCGGGAGCTGCAAGGGGAGGGGAGCAGATATTCCAGCTCTGCCTGTCAGGTCTGAATTTCAAAGGCTGTGCCTGGGTGTGGGAAAGAATAAAGAGGGTCTGTCAATCCACATGCAAAAGCCCACACTGTTGCCCTAACTGCCAGACTGTCACTAGGGACCGAAGCACTCGTCCCCACTTGCCCCTGCCCACTTTAGTGAATAGCAGCAATACTCAGTGGCACACGCCCCGTTTCACCTCCATCCTGTCAGTCAAACAATTTGCACACATTTTAGAATACACATTTCAAAAACTAAATATCCAATGCTCTTAAAGAGGGAGGACATCCAAAACAGGCAAGATTACTGCCTTGACGAAGATGGCAAAGAGCAACTCGCACAACCTCTCGGTTACTCTACTCAGATATGGGCAATAGGTACTAATTTGTGGGGTCTTCTCAATGGTAGATTTCTTAAGGCTACAGTCTACTTCCTTGCAGGCAGAAGGTGAAGACTACCGTTGTTCTCAACAAGAATGTTATTTCTTTCACCAGATGCAATGAGCACATTTCTGTTTCACAGTCATGACTCAGATTTCAAGTAGAACATGCTTTGAGGGTGTACATGTATTCCCTTCAATTTGTGGCTACAGTAAGGCTTACATACATCATTACCAATACACTAAAACATGTGGTAGCAGACTCCCACTTGAGGGAGAGAGAATTTCACCTGGAAACTCTGAGATGAGGCTGAAATTCATGATTCACTTCCACGGCTTCACCTGGCAGTTGGACAGAATACATGAGTAAACCCAAAAAGGTAGTTCTGACAGCCCAATTTCCAAGTCTTTCTTAGTCTCCAGATCAGGAGACGGCCCCTAAACTTAAATGCTCTTACACTTCAAATGAAGACTCATTTAATACTCGTAACTGGCTTATTACCTATCACATATGGTTATTAACGGTGCCAGTAACAGGAGGATGAAGTTTGCATATACAATTCCAGTCATTCCTGCTTTTGTTCTGAACTGAGAGGCAGACTGCTCATTGTTTGTGTACCAATCCACTGCCTGGAACCTCTACATAAAATAAGTCTTCTGCTTTCTTCATTCCAGGAGAACCATACCCACATCCCAAATTTCCATGGAAATATCTTTACAACTAATGTACAGATCCCATGTCCCAGATACTATTCTTAGTCCCTTGAACACTGCAATGAAAAATACATTAAAAGCCTTGGGAAATAGGTAAGAATTCACTGCTTTTGACCAACTGACCAATTTACTTCAAGCCAATTGAGGATCGTATGCTTCCAAGAGAATTACTAGACTGTGCTTGCCTTATAGGGGTACTGTCTTGGTCAAGAAAAGAATAAAGAAAGATTTGAAATGTCAGGGCTCCTGGTTCTTGAACAGTGACTGGCAGCAGTACTTATAGCCTCTCATTTAAAACAGAACAAATCCTGAAGGAAATGTGGATGTGCTACATCCTGAGCTCACAGAAGCACTAAAATCACTTCCAAAGCATAAGAGGCTGTAGACTGCTCATATCTATGTACTTACAGTTTCCTCTTAGTTCTAGGCAATTCCTCACTCCATCTATCTCACCATTCTGAAGGAGCCAAATGTGCATTGCTTAAAACAAATCCCTGAAACTGGCTTCAAATACACAGATGACTACACAGTATTTTGAGTTACAGTTATATGTCCTAGGCTGCTTATTTTATCTATTGAAATCTAACAATTATTTGGCTATAATGCTCTTCTCCCAAATTCAAGTCTCTTCTTGAAGATCACAAGTTTTGTTAAGCTGGCAAGAAGGAAGAGAGGAAAACATATCCATGTGTAGAGAGAGCAGCCCAAATACATCTTAAGGAACCGAACTGAAACGGTTGAACATAATGTCAAAAACTTCAGAGTTGTTACAATTTCAATCCTATATATTTTTTAGTAAAGTATAGATGATATAACCAGTACCAAAAGATAGACAACAGCAACCTGTCAAGTTTCAAAACTGCTTTCAAGCCACTCTTTACTGTTGGCAGGGACTGTGCCTCTGTTCACAGCTGCAGAAAAAAATAGTTCAACTAACATCAGAATAACCAGCTTCCACCAGTAGGTGATAATTACAGTGTTCACCACTCCGTGATTATGCTAAGAATGAGGCCCACTGATGCCTTGGCAATGCAGACACTAGGAAGTCTTTCATCCATCCTACTTTACTTTCTATAGTCTCTAAATCAGTAAGGCCCTCCTGAGAATAAAATATCAGAGGAGGTATCTGGCTAGGTAAATTCATTACAGATTCTACTTCACTTATGTTTTAAGTGAAAAGTTTTTACTCTAGCTTATAACAGACTTGCAATGTACCCGCAACCTTATCCTTAACTTAATGCAAACTGATCATTACCCACTTGAGTCAAGACAAACAAGTGAGCATTTCAGTTTTGCTTAGCTCACTTTAAATAGCTTTGAGTCAGAAGGGTCATTAATAAGGTGTAAAAACGAATGGTGAAAGTAATTTCCTAAAGAACTGTAACCCTCTTTACTTGCTTCTTACTGCTGTTCAGGCTTAGAAGACTCCTTTTCTTCTCAGTGCATATGCAAGACTGGACTTACTGAAGAGCCTCAGGTGCTTTCAAATCTTGTGCTGCACGCACCTGTGATGGTTGAGAAGAACAGAACCAACTCACAGTAATGTCAAATGTACTCCTTTGAAAATACTAACAGACTTCTTCACCAAACCCGTAACAATTCATCATCAGTACTGGATTAAATAGTCATCGTGTTGATCATATACATACGTTTATCCATTCAAAGACATTTTGTAAAGTAAAATGTTTTACTTCTAAAAACAAGTCCAACTGTTCAGCCTCCTCATCTACCTCTTTCATTATGCTGGTTGGTACCTTTTTCCCCTACTGATGCAATTGTGAACTCCACCAAACAGAGAACTAGAAATGCACCTCCAAGTTGCTTGCACGACAGGTTGCTTTTATTGTCATATTTCCCCACTTCTTTAAAACCATAAACACAAATTTGTGTTCAGTAAAGTCTTGTGCTGTTACAAAATTATTCTACCCAAACAATGTTCTGATGTTTCTTTTGCCTAGCAACTTGCAAAAAGTCTTCTGTTATCAACTTGGAAGTGCAGGATAGCTCACTGTAAACGAGTAAAGTAAGGATAATTTCCAATTCAGTGTAGCAAGACCAAATAACCAGCCCAAGAACAACTGCTTCAGGAAAATATGTTTTCATAGACTGCAATACCTCAGATTAATTAGGAACTTATCATAAATGTAATGCATGGGCAGTCCTAACATATTTGCCCCAGGATAGAAAGTATATATTCTACTCATGAACCTGAATTATGCTGAAGGCTTGCTCTTAAAATTAACTTGAAGACTAAGAAATGGATTTCTAACCACAGCTGAAAATTATCAGTTTACAAACTATATCAATTACTCTTCTCTGCTCCTTATTTGGAAAAGCAATATCCCCATTTAAAGGTTTTTAAAAAGTAACAGACTATCAACATTCAAAACTTTCTCATGTTTCTCATGTTACATCAATGTTAAGTACCTTCCATAGCACTACCAGCACTGTATGTATGAGCACAATAAAATACAGGCATGTATTTTCCTTGCCTGGAATATGCCAATCAGTCTAGAGAATTTTAACATAATAGCAGTACAGTTCCAGTTAGCACAGAAATCATCAATACTAAACAACAAGACAGGTAAAATGCATTTTAATCTTAGAAAAATACGAGATGCGTCAAAGCAACACGATCCCAGACTCAGCTGTGTGGATTCCAAAAAAAACCCAACAGGTCCTAGATGTTAATAGGCTCACAACAAATAAAAAAAAAATCTACAATTAAAAATTCAAGGCACTTTTAGATCTCTTCCTATAATTTTCCTCTCCTGATAATACTCATTAGCACTTTGTAATTTGAAATGATGTTTTCCAGACATATTTAGTTGCCAAGCTGTAGCACTACACAATGTGCTGTATCACTGTGTGCCAACAATGACTTCAGTGACCTAACCCAACTACAGAAGGCTGAGTCTTTTCACTATGTTCTCCCTTAAGGGGAAGGTGTGAGTTATAAAGCAGAATTTAAAACGTTTCCCAGCTATAGCCATGTTTCCCAAGAGGCACAGAAAAGACCGAGTTTGTGCATAATTATGAAAGATGTCTAGAGATGCCAACAGTGCTGAAATATATGAATGTTTTTAACTCACTAAACATGTCTCAACTCAACAGCACTCTTATCTAAAAAATATTACTTTTGATGTTTTAAGTATGCAAAAATTCAGAGATAAGGTAATGCTAAAACCTTACACGTTTGGGCTAGAGCAGTGAAGTGTCTGCTTTGTCTATGAAGTGATTTTAAAAATAAGTTTAGCAGGGCTTTTTCAAACTCAAGTCTTAAAATGTTCCTATTACAATCTATATTTAAACACATTCTTTATGAATATTTTATGAACAAATGAGCTTAAAGTCTGTTGACTCACACAAGTTACAAGCTAAACATTTGTTTTCAGAAGCTTTGGTGTCACTGCTAGCTTGTTTTCTGCAGAAAGGCTCTGATGATTCCACTATTCAATGTTCAGGCAATATTTTTCTTTTTTTTTCTATAGTGTCATAGAATATTCTTTGTTTTGTTTTGTTTTGTTTTTTTTTCCTATATTTTTCATTGGGCACATAATTTTTTCACATTTAAATAGATTAAAAGGCACTGTAGTGAATCTTAGCTAGTATCAGTCCTATTTACTTTGTCTAATGACACCGTGTGCTATTTTCAAACACCCATGCACAACTCTGAACTAACACAATGGACAGCAACCTGCTGCGCTGTATCAAGATCAATTCAAAACCCATTTCTTTAAAGCATAAATCTAACTTCAAAAACCCAAATCTTAGTGCCATAAATACTGAAGAAATATTTTGCACCCCTTGTTGTTTATTGTCTTTTATTTGCCCTCAGCAAAATCGACATAACTTATCAACTTTATGATGCATTCCCTAGTTAACCATAGGAAGTTTATCATACCCTCCAGATTACATACAAATGTGATGCTACATAAGAGAAAACAGCCAGAAACAACATGAGTCAAAGAGAAGCCAAACCATCCATACATGTAAGAAGACAGAAAACAAAAGAAAAGAGCTCTACCCAAAAGCTTTTTCCTTTTTAAATTAATTCTTGATCTGTGGTCTTCTAGTGGTGATGAAATATCAAAAAACCTACAAAAACATTGATCTAATCTTTCTATCTATCTATATGCACTCAAAAACCATCCAAATAGAGCACTTGAAGTTAGTATTTATCCTTTCAATAACTAATAGCAGGCACAGACATGAGAAAGCTCTTTTCTGCAGCAGGCATTCAACTGTGTTCACACTATTAATGCACTTATTTCAATTATCTGCAGTGGTAGAGGTAGCACTTTAAAAAATTATATTTTGCTTGTCTGAGAGTGAATGGTCACATGTTATCCCTCATGAACAATACAAGGACAAATGGCAAAACAACCAGAAACCTCACTGAGGAGGGGGAAAATATCAGATGATAAACCATATGGGTTAGGCGGGAAAAGAAAAATGCTTCATGTAGAAACAACACAGATATCCATCCATGGGTTGTTTCTACCCAATACATCATGAAAGAAAACATTTTTCAATTACCAGTCAGTCTGCTATATTCTTTCCCAGTAACGGTGATTTCACAAACTGTATCTTCAATATTTGCAATCATCATTCCTATCTGTGAACTTTGCAAGTTAAATTCCCTCAAACATCCGTTTATTTTCTCTTCTAATATCTTCCTCCATTGTGAGATTAAGAGAGACAGACTAGGCCTTCAGGCAGTAAAAATGTAAGAAGTTAGACTGACCTCAAGAAAACAAGCTGTGCACTTAACTATAGGCCATTTTTTCACACTCACATGAAACGTAACATACCTGTCACTCAGCTTTACATAAATGATTCCTTATGACAGATACACTTGGAAGGTTATTCAACACCTGAGCACACATTATTTTTACTCTTCCCAGCCTGAATATTTAAAGACAATAATGTTATATTCATTTCTAGAATGACGAGAGACACATCATCTAACTTTATTTTTTTTATTTGACAAGCAGCAGTATCATGTTCATCTTTTCTTTTTTCTTTTTAATGTAGATACAATTATTAGGTTATCTGTCATATTACAATATTTAGGTTTTCTTTTTTTTTTTTTCTTTTTTTTTTTTTTTTAACTTTGTCTTAAGATACATTAAAAAACATCAACTGCAAACGTGAAAGGGGAGGAAAAAAAAAAAAAAAGCATGGTACCCAACCAAATTTCCACATCTCAGCAATACTTCACTCATTCTTTTAGTAAAGTTTTAAGAAATGTCATAATGACATGAGCTTGAAATATCTATAGGCATTTTCATTGACGCTCATGACATGGCACTGGTGATGTTGTAAACAGCAGAAAAACGGGGGCTGCCAAGTGACCAATTATGGAGGCACAGGCCTGCCTCTTCCCACAGGAACACACCAAACAGTGACAGCAATGATCTCCTTACAATCATACCTGCAGGATAGCAACATCATGCTACATAACTGTATTCATCTGCAGAGGCCTGGCTTCGCTCTATGTACTGTTTGTCTATCAGAACTTCAATACACTTCTTAATCATGCTGATACTTGGATTAAACCTAGCTCTTGATTGGCTAATTACCTGCAAAAGAAAGATATATTTTATGCGTTATATTTATTTACAATAGTTATTAATGCTAACAAGAAAAAAAAAAAGGCAAAGATCAGTTTACTTTTAAATACAGAATTAAATAAAGCAGACAGTTCGTTTACAGAACTCAAAGCATCCCTGTACATTAATGTCAGAACACTTTGTTTAACTCATTGGTTCAGTTTGACTGCATATTAACAGACCTAAGAATGTCGTTATTTTAGCTTTTGTAAAAGTTCATACAACTATAAATTATTAAATTTCACTTGAAACTACTTCTAAAGTTCAACCCAATTTTCCTTATCATCACTTTTGTTATCATAAAAATATAGAGAGGATACTTTCACTTAATAAAATTCTGTAAGCACTGTGTTTTCTTTATATCATTATAGTCACTGTTAAAGATATATAAGCTGATAAGAAGCAAATTCCCAAAAAATGTGCGTGGAATGTTGTAGTAAGAGCTTATCCGTTTTCAAATAATGAAGTTTAAATATATTAAACATGCAACCTATCCTACTGAACTAGACAGCCAAATTTGAAAAGTAAAATTTTCAACAATCTTGAGTATTTTCTTGGACACCTCAACCTAAGTGAAATGCCCAGCGCTGCAGTTTGCTGGAATTGAAGTTAATCAGACCGTGAGCTCTTATTTTTTCAGAATGTTTCAGTCCCATCTCTACCAGAAATATAATGTTGCTCTTGTAGCACAGGAAAAAAAAAACAAACATAAATGAGGCAAGAAAATATTAACTATTCATAGTAGACAGACTTCCATTCAAAAGACTCATTCTTACCCCTGAGGAAGTCAGACTAGAAATTCTAAGGGAATTTGTTATTAATAAGTACATAAACACTATGGTAAATGTAACAAGTGAGTGTGTATATTACTAAAATGAGTAAAAATGTCACAAAAGAATGTGTTAAAAAATAGAAAGTCTCTTGATAGTTAATAAAAACTTAATACAAGGCTAGCAGGAAAAATAAGGAAGCTGAGCAGTCAAACTGTGCATAGTCTACATGCTCAACAGAAGTTTCCACAAAGCTCTAATGAGAAAGCTAAGCATGTTCAACCCAGAACCACTTGGCAATCTATGCCATAAGGCTGAAGAAGTTACTGAGCTCAATGGAGATGTAACTAAGTAAAATTTTCACCTAACGTGAGATTTCATCTTTATATTTACAATCTGGCAACAGTTTCAGAAATGCCCAAGAGTCCATCAATATCTCAGACCGTACAACAGAAACGTAACAAATTTTAAGGAATCTGGCTTATGCCCCACTAAAAGTTTAGCTGAAGTAGACAAAAGAAGACTGGCACAGACTAGTTCAAGTGGCTAAAAATGTGAAAAAATTAACTCTAAAGGATTTTTGTACAGCTTCAACTTAATGCTTGAATTGCACAGATGCTTATTTAGATCCACGCTGATTCTCTATGCTACACAGCAACGTAGATAACAGTTATTTAGAAATCTAACCATCAGTTTTAAATGTTCTAATTAACCCAGAATATAAGTAATATTCAAAACTGAGAACTATGGACTAGATGAGTATGGTTTACACATGTCATAAATTTAATTAAAAGCTAAGGTAAAAAATGTAATTCAGGTTGATGCAATTGGTGATAGATAAATGGAGTGTCAACTTTAATCTCCAATGTTTTTTAAGCTAACTAGCAGTCAAAATATCCATTCCTATTGAAAAACTTTAAAAAGCTCCTGTTGTTAACAGACTGTTGTATTCTGCAAGGGTACTAAATGAGCAAAATGCATCTGAGGCACGTCAGATAGTGCCTCCTGAATCAGCCAAAGAGGAAAAACAACATACAGGAGTTTTTGTTTCTAAGCTGTCAAAATATGTAACCTCGTATCATTTAACATCATTTATACTGGTTTTAAGTCTCTTGAGTATTTTCTAAGAAGGTGAGAATACAGGGGAAAATGTATTTTCAAAGATAAAACAAGGCTTACCTACCATTTTCTAGCTTTCAGAGAAAAATCTTAAGAGTATTTCATCATAATTGCATGAATTTAAGTAACAGAAGACCAAATAACCAAGGGTTTTGAGAAGTAGTCAGGACCTATGCTGCCTCATCTTTCAGACGCTCAAAATCAGATATCCAAAAGAAAGCCTGCTTTCAGGGCATCTGTGTACAAGCTCTACTTCAAAATCCAAAATCTTTCAGATGTTTCACATTTCACCAGTCAGTATGGACTTACAAGCTCTCTTCAGCTGGTTATTTTGCTTAGGAAATTAAAATTAATTGGTAGGTGTGGTAACTATTTCCTTCATTACCACAAGACAGAAAACATACAGATCTTAAAATGACTGAATGCCTCTCCACCTCCATGCTCAAAATGGTCCAATAAAGCAGCAAACCCTCTCCCACCAACCTGCTCTGAGGCTATTCAGCAAAGCTCAGGAGATGCAAGAATGCCTTAGAAGGCTGAGAAAACCAAGACTAGGAACTGGTTGATACGAGGAAAGGTTAGGTAAGAACACGAAATGCAATTAGGCAGGCAACTACCACAGATGGAAAAGTGGGAGAAAAATGAAAGACTTAACACCTTTTTCCCAGCCAGTTCATGACAGTTCACATATCATTAATCTAGAATATTAAATCTAGACAACTGTAGTACTTAAGGTAAAATGGAGATTAAGAGCATATCTACATACTCAAGCAACTTCTGAAATGTAAGCTATGAATTAGGACAAAATCCAAAATTACAATTAGAGTGCAAAATTGGCTAAAAGCTTCTGTGGAAATTTCATGTCTAAATTATCCATACTCAGGTGTCTTCAACTGAACCTACGGTTCTGGCAGTGATTCTTATAGGAGACAACATCTGCAGACATAGAGGCAGCCAACAGGAAAGAACAAGCACAGAGATGCTTACTACTTTAGTGCTAAGACATATTTATAGGACTGAGTGATCACAGGTAGGTACTATGTTTCAAAGTAGACTTTCACTAGTGAATTTCACTGAAGTACTAGTATTGACATGGTAATTCTGCAGTTGGATGTGTTACCTATCTATCCTGATTATTTTCATCAAATCACAAAGATTTTCATGAAATCTTAGGAAGAGGATTTTATCTTACCTCCTGAATAAGAGCATTATGTCGCAGCACTTTACGTGCTTTCATGATACGGACTATAGCAGCTTGAAGATACATTTTTCTATCTTCATCTACAGCACTTCTGGTCTGCTCCATCTCCTGCACCATAGGAAGAAAAGTAAAGCTTTAAATGTAGCAAGATTAATAAATACATCATAAAAGTATCTTGAATCTAAACTTCTTACTTTATTGATTTATCAATTAACACACTCAGTAATCTAGATAAAGGTCAATTTCACATAATGTGCTTCTGTAAATCAAAAATACCAGATTTCATGCAAATCAAGGTAGGTAGGAAGAAGATATCCGAAGCCTTTGCTAGAGAGAAAAGCAGGCAAAATTTACAGTAAGGTATTGAGTTTAGCAGCACATGTAACTCTTGTACAGAAGACTATGCCTTAGGAGATACAGAAGGAACCTGGATTATCAGCACTGGAGCTCATTTTAGTTGAGGGGAAACAAAACCATGGGAACAGTTTGATTGGTTCTGCTGTTTCTGAAATAAGTTGCCAACAACTACCAACAAAAGTCTCATTACTTAAGGCAGGTTAAATACCAATTCCATTTGCTACAGGAGAAATAGCTCTTGTTCATCTTTTTCTTATTATTCCCTATCCTACCTTTTGTTACCTGTATTTTAAGTACAAAAAAAATTGCAGCATGTAAGCTTCAAATTTAAACAACATCTTCACAATGATGTAAATCCTATACCTGCTTACACCAAACTAATATAATCAATTCAGTTTTAGAAAATTAAGCTTCCTAAGCTATTCAGCTTACAAACATCAAAGAATACTTACCTGTGGTGTGTCCTTCTGCATTGATGTAGTAATTTTAAATTTCGTTCGTTTACTGCTGAAGTTCATATTTAATGAAAATGTAGACTCTGCCTCCACATCCTCCTGCAATAAAGAGTTTTTTTTTTAAAAGAAAATAGAAATGGAGACAAAAAAGAATAAGCAGCAAGGATTTGCTGGGAAGAAAATTCCATGTAGAAGCTTGCATACATAAGAGCAATTTCAGCAAATTTGCAGTTGAAAATGTTAATGAGCCAATTGAACCAGGTCAGTTTTTTAAGCTGCAGTTCAACTAACACAGAAATGCAGTCTCTTTTGTAAAACACTATAAGGAACTCTGACAAACATGAATATTGCTAGTAAGCCTCTATTATGAATAAAACAGAGTAGTTCCAGTTGGAAGCGACCTACAAAGCTTATTAAACCCAGCTGACAGACTACTTCAGGGGTGACAGACCAATAGTTAAAACACATCATTAATGGCATTGTCCAAATGTCTCTTAAACACAGACAGGCACAGGGCACCAACCACCTCTCTGGGTGGCTTGTTCCAGAGCCTAACACTACCTCGGTAAAGAAATCTTTCCTAACATCTAGTCTGAACCTTAGAAAGAGCGTCTTTACTGATAAGCAATTAAAGCAGTTTCAGTTTCAATACTTGAAGAGCTATTTTACTTTTTAATACTTCAACAGTTTGTCTTAATTGCAAACACTCTCCTTTTAAATAGAATTTTATCCCTGCAAAGAAAGCAGGATTTGCATTTATTTATGGCAGAACATCAAGAGAGCAAAGTGTCACTCATAAATATTACTAAAGTTGCTTTTCTTTAAGGAAAAAAAGCCTCAACATTTTACTGTGCTATAGCAGGAACAGTTGATGGACTGCAACTACTACTGTACTTCTGTAGCTCCAGAACTACGTGTAATTTCTCATTTTTTCCTCAGATGTATCTCCTTCCCCCCCAATACACACCCAGGCCAAAGTCCATTTCTTTCATTAAGCAGGCACTGCTCCCAGCAGTCCCAACACCTTTAGATTCACCTACCAGGACAACCTGACAGATCTTTGCAATTTCCAGGCAAGGTTCTGTACAAGTATTACCAATCACTGGCAGAAGAAAGTTACTGCGCTTCTTAGACTTTGTCAAACTATGCTTGCCTCAAAGGCAAACACTTTGAGAGTCTTAGTCAATATTTATCTAAAAATACACCAAAAATGAATATTTTTAATTACGTATTCTATATTCTTTATTAGAATACAATACCCAGACATGTATGGAAAATTTAACATGAAAGGGCAAAGATCAAAAGCTTTAAAAATTTAAGCTGTCATTATATTTTAGCACTGTTGTGCTGCCATGTTTGAAATACAGACTAAGAAAATTTGTGTTGTGCATGAACTCAAAAAGAATGATTTTAATGAACCAATAAAGTTGTCAAAAATTTCTTTCAAAAGCAAACTGCAACATACAATACACTGCACTTTGCTGTGTAGCTCAGATACAGGCAGAAATACGTATAATTTCAATGTTTAAGCCACTGACTTTTTCAATACTTAAATGATAAACCATATACAGATCAGCTCTCAAATTGCTGGATGGAGCAGAAAAGAAGCAGAATTAGCAGACATGTTTGAATAACATTTAAGTTAAATAACCAGAAAGTGCTGTGGTAAACATTAAAAGGTGAAAGGATTAGAAAGCTATAACATTCCATCTTCAATAACATATTCATAAGCAAACTAGTAAAACCATATACAACCAACATAAATAAATGTACATCCTTTAAATAAAGGGCAACTTTCTGAAATTACAAAAAATCTCACAGTTTTCTGTAATAGCTCCCAGTGATATATTTCACCCATGGTTTAACAAACATCTTCCCAACCACTGTTCCAACCTGAGCTCATTTCTAAATACCCGAAGCATGTCCTATGCTTCAGTCAAGCATCAGACCTTCCTTGTGATCTCACTTTCCATTTTCTAATATTTTCCCAGTTAAAAAAAAGCAGCTGTCAGAGCACCTTTGGATTTATTCTTCTAAGGCATGTGAACAGCTTATCAGTTTCTTCTGCTTGATACTGTCTAAATAACTCAGGCTTTCTGGGCTAGCTGGAAGTGCATGCTAAAGTTTGTACTGTATGCATGGGTACCTCTATAGTGTTTCATACATAACAAACTTCTGCCCTTTGCTGTACGGGAAAAGAAGATAAATGATACATTACGCAAATAGTACTGGAAATGCATGAAACACGTGGAATGATAAGAGTGGCAAAACGCAACAAAAATCCTCTCACACGAGCCCTCCTTGTTCTCTGACCTCCTACCTCCTCCTCCTGTAACGTGTCAGCAAGGAAGAATATGGCTGCTGTTACTTTTGGTCTCTTAATGCCACAGATTTATTTTAAAGATTACGACTCATTGCTATACCAATCAGGCACTTTCCTATGGTCCTACAACTTTTAAAGACACCAATGCAAAGGGTTTTCTCCTCCAACAGTAGTGCGTCAAAAGCCACACAGATGAAATTCAACAGAAACAATGAACAGTTCTCACATTATTTGTAGCAGACTCTGCTGTTAGAGGCAGAAGAAACAAACAGAATTAAAGAATCACAGAATTGCAGGGGTTGGAAGGAACCTCATGAGATCATCCAGTCTCATCCCCCTGCTAAAGCAGGTTCTCTACAATAGGTTGCATAGATGGGCATCCAGAAGGGTCACAACCTCACAAATACTGTCTAACTTCTTCCTGTCTCTTTCTTGATAAATACAGACTTACGATTGTAAATAAGACAGATCAAAACCAATTCTGTATTAGAAAGACCTCAACAAACAGTAGAACCACAACACCGAGAACACGAAACATTTTTATATCATTGCTGCATACCTTGTCTGAGTCATGGTTGATCATTTTAACGTCAAGTAAGGATTTGATAGTTTTTGTCAGTTCCTTCTCATTCATTTGCGTACTGTCTTGAAGCTCCTTATAACTGACAGTTTCACTGTTGTTGAAGGCAAGCAACACTGCCATTTGGTACGTTGTGACCATGGCTACATAAGGTTTGCACAAATAATTCATTTTTACTTCACCTACAATGATATAAGCAGCATTTTGTAAAGTGGCTGAATGCAATGAAATATCATCTGAAATGCAACTCACAGTTCCAACAAACATGCAATTCCAGACATGCAATTCACGCTTGCATATGGCATGGGAATACAAAAATTGATGTTTTAGTTTTACATTTATAGGAGATAGTTTGCAAAAAATGAATTCTGATTAATAACGAATACTACAACAGTAGTGTTTTTACAAAAAAAAAAAAAAAAAAAAAGATGAATTTGAATAACATAATATAAAAAAACAAATTCCCAACAGCCTCAATAATTTGCACTGTGCAACCTTCCATTACTAACAGCTTACACAGAATCACAGAATAGTGATTACAGGAAAGTTGGTCCAAGCAAAAATTTAAAAACAAAATAAAAGACATGTCTTTAAAAAAAAATCACAACATTGTTAGTTTCTTTAAAAGGCAATGAAGAATGTCCATTATATACATATAAATTGAGTTTTCCCTGGATTTAATAAATCACAGATAGCATAGGCAAGTTTACAAAACATAAACTTGGGGCACAGTAAGCTGCAAATGTTAATTATTTTACAAAATAAATTACTTTATGATGCAAAAACAGTCAACTGACTTAAGACGCAGCATAACATTCCACTTTCAATGTCTATTATCATTTGAAAAGGACATCCAACAATTGTCAGTTGTATAGAGCATCTTTAGCAAAGCACTTATTTTTACCTGTACAGAGATAATGTAACCAAGTAAGCTTCCTTCCACTAAAATGCTGACTGTAGAATAATTCAAACTGCAAAATAAAACGTCCTTCAATTAATCACACAAACTTATAATAGTTTATTATTATTATCACACTACCACTCCAGTGAAGAAACACTGGTTCGATGTTCAACACATTGGATTCAGACATTGGTGATGATTGGTGATGAGTCTATCATTGCATCTTCTTTTGAAAGATAGGCAATGTCTGAGCAACATTTACCAAACTACTTGAGCAAATTAACACACAGCTTGATGACTAAATAGGAAAAATTGCTGAGACATTCAAACTCTCAAATCCTAATACACTGTAGCTAAAAGCAGTCTTATGAAGTATTAACTCTACTGAATCCAACAGAACTCTTCGGAGTTTCTAGCAATCAATCTCATTACATTTTATTATTTTGTTTGATCCAATTCCATATGAAAACGTATTTTATGACTTTCATTTCCCATTTTACTGATTTTTTCAAACATCCCTGAAAAAATGCAAGCAAGGTATTTCCACCAGTCAGCTACACAACTCTCAAGTTGAATCTCACCTTACATTCTTCTATATATTTTTAAGGGATAATTTCAGAAAAGCAAGCTTGAAGGGAAGCATAACATTAGTCACTTTTCTAATTTGATTTTCAGGTTAGTTAAAACTACACAAATGGCAAACATCTCTGAACCACGATGTCAACAAGAGTTCTTGAATTTCTGCAGTTAAACTTGCAAAACTTGGAAACCTACCAAAATCATTTTCCACAAAGAAGCACACATTCATGACTTAGGAAATACATTTTCAAAGTTATACTGACAGCAGAAATTTATGAAAATGGAAGCATCCCCTACTTTGACAATTTTCAAAATTAACTTTAAAGAAGTATGCATGCATGAATCTTGACTTCAAATGAAATCTGGTCTGTATGAAACATGGCACAAGAAAGCTGTACCCACAATTTAATCTATTTAATAATACTTCGTTTAGATTATATACATTATTTAGATAAAATACAATTTTATCTAAAAATCAGGATCTTATCTAAAATATTAGGAATTAGTTTTAAAGCTAAAAGTCAAGTAAGTTCATCTGATTGCATTTACTAGTATCTTCCTCATTAATCACAGAGTAAAAAATAAATAAATAAAGGTTACAGAAATGCATACGTAGAAAGCAGTAAGTCATCTGTGTGATGTTTCCAAATTTCATTTGACTGGAGAAAGAGGAGCCACGAATTACAAACAAAATGAAACAGCTCAGGCTTTTGTCTGTTAAAATGATCTTGGTGGGTTTTTTAATGTTTTTTGTTTTTTGTGTGTGTGTGTGTGTTCTTTTACATTTCCACATGTCTACAAGAAGCCTCCTACTAACCTACCATCTGTACACTTTTTTCCAGTTCCTGAGGAATTGCAAATGTAGAAGAAGGAGCCTGAGTTAGAGGCCATGCACCTGCCTAAGGGTATCAGGAAAAAAATAAAAGTATTAACATTTTCATACCATGTATACTTCAATAAAAAGTAAAACACTACTCAACAGATTTACAGTGCATACTGTCATTAGACAGTAACTTAAACTAGCAGTTTCACTGGCCCTTTTTTAATACTAATATCCCCCAGTAAGATCTTAATTCAAATTAAAAAACACATGGCGTTTTACAGCACTACTGGTTAGTATGCTAACAAGTTAATTTTAAAAAGACAAACTATGAAAGCAAAGTATTCCACACTGATCACGAGGTGTCATACGAGAAGTACTTCTAGTTAGAAAAATATTTCACTTATTATCAAAACATACAAATGAAATACGAATAACTCAACAGTAATAAACATACATTAGTACCTGTAGAACATATATCTGAAAACTAATTCCCAAATCTATAATTGTGTCCTGGTTTTTGATAAAGTTGTTGAATTTATTGTTGAGATCAGCACTAACACTCATGTCTGTATACATTCGATGAAGCTTGCTGGTAAATTCATAACCACAGGCTTGCTGTGAAAAAGAGATTGTTAACAAGTTTTATTGTGAAACAACATTTATTATACAAATAATGCACACTCATACATTTACTACTCTGATAAGAAAATCTAGTTGGCAGAAATGTTAGAGTATTTAACAGTATTTATAATAAATAACAAGCATTACAGAAGAAAAATATCCAACTTTTCTTAATTCCGCTTTCTATTCATTAATTTGTATAAACAACTGTATTTTTAAAAAGATAAAGCTGGTTTAGGATAGGTGCTTTTCCAACATAAATATGAGGTATTTAAACACACTTTACAAAGCTATCTCAAAATTTAAAACTAAAATGAAACACCTCAAACATACGAAGGATACTTCACAACATGTTTTTCATATGCTATTTAGAAATTAAGTTTTCCTTTTGACTACTGGAAATGTAATCTACTGATTGCTAAGTTATCTCTGGCACCCTCTGCTGCTCTCTCCTAACATTACATACTCTTTTATTATTTTGCATTAGAACAGTGTTTACATTACCTTTAGTTTATTAATCATGGCTTCTTCAGAGTCCATAGACATAGATAAACCATGAATTAATCTTTTTGCCAACATTCTGGCATAGAACTGTGTGGAAAAAAAACAGCTATAAGAATTTTTTAAAAGCATAACCATATTCTTCACATATTGTTTACATTTCATTATCGAGAGTTACCTTTTGGAATACATCTTTGTCATCAATGTACTTGAAAACAGTAATGAAACTTGTAAGTTTGTCTTCTACTTCGTTCTCAGTCATTCCTTTTGCTGACTTCTTCAATAAGTTGTCACAGTACTTGGCCAGCTCAAGTTAAAAAAAGAGAAAACAAACCCAAACCTACTTGTCAAGCTTGAGAAAATACATATGCCAACATACTCTTAAACTCTACATGAAAGTAATTTCATAGCCTTCTACACAAGCTGTGCTCATGTGTAGAAGATAGAAACTAGATCCACCAAAACCACAAAGACTATGCAAATATTAACAGAACCACTTCTTTTTTTTTTTTGCATACCCCCAAAACATGTATGTGTGTATGGGGTAAGTAATCACTACTCAAATACTTACATGAGCATAACTTAGTAAGAGCAATGGATATACATGCAGTCCCTAATGCCGACTCATCTAACAGCTGTAAAGAAGTATTACTACATTCTACAGTAATACTAATCACTTACCAACTCAGGTGCTTTGCAGATTGACTTGGGCTCCCTGTAGTTAACAACTGATGTCAAAGCCTAGACGTGAATGTAGAGAAAGGAAAAAAATAGAAATGACTTGAAACCTAATAGATGGAAATTTTTCAAAAAGCAAAAAATGTTCAGGTAAAGAACATTCCCCAATTCCATAAAACTCAAAAAGACAAAAGGGTGATAATGAAAGAAACAAGTGAATGGGTTTGGATTACTGCTGTGTGAGAATTTGTTGAATATTTTTAATATGGGATTTAAATCAAAGTGGAGAAAGGAATAGAAGTTAATTACAAAAAGCAGGAGAGAGAATTTGGTTTCAGTTACAAGCTTAAACATAGAAGTATGAAGGTTATAGTACACAGCAAGACGTGTGGTTTAAAATAATGGATGAGAAAAAACTAAGGAATGTAGAAAAGAGAAACTGCAACTGCAGCAGAACAGCAGTAGTGACTTCTAAGAGAATATAGCTTGATGTGAAAAACATACTTGGTGTGCCCATGGCAGTAAGAAAGGAAAACTATTCGGGTTGTTAGATGTTTGCTGGACTAAAGAAAAGAAAAAATATTGTTGGGGGTTATTACGTGAAAACTTGAAGCAGTATAGTAAAAAAACATGGCAGTTGAAGATAGGCTGAATATGAAGAAATAGAAAAGGAAAGAGATAATAGTTCAGGATTGGAAATTGCATGACAAAGGTATAAGGATCATAAAGATTAGGTTATAAACTACCTATCGTATTTCAACTAGAATTTTAAATTAATACTGGACCAAAATATTTCATTATCACAGTTCATAGGAATTAGTTCCCTCTCTGGAAGGAATATTTAATGTGTTTTGAATCTTTAGCTTCAAAATTCAGTACAATTTAAAGTAGTACAGAAAAAATTTCCTTAAATTTCCATACCATGTTACAAAAATTGAAGTCCAAATGAACCTATGCAGAAAATATTATTTCTATTATTATTACAAAGAAGAGCTGACAAACAACTTTTTTGTACAAAGCCTCAACATTCCAGTATTTGACCAAGTCCCAAGAGTCCCTGTGACATAAGAGTGAATTATTTAATTACAAATACAAAAATCTGAAGTTTAGAGCACTCTCTTGTAATGATAGTGGGGACAACATCAGCAATTTTCATACTGATCATGGAAAACTGGCAACAGATTAAAATCTTCAATATCTATTGTAATAAAGTAGAGCAAAGTAAAGAAGTACCTCAAGAAAAAGTATACTGCCTATCTGCCAGCAAAAGTAGCAGTCAATCTCATATTATTCCACCTCCCAGTAAATGATTAATTGTAATTGAGATGCATGAGAGTACTGAAATAAGCACGTTTAAAAATACTGAGTAATTAATTTCTCAATATCACAGATACAGACAGTTACCAATGATTTGATTGTTTACATATTCATCACTACGTCTTCCCAAACTAACCTTGGCTGAAATTCATCTAAAGCTTTGAATAAGACTCTATAAATTCCTGCTACTGTAAAAAGAGTACCACAAAATAGTAATGAAATGTATGTATTTGGTAGCTTAAAATTATAGATAGGAAGTTAATAAGTTCACTCTCCAGGAAAAGAATACAATGATATATCTGGAAAAGTAAAAAAAAATGGATTAGATAATGTGTTCTTCTTTGAGAAGGAACCACTCAATCTCAACAAGAACCCAGGCATATTTTGCACCATCAGTCTGTTACAGAAATTATAACAATTAGTAGTGTTATCTTTAGTATCTTCATAGCTACGCATTCCACAAAGAAGTAATGCAAGCCTCTTCCTCTAATCACGCTTATTTAACTTCAACTGTAGTTGCCTCATGGAAAAAGCTAGTTATTGTGATCAGCAACTGAAGTAATAACAATTTTTAGGTAATCTTTGTAGTTAGCTTGCACAGAGTGTCTAGAGGGACACAAAAATCATCCAAGGAATGGAACATCTCTCCTATGAGGACAGGATGAGAGACCTGGGACTGTTAAGCCTGGAGAAGGCTGTGAGGTGACCCTATAGTGGCCTTTCAGTATCTAAGGGAGAGCTACAGGAAAGAAGGGGACAATTTAACAGGGTCTGTTGTGAGAGAACAAGGAGAAATGGTTTCAAGTTTAAGGAGAGTAAATTTCTGTTAGATATAAGGAATAAGTCTTCTATAGCGAGGGTGGTGAGGCACTGGAAAAGGTTGTCCAGAAATGCCGTGGCTGCCCTGTTCCTGGAGACATTCAAGGTCAAGCTGGACCAATCCCTGTGTAACTTAGCTAGCTCTGAATGTCCCCGTTCACTGCAGGGGAGTTGGACTAGATAACCTTTAAATGTCCCTTCTGACCATGATTCTACCTACACAAAGCTGCTCTTTAAAATTATCAGCACTCAGAGTTTAACCATTAAAGAAGCAAATTCAAGTTCAAATTTTATGTAAGAATTATCACAGAATCATTGAGGTGGGAAGGGACCTCTGGAGGTCACTTGGTCCATCACTCCTCCTCAGTCAAAGCCACCCACAGGCCGGTTGCCCAGGCCCACATTCAGGCAACTTTTCAGAAAGCCTCTAAGGAGGAGATCCCATAACCTCTGCAAGCAAACTGTGCCAGTGTTACATTACCTGAGCAGTACAGAACTGCTTCTTGTTGTTTACACAGAAACTCCTGTGTTCCAGTTTGTGCCCATTGCTTTTTTTTTTTTTCCTCTGGCACTAAGCGCTACTGAAGAGAGCCTGGCTGTATCTTCATTTGCATCCTCCTCCCAGGTATTTGTAGACATTGATAAGATTTCCCTGAGCCTCCTCTCCTCAAGGTTAAGCAGTCTCAGCTCCCTCAGCCTCTCTTCAGAGAAGACAAATCCCACTCCCTTTACCGTCCTGACAGTGTCCAGTGTGTGGAAGACCACGTCTCCCCTGTACTGGGATCCCCAGAACTGGGCACAGTACTCCAGGTGCAGACTCAACAATGTTGAGTAGAAAATCTTTCGCTGAGTTGCCAAATGTCTCAGAGTTTATCTATTTTCTGCACCTAAATTTACATTAAATGGGGCAGCTCCGCTTTTGTGTTCTGCTTTTTGATGTAAACATCTTCAGTAAAATTTCAATAAAATGTTAAGCATTAACCTGGTTTCCTTTGTACGCGTATTTTTCCCTAACACTGAAAGTTCTTTTGTGTTTCAATTCTAGGCTAGAAAAACTACATGAGAATGCTACCAGTAAGCATGCATTGGTACCCCAAAGAATTCTGATGTGCCTGAAACAGGCCTCCACATTTTGTTTTTCATGTTTTCTTTGTATCTTGGAAGTAAAAGTTACCTTGTCAAGGGCACTCATAAAGTGTTGATCACCATTCAAAACTGTGTTGATGAGCTGAACAAATTTACTATGTACTTCCAAAACCGACTCCACGAACTGAGTTGGCATCTAAAAAAAAGGCAAGATAATACAGAGAGCAAGTTATTAAGAAAAGGAGTATTTTCTATACACAAACATAGTTATAGCTACACTGGTTGTATTGCTTTTTCTAACTATTCCTTCTGATACAAGTTAAAATCACTGATAATAAAGTCTCTGAGTGGATTGATTCTGAAGTGTCATACTTCTGCACTACTGTTCTCGAGCATGTTTAGAAAACAAAAATCACATAGCTAGATTTCCAGCCAATAATATATTTCAGAGTCTATACAGCTCTCATGTTCTGTCATCTTTTCCGTAATATTCTCATATCCTCTATCAGCATTTTGAAAACTGCTAAGACATAAATACAGGAATTGAGTGAAAAAGCTGCTGGAGTTAGTAAAATATTTCTTTTCCTATATACAGATCCTGAAGATAGAAAGCGGATGAAACCTTTCAACTTTCTTAAACATAAGTTACCATTCAAATTTAGTGTATCACGTTTCAGCAAAAACATTTTGTATGGAAAAAATTAATGTGAATTCAAGGAGCCCCTACACAAACAATATAGCAGGCTGCAGTATAAGGCTGTGTAATGTACTCATATCACTTCAGTGCATTCTCAATGAAAAATGTTTTGATGCCAAAGCACAAAGCAAGACCAAGGATTTCATATTTTGCTTTTAGCAATGCAACACTGTGAATACTCATCACTCTCTTGGATGTGTATTCATTCCCTTGTGTAGGCAGTATTCATTTGAAAGAACATGCTCAGTAGATTTAATTTCTTGAAAGCAAAAAAAACTTCTAAATACTTCAATCCATTTTCAGAAGGCACACAGAAGTTACAAAAAGTACGTAGACTCCTGCGGAGTTAACAAAAGGTGATTTACAACAGCTACTATCTATGTATCTTTATATACAGAACCACTGAATAGCCAAAGTAATTATCCTTTACAGATCTAGACATCAAAATGTATAAATGTACAAATATAATGCCACGCTTTTTCTCCCTAAACAGTAATACTAGAGGAACAAAAATCAAATTGCATAATTTAAATGCACATGAATTGAAAAAAAAAAAAAAACAACCACTTTGGTAGAACAATTAAGCTACCATATTTTCAAAATTCAAATGCAAACATGAGACCACAAAACTACTTGTGAGAAACACAAATCAGGACAGGACGCCACGTCTTTACACATGACACACAATTAAACTAAGTGGTACTGATGATTGCTATCACACCAGATCAACAAATGCCACTGACTCAGGCATAGAAGATATACATACAAGAAAAGGACCTACTTGCCATAACAGCATTAAACAAGGAATAATGAAAAATATCTATTCGTAGTTGCTTCTGGTTAGATCACAACAATCAACTCTCAGGATAGATATGTGTTGCACAGCTAAGATTGCTGGTTAGAAACTACAATTTATCCATAAACTTCCAAACCAATTTCATATAGACAAAATTAAAGAACATAATAGACTAAAAAGAA
This sequence comes from Centrocercus urophasianus, assembly GCF_019232065.1. NCBI lineage: Eukaryota > Metazoa > Chordata > Aves > Galliformes > Phasianidae > Centrocercus > Centrocercus urophasianus. The sequence goes on from NW_024884711.1 coordinate 35,049,189, forward strand.
AAAGGTAAGCATTTCATTAGGAATGTTAATCAAATAGGCAATTCCAGCTGCCTAAAAAAACTCACATTTTCCTGAGAAAGATTGCTGGTTGCTCTAAGGCCCTCATCATGGATATGGTTTTGTAGTTCCTGAATCATATGAGGTAAACCACTTGACACAGCACGAAGTAGAGTATACATATTTGCCATGTCTGTAACAGAGACATATTTTATTGAATATCTTTAGAAACACTAAAAATCAACACTTAATATAGAATCATAATTTCACACAGAACTTTCGAACACTGAAACAACAACTGCTTTGAAAAAAAAGAGCAAAACCAACATACACTGAATCACTGACAAAAGAAAAGGAAAGCATAGGGCTAATACCAGTATTTACTGCCACTGGGGCTCCCTTATTCTTCCTACACTGCTTATCTAGGACAGACTCCAAGAGTAGAGGTAGCCTGGTAAGGTACTATGCTGGTAGCAGCAGCTGACTACGACTAGTTTTGATGTCTTCTTGACTTTATATGTTCTTCCAAAGGTGGCTTGAAGTTTTTCTCTGGTTAGAAAACATGTAAATAAGCAACTGCTATTTTTATTAATTTTATGGAAGGGGAAAAAAAAAAAAAAAAAAAGACTGATCAATTGTGCATAACTGTCTGGAATATGGACACTATTACCATATACATTTTCAATTTAACAGTGAAAAATAATTTGTTTCAGATAATAGATAGCATCCTTCATGCAAGAATAACTATTCCTTCATGGCCAGAAGGCATGGAGTCAACAGGAAATGTATTTTTTATTTTAGTTAGGAGGGAATATAACTGTAAGAACATCTGCTTCTGCAAAAAGAATTTGGGAGGAGAAGTCATAAAAGATTCAAGACAATAAAAGTGGCTATTAAAAAAAGCCAAGGTTTACAGTCCTGACCTGCCCAGTAAAGATGAAGAAATCCGTAAAGACAGAGCCATTGGTTTACAAATGAAAACACAAGCATAAAATATTCTACAGGACATAAAACTTTAGTGTCTTTTTAAACTGAATAAGGAAAGGAGAAGAGTATTGTCCAAAAGAAGACATGTTAGCAGTCAAGTGGAAAAAGAAGGTCTTGACTATATCTTTGGAAGAAGGATAATGAATTAAGCAGTAAAAGATAAATAGCATTTGGAATTTCATTGAGCTTTCTATGTAAGTAATATATATTATTTGAAAATGCTCACACTAATCAAAGGTCACTAAATAAAGCAAATTGCAAATGCTAAATGAGTAAAACAACAACTCCATGCTTTTTGAGATCAATGAGTCTTACCACTTCTCTTCTCTTGTCTGATAATATTGTGACATTCTGCATGTAGAAACTGCAAGTGATCAGCTACCATTCTCTGCTGGCACTCATGAATCACTTTACCATATGAGCTGGGATGCAAGTATTTCCGACACCGCATTTCTTCATCTTTTAATCTACCTAAAACCTACAAACAAGTTTTCAAGCTGAGAGTAGATGAAATATGAACAGACAGTGTAGAACCATGAACAGTATAAATATGAAGAATAAGAGCCACAAATAACAGAAGGTAAAAAATACTTGCCCAGGATGCTGAAATATTAAATTTGTTCTTTTGGAACAGGAAGTTCAGACTAGGCTCAGACACTGCTACAAGTCTAATAGTTAAACTCTTAGCCTGATCCTGAACCTCATCTCAGGTGTCCAAGCGTTAGCTTATGCTCCTTACAATTACCAGCAATCTCACAGCCTTCTCCATTCCTTTGTCTTCTTATGGAGAGCAGCTTTGCAATGAGAACTCCCTAGTCTCGTATTAATTTCTTCCTTCTCAACAAAAGTACAAGTAATTTAACGACAAACTGACTACACAGATCACAACGCAAAATATAATGAAACCAACTTTGGAATACACAATTTGAAAAAAGGCTCTGTAATTAATCTGTTATAAAATCCTCCTTAACCATTATAGTACTAAAACTTGTACCTTATACTATTATAGATGGAAGTAAAATAAAGGAATTTTTGAGGAAATAACAAAAATAACAATGACCACTTAATGGTGTTTATTTTAAAAATCTATATTTATTTATTTTTACGTTCCATGCAACTGATTTATGATTTGTTATAAACTATTTTGAAGCTATATATTCATAGGCAAAGTCTGTAGTCTAAACTTAGATAAACCACACCACCAAAATGATCTCAAACTGCAAGAAAGCATACAAGAAAGAACAAATATAGGAAAATAACAGCAAAAATCTGAATCAATAATATACTGATAATCTTAGATTTTAGTTATTGCATGTGTACAGAAAAATCTCTTACCTTCTCCATGTATTGTGAGCAATTTGATTCTTGCAATAAATTTGAAGCTTCTTGTTTATAATACTCCCCTGTTTCATTCAGAAAAGGACACTCAAAAATTTCCTGATAAAACTAAAAAGGAAATTTTTTTTAAAGGCTAAATAATGGCAAATAATACATAAGCCACATTAATATTCACAATGAAAACCATAAATCAGGAATGTGTATCTACCTTTAGGGGCAATTTTTTCTTATACTGTTCAACATGAACAAAGGAGTTAATAACCCCATGGATTACTTTCTGGTTTGGATCTTCTCCACAGCGATCACTGAAATTAGCAAAACAAACATTCATGAGAATGCAATTATGTAGCATAATTAATTGGATAGCAAAATGAATTAATTTAGCAATGGACAGAAATATTTTCCACTAAATTCCTCTGCTTAAATAGAAAGATAAACACATAAGTACATAAAGATTATCTTTAAATAAATAAATGTGCTCTTCCTTCTCTCCAATAGATGTTGAGATGGCAATTCATAACCCTTTACCTTCCCACCCCTGCCAAAGAAAATCATTTTTGCCAAGCACAGTATGTTATTTTCTGAATATCTACTACTCAATCAACATGCAGATATCAAATAGAACAATATACTTGGCATGACTTTTAACTATACATTGTAAAAGGAAACCCTACATTTTCTGGTCAATTTCTTAGCTTCAAATGACTCAATTCAAATGAAAAAAAATGTTTTCCTTAGTTCCATTCAGTTGAAAACAAAAGTAATTTTAAAAGTTTTATGCATACTGGAAGTATCAATATCCAATCTTTTGCAAAGACTGGAAATAACAGACCCTCTCATAACAACCGAGGCGCTCTTGAAACATGAACTGTTCTAAAAAAAGGCCACCTCTCACATACACCTGACAAAGAAATATAACATATTCCTTAATTTACACTTGTAAATACAATTAAAAATTTATGTTTTTCAAAGCATACATAAGTCAGTAGTTGTAATTCCATTTCTTAGATTATATATGTAAATATATATACATATATATTTATAGATATACTAAGAACCTTACCCAGACTGCACTGAAAAGACAAAGTCAGTTCCCCAACTGCAATCCTGTGATTACTACAGGAAAGTCAGTTACTTAAAAGGAAAAAGAAGTAAAGCCAGCAAAAAATAATTCAAACCAAAACACTGATATACAACAGTGGGGTGGAACCAAAGAGAAATTATCTTGCTAATTTCATTTTGTTTTGGAATTGATAGAATCAATGCAGAGGATGCCCATAAGTTAGGGAGGTTTAACAGGACAGCCACAGGCAGTCATGCTGTGACAAATACCACATCACAGTCCTATGTTCACAACATTATGTTTTTCTTTTAAATACTGCTGCTTCCTAAGATTTTTAGGTTTAAGCTTACAGATAGGCATTAAGATTTTTTTCCTACCTCCCATAGGAGATAGAATGGAGGTTTCCTCTGTTGCTGGTAGCTGAACCAGCATAATAAATCTGAGTTAGTGTACATGTAATCACACGACGCATTCTTTCCAATGTTCCTTTACTAGGTTTGGTTTCCTGATGGCAGAGGTGGCAGCTTGTCACAGAAGAGAAGAAGTTCAAGATCATGACTCGGAACCACTTCTACCCAAGAGGAGTCTACCAGCAGGGTTAGCTACAGGATGCATCAAATCTGAATACAAAAAATACCAAGAAGTGCAGAATCTACAAAATTAGGAGTTCAGCCTATTAAAAAAGCTGGGCTTTGTCATGAAATGGTCCAACCTGCCTCTAGCATGCAGGGTTCTGGACCTGAAAAGATGGATGCAAGCAATCTAGGAGGATCATAGAGTGTGTTGAGCGCAGTTCTGCAGAGAAAGGCTTGGGTTACTGGTGGACAGCATAAGATAGCAACATGCCCTCACAGCCCAGAAAGCCAAATGCATTCTGCAAAAAAACTCATGACCAGCAGGTCAAGTGAGCTGATCCTGCCCCTCTGCCCTGCACTGGTGAGACCTTACATGGAGTACCGTGTCCAGATGTAGAGTTCCTCAGTACGGGAGAGACATGGACCTGTTCAGTACATCCAGAAAAGGACCACAGAAATGATCAAAGGGATGGAATATCTCTCCTATGAGGACAGGCTGAGAGAGCTGTGGCTGTTTAGCCTGGAAAAGAGAAGCTGATCTGAGTGCAGCCTTTCAATATCAACAGAGGGGCTGTAAGGAAGGAGACAGACTCTTCAACAGGTTCCATTGTGAAAGCACAAGAGGAAATGATTTCACACTAAAAATGGAGATATTTAGACCAAATACAAGGAAAAAGTTTATTACATTAAGGGTAGTGAAGCACTGCAACAGGTTGCCTTGAGATGTGGGATATGTTCCACCCTTGGAGACATTCAGTATCAGGCTGGATCAGGCCCTAGGCATCCTGATCTAGCTGTACATGTCCCTGTCTTTGCAGGGGAGTGGGACTAGACCTTTGAAGGTCCCTTCCAACTCAAACAGTTCTATGACTGTATAACTTCCTAGTCCAAGTGGTGGAGCCAGTGAAGAGAGCTGCACTGCTGGACCTTGTATCTTACCAATAATGGACTCGCTGCCCATGTGAAGGTCAGGGGCAGCCTTCACTGCAGCAACCACAAGATAGCAGAGCAACATGGCTCTGCAGCCAAGAAGGCCAATGGTATCCTGGAATGTGCATTAAAAAAAAACTATGGCCAGCAGGTTGAGGGAAGTAATCCTCACCCTCTTCTGGGCCCTGATGAGGCCACATCTGGAGAACTGTGTCCAGTTCTGGGCTCCCCTGCTCAAGAAAGATGGGGAATTCAGCAGGGGGCCACAAAGAACATTAGGGACCTGGTGCATCTCTCTTATGAGGAAAGGCTGGGACAGTTTAGCCTAGAGAAGAGAAGATAGGACTTCATCACTGTTTAGAAGAAAACTAAAGTACAAGAACTAAATTGATAAAGCCAGGCTCTTCTTCATGCTACCCACCAACAGGACAAGGAGCAATGATCACGAACTGGAACACCCAAAGTTGTATCTGAACATTGAAGAAGTTCTTTATTTTGAGTGTGATAGAACACTAAAAGCTGCTGCACAGAGAGGTCGTACAATCTGCTCCTCCATAGATGTTCAAAACACGCCTGGATGCTGTGCAGTGTATTCTAGGGAACTTCCTTTACAAGGGGTTTAGTCTAGCTGATCTCTAGAGGTTCTTTCTAAACCCTATGATTCTGTGGTTTCTGTGATACGGGTGACAAACACAAGAAACATTACATTAACAGTGGAAAAGCCAGTTTCCCCCTATGCTCATTTTATTTCACAAACCTTAGCCTATGCAGATGCCCGAGAAGATGGGGCAGCAAAAGTTAAGATAAGGAACTTGAAAGGTCAGTGTATAATTTGAACAAAGTTTATAAGTGAAGGAGGAAGACATGGCTTCGGGCCCAAACTGAAAGAAAGAAGAGAGGTTTTAGAAGCAGAGGCCATACAGCATGCTGACAATATAGGAAAATGAATACAACAGGGAACTGGCTTTCTTGGGAATAGCTGGTAGTACACTATAAAAAGAATCAGGAACTGAAGTCTGCTTCTGAACCAAGAGGACATTGTCACTAATCAGATGAAAGATATAGAACAAAATTCTTACAGTCAGGAAAATTACACACTACTCAATTCACCTGATAACAAAGCTTGCCGATTTTTACAACTTTAATAGCTTAACTAAGATCATATTTTCCTGCCATAAAAAGCAGAACTGCCAAAAAGTATTTAACAGACAACCATGCTCCCAGTTCTTTTTTCCTTCAATACTCACAGAATTTTAAGCAGTTTAACCTAAGTTTCCTCAATGTGTGAGCACTAAACATTTGCAGTAAAGTTGTTGCAAAATTTATTGACAGAACTTCATAGGGACCATATCCGAAAAGCCACACAGTTTCCAAGATAAGAGTATGTCTCTTATCTATCATTCTATGACTCTCAAATGGCACTGTGCTCCCAAGAATTCACACAGCAAATGGCCAGTTTCAGAAAATGTGACAGGAATCTCAGATGTTATAGAAAGTTTAAAGGACTACTGCCATGGGAGGTGTAGTGATAAGAATATACTGAACACTAACAAGGAACTGGTGACCCATCAATGTGAACACCCATTCCGTATATTCTGTAGTTGGTGGCAGTCAGCAGGCAATACAAACACATACTGCTACAGAAACAGCTGCTGCACAATTTGAAGTAGGGATGTCACAGGTAAGGTAGGAAGGAATGTATGAATAACGTGGAGAATCTAGCTAAAACAAGGAAATAGAAACAAAATCTCTTCCAATTCTGATTATCTAGTTCTTTTTCTCAAAAATGAATGGAGAAAACAACAAAATAGAAGATCAAGACAATTGTACTGTTTATGTTTAAGGCTTTTTTAGCCTTAAAACTAATAGTAACAGTGGAAGTTTAACATGTACTGACTGTACAGTTTATTACTATATCCATTAATAACATATATAAAGGAAAGCATAAAACAATAAATACTGTATTCATTAAAAGATGATTCCATCACAAAAAGGAAGTGTTCTGCTGTGTCAGACCAATGGCCTATCTAGTTCAATTAACTTCACAATGCACTGTGGACCAAAAGAGCCTATTTGGGATTTTTTTAAAAAATAATTTATTAATTTCCAGCAGATTTTAGGTGAATGACAAATATATCCACTTAGACAGGAATAGGTTCAGTTAGTTACAAAGTGTTAGTTGTCATTAGTAGAGAAGCCTCTTCTGGTTAGTCTGCACTAATCACACTGTCATTTGAGCTACCACCTGAATAGCTTCCAAATTATTTAAGAATTTCATGATGAATTTTCTCACAATTCAAGATCTTGTCGGCCTCCTGTTGTGTTGAAACAAAAATGCTTAAGTTGATATTCAGCTTGACTTGAAGAAGGAGTGCTTGGGCTAGAGGGAGGGGGAAGAAAGTGTGTTATATTCAGAACTCTATTTTAAGAGAAGTGCAGTCAGACAAGACAGGCTTAAGTGATGTAACAACTCTCTGCTGTTCAAGGAGGCTAATCCTGGTCTTTTGCTCAGTCACGGCCTTCTGCATCTTTCTTGCATGGCTCTGACACTTACGTAGTTCTCTGCTGAACTGATTAATCATGACAATTCAGAGAAATATTCAGTGAAGATGGCTTTCTATCCCATTAACTGTTGAGTCAGTTCAGTAAGGTATTAGGTAAGCACCAAAGTCAGCACAAGAAAGGTACAATGGTACAGCCTGCTCTTTTTCGGCACCAGCATACTCTTAGATCGATTTAACCATCTTGCTCAGCTGGATCATAAATGATTCAATATTAATTTTAATGTAGAGTGTACTGCCAAAATTTATAGCTTCTATAAAGCCGATGTAGGACTTCAGTCAGCAGTTTTTACAAATTCCAGTTCTATACATTTGTACAATAAACACTGAACACAAAACTTATGACTCTAGTTCTCATTCCTTTTCCAGTACAGTAAAAACGTACTTTTATATACAAACATGTGACTAGTCTGTTGGCTATTAGCTCTGCATACTGTCATGTACAATGCAAAAACTTTTGTTTATAAGAAGCTCATCCATCCATTTAAATTCCTCTTCTGTAAAGTAAGTTTTAATAAGTTAAACTGTGCACATGTTTAAGTTTTGCTCTGAAGAAAGCATCCAACTAATAGATTTCAAATTATATATGTATTAGTACTTGTATTAATTTTATTATTTTATATTATTTATGTTAGGCAAATATCATGCATATTCTTGAACTTCTGACAGATGCACCTTCTGATATCTGTTCCTTTAAAGCCTTGGTTTAATCTCTGATTTGCTTAACTCAATGGTAAAAGGCAACTATCATCTGTTTGCAGCAAAGTCTTGAAAATTATCTCTTGTAAACCACATTGACCAGTGGATCAATAGCAAAGAACAGCAACAAGAATATTACATACTAAGGCAATCTTCAGAATACAAACAGCGATGCCTGTGTTTCATGACACCAGGAAGTACACCCATAATACTAAGTTCTCTTCTACATGGTTCTTTCTGGAGCCTGCTTTGCAGGGGGGTTGGTCTCGATTATCTCTAGAGATCCCTTCCAACTCCTACAATTCTGTGGTTCTGTGACCATTCACACAACACGCAGATCACAAGTTGGCTAAAACAAAGCTAACACAAATGGATGTTTTGAAAAAGGAGATGAAGCCATTGCAAAATCAAACTGAAGAATTCTTAGGAAGAGAGGAAAAGAAAATACAGAGCCATTATTTTAGATAATGACTTAAGTTATATTTTTAAAAAGTTTGAAAATGTTCAACAAATAGCATTAACAGGATACAGTCTCTTAAGGACTAACACCCTCTGAAGCTATTGACCTAAATACTCCTGCAAGGTCTGCAGTCAGGCTCTAATTAATTACATAGCATTACTTTTAAGAGGCATCAGATATCTGTTTCAACAAGTTTTAAACAGATTTCTGTTGTCACCTCCCACTGAAATACATAGATTGATCCAATGAGTATTCAGTGTCACTGTGCTTGATGTAAAAAGGCAGAAGAATTTCCTTCAACATGAATCAGGGAATCTTCATTTAGTAAATACAAATACGTAATATAATTATTACAGTAAACATATAAAAGAAGCTGTTTAAGCACTGATTATGAAGCATGGTTCAACAACTGAAAGCAAACACATACTTCCTGATATCAGAAAAACTATCTGAGAAGAACATGATGTCTCTTACTAAATAGTCAAAAAATTAGTTTAGGAAGGAAAGCAAAACATGGTTGGAATCAGTTTTCTCATGCTTCATGAATACAGCTTTTTGGCTGACCCAAGTGCACATTCAAAGCATCTCAATCAGCCAAAGTAATTCATTCTTTCAGTTTATGCATATTAGCCACATCACCTAAGCTAATTAGGCACACAATCATTGCAGTCATTAAGCAACTCCAGAGCAGCTAACCAGCAACAGAAGTGTAGAAACTGATGGAACTCAAAACTACACACAAATACTTATATAAATAACACATGCTGGGATAAATAATCAGAGAATTTGAAAAGATCTTAGAGGAGTTGAATAGCATAAAGATTGAAAATCAGAACTTGAAAAGCTGCAAGCATTTCATGGGGACACTACAACTGTATCTATTTTGGAACTAGCAGGGACTTGAAGCAACAAAGATATTCACAAATAAACTCCCTCAAAATCCAAAAATAATTACTTCCATTTCACAATTGAAGTCAAGCACCAATAGTGTTAAGTCACATCTTGTGAATAATAGAAGCTCAGATGTTGCAGATAAGCAAGAATTGCTCTGGGTCCCATTTAAAGCAATTCTGGCTTCAGCAAATCCTTGCATAATAGCTTATGTTTACAGACAGCACAGGAACCAGAAGCAGTAAGCACCAGATGGAAAAAAAGGCAAAAGGCATTCTTTGGGCCCTGGAGAAATATTTCAGCTATTCCCCAAACCTATTATTAAGACAGGTAGCTGAAACAAAAAAGATCACTACTTTTGGATTACAATGAGTGAGCTTTTTCTCCTATTGAAGCAAATAGCAATTATACAGCTACACATATAAAAGCTGACAGAACAGCATCATCAGCTAAGAAGCTGCCTTTAATCAAAACTGAAAATAATTTGATCAGAGTCCACAGACTTTTCAGAATAAAGCAATACAACACCCCCACAAACTGTAAAAGCAAAAAAAAAAAATCCAAGCACTCACTTTTTGATTTCTCGGAGGAGCATTCGAATAAGGATGGCCTGTAGTGGCTCAATCATTAATTTTCTCCACATATCAAGAGCTAGCTGTGAGGACATAACATCACAAGTTTACACCAGTTAAAAAAAAATAAATAAAACAAAGAAAAAATAAAGATGGATGAACTCTCAATTCCCCAATCAAGATTTAAAAATTAAATCATTAGATGCCCTCCTGTTCTCGTCTCGTACTTCTCCTAGTACAAGAACTACTGAGTGTCTGGAGCACTGGGTAAGTGTTTGAAGTCATGCCCATACACACCTCATACATACTGCCAGCATGTCTGGAATGTACCACGTTACATACTCCAGTAGCACTAAGCAAGCTCATGCTCTTAAATAAGATGACTGAAAAGCCTTTAAAGTTTCTGTTTCAGCATCACTCAGCATGTGCTCATGAAACTTCAGTGCAACAACACTCCTTCTATAAAATCTAAATATTAGACATAATTTCTGTAACTTTCTTATAAGACTGAGAACATAAAATAAGCTTGTTTACTCTTGGATAGAGAAAGGACAGTTATCTAAAAACAGATGAACGGTAATTTCTTTCATTTTAAAATGAAGAACATTGAAGACTGCCTTTGGACAAAGCCCCTAGAGGAATTCAAAGATTAGAAGACAGCACTACATTAAAAGGGAAAATGCTTTCAAAGCAAAGACTTGACATATTTGGCCAATGCCTTGCCAAAAAGGTCAAATGTGAATAGTTTTTCTGTTTTTGTTGTTGTTTTTTTTTTGTTTTGTTTTGTTTTGTTTTTTAATTACAGGGACATTGAATTTGCCATAAACAGCGCTATAATTTAATGTGCTTTAACTACTGGAAGGTAGGACCTGCGCTGCTTTCCAGAGCAAAGAAAAAACTGCCATAAATCCATTCCTATCCTAGTAATGAACGGAGGTGAACATCACTATCTCAAGATCTAAAATTTACCCAGCACTATTACAGCTTACAAAGATAGTATTTGATCAAGAGAAATGGAAGCAATAGTGGGCAGCAAGATTAACAAAAGGTGACTGGTAGAATTTCAGACATCAGCATCCAGAATGCCGTTGTCCAAAACCATAGACTGCCTGCGGCAGTTTCACAACCTTGAATGTCCACTTAACCTATTCAAATTCTGAGCTATGGATATACTGTCCAAAGAGTAGTTTCTGGTAAGCTTGAAGACAAGTGTGTCATCACCACTCCTCCCTACTCCCACCCCAATCTATGACTCCATAAATGAGATGAATACTCTCAGAAGATGAATTATCAAGCCTATTATTCGTTCTCTGAAAACATATACTAGGGCAGAAAGTGTGGACAAAATGCAAACTAGCTACTACTATCCTTTGGGAGATAATAAAAAATAGACTAGGACACCAACTCTGCATTCCAGGAACATAGTCCAAAACCATTCCCAGCCCCTGAAACAGTAAAACTAACTGCTCTGCACAGAGCTAAGAACTACCTCCAACAGTGGTGAAGGAGTCAGCTAAAACACAACTTATGGAAATCACAAATGTTTAAGGCATTATCAAGACATCACAAAAAGTGAGGCAATATTCACTTCCAAGCTCTAACAAACCTTTACAGACGCCATAAGTTAGCAAACTGTGCAGACAGCACAGGTAGAAAAGAAGTAGTTCCTTTTCTAAACTGCCTCGATCTAAAGCGTATCATGCTTCTGGTGTTTTTCCAGGCCACCCCCAACCTGTCAAAAGATTAGCAACTTGAACTGACAGTGTCACCTTCTTCAGCATAAAGGATGCTTCCTCAGGCATCACAATCTCTCTACTCTCAACAATGACAGCAGAGATCTCCTACTTGAGGCAACGAAATCCAAAAGCTAGAAGAACAGTGATTTGACTGGCCAAATAAAAAGTCATTTTTTACTTCTCTAAGTCAGGAGAGGAAAATATTTGCTTCTCTTCTAGAGAAAAACACAAAGGTAGAGAGAAAAGGGGAAAAAAAATCCACCACCATTAAAATAAATTACCTAGCTACCATTGTGTACGTATTTGTTACAGATACAAGGGGGAGAGACACACAAAGCATTCAAAAGCAAAGTTTATATTCAACTGCATTGTGGACTATGGTTCTACCCCAGTTCAAACTGAAGAGATACTATCAAAATCTCCTTAAAGACAACCAGAACCATTCTGTGGTTTATTTTACTTAATTTTTTTTTGCAACAGGAAATTTTTCACCTCATTTTCTTTTATTACTCAGCTACACAGCTACAACAGTAGCCAAGAAATGACAGAAAGTATGTACACCTCACTTCTGCAGAGCAGAACTGCACAGTGTGCTATGTCAGAATGCACTACTACCAATGACTACTTGTTTTGTAAGTGTTTAGAAATGAGTCTCAATCTCTCCAAACTACCTAAGCAACTGTGGGCATCAACGCATTTGTGTTTACTTCAATTACTTTTCTTCATTGTTTTGTTTTGATTTTTACATAATCCCTTCTTGCACAACACTTAATTGCACTGAATGTCCACTTCTTCTAAAATCTGAGCTGCTATGGCTGAATTGCTTGGACTCGAAAATAACACAGTTGCTGTAAAAAAAAGCTGTTACACTTTGCAACATCAAAAATGTAAGTCTAGAACTAATTTTTCTGAAGTTGATCAAAACAGAAGCACTTCATAAAAACGTTTTCTACATGATAACACCACTTCAAGAAAAATATATTTTATTCAAAAAATGATCTATATTATAACATTTTGAACTGAAGTTCTCCAACAGTACTCATATTTGATTTCCCTCCATACAGGTCTCTTTTTTTTTTCTTTTACATCAAAAATGCCATCTGACTTTCAAAAGGATTCCATGCTTACATCTTCTACTTAACTATTCAGATTCCATGACATGGAGAAGTCAACATTTAAAAGAACAAAGCTGAACATGTAGTGCAGTTCATTTTCTGAAATACCTACCTCTCCTATTTCCATCAGTGGTTCATTCATATCCACACCACCATAACCATACTGAAGATCAGCTTCAGTCAATTTGTTCTTCTTAATAAACTGTGTGTTGAGGTACCTAGTAAAAATAAACATATTCCAATTAAAACACAGAAAAAGTTAAGCTAGTAGTTTTTGAAAACAAATTCGGAACATCTCTACATCAGACAAAAAAAAAGACAACTACTTTCAAGCAATGCCACTGCTACCTGCAGGAAATTCTTCTAATGCAGACTACTTTCATTCTAAAACACTTTATACCATATTAAAGCAACACTGTGAAGAAAATCAAATACTAAACAACAGCTTGCATCACCGTCAGCATTTCCTTGGTATCCAGTGCAGGTGTTAAAGGAGCCAATGTTTCAAAACAAACAGACATATTGTATTTGCACTTACAAGTTAAACTCCTAAATCCCGAACAGCCCATACTACAGTGATGATAATTTCTTAATTTTTAAGTGTAGAAGAAGTTCTTGACTATTATGTTTCACTTCAGGATTTTTTTAATTAGTTGTTCTATTGTTGTCACTGAAGTAAAACATACACTTCTACCTATTCTGTTCATTATTTTGCATTTCTCTCAGTCTAAAATATTATTTGTTATAATGGAGTTTAGGCACCACAACTCACGCAATCATTACTTTTTCCACTATTGCAGAAAAGTCATTATCTATGTAAATTATGAAAGCATTTTCTACTTGGAGAAAAAGAAGAAAAAGCAGGTTATGCAATCCTGGCTAACTTTAGTATCCCCAAAGGGAACATACAAAAGAGCAACATTCTAAAGATCACTGATTACAAGAACAACTTGAAAAATCACATTAAATTACTGAAAATTACATTGCTCCAGCCAAAGCAACACGAAGAACAACGTACAAAGAACACAGAAGGAAAGACCATCAAGCTAAATTTATTCCTTTTGTTTTTGTTTTCCAGGCAGTATTCAAAATTATGTTCTCGACGTGTATACAAAAAAAAAAATTATATGTTGACAAAGGTGAACTCAAAGCATTGAAGGGAATCTCAATGGCCCTTCCAGTAGCACTCAATGACAAAATCTGCTGAGAAAAGAAAATGCCTGTCATTCTGGGACATAATTCTTCTCACTATGGCACTACGAGGCCAATTCAAATGCTAAGACACACACATTCACTTCTCATTAAATATATGCTACAGTGACACTCCTTTCCCTATCTTGAATTTTTGTGGGTTCCATAATCCATACACATTTTTATGAAGTAGCAGTAGTCTAAATAAAATATTTACAGTAATTGGGTAAACACAAATGAGAACAGACTGACATAGTCCAAAACTAACATCAATAAATTAATTTCATGAGCAGTTGTATAGAAAAATGTTATGAATGCCTAATTTTATTGTAGGATTTACTATCACATGTATAGTTTACTTAAAACAAATAAAGCTCCAGACACAACTAGTAGTTTCAAGACGCCTGGCTCCAGGCACTGAAAAGACATGAAAAGACTAACGAAGTGCTTTAACTGGTGCACATTTTAGAGGCTGTATCAGACTAGTGACTTCTGAACATTTCAGGCAGGAAGGTAAATGACAAGCAATGAAGACAAGGAGAAGCATACTATGGAAACCTTTAAACATGAAAGAAGTGAGGGTACCAGAGCATCAAGAAAATAAGGACTTGTGATAATGCAGTGGTGACAAACCGAAACACTGAGGGCTAATCTATTTTCAGACTCCAGAGTACCATAAAACACTAAGCTACCATCAATAATCATCACGAATTTGAAATACTCGTCTCTGTGGAAGCCCCACAGGTTCATACAAAATTTGTGTGGACATGCTGAACAGCCAGAACACAACTTGTTTAAGTAACCAAGTTTCTCAATTTTTTTGTTCATACTAGGAAAGTCAGCAGCTACCATTCCACCTTTTTCCTACTATGCCAGCTAAAACATCAAGTCCTGTGCTCTCTCTTTTCTCTTCCACTGTTCCACCTTGTCAGCAATTTTAGACCAGGCAACCGATCCATCATGAAACTAACGCATCCACAAGTCAATAGATGAGTTTAACCTACATCAGGCACTTCTTGCAGAACTACTTGATTCAGCAAAAAGGAGGTGGCAAGAAACAGCCAGGCAGAATCACTCTTTTCACTGGCTCAAAAGCACTGAAAACCTGCTTGCCATTATTTCCTTCCCTCTTCCCCTGATCTTAACATCAACTTCCACAATCTGTTATTTGCATGAGCAAATAACAGAAAAGATGTGCAAACAGCATAATCTCACATTAGCTTCTCCACTGAAGTGATAAACCATTTTTCACCTTGATTAACTACTTGAAATTACTTCTAGAAGACAATCCAAAGGGTTTATCAGGAACCTACTGTGGAAACAAGGACTGAAAATAGAAGAAAATACCACAGGCTCATAGTAGTATTGAGACAACTTTCATCTGAAACCCTGATCCTACAGCTCAGGACCAATTCTTTAGAAGTACAAATGTGCAGGCCTACGCTTTACTGACTAATCAGGAAAAACAGCCAACAAGGTAAGAACACTGATGCTGGTTACCTTTCAGACTACCAGCGATACATCTCAGTATCCAAACCTCAAAACACAACCACTGAAATTCTTCTCCAGATAGAGGTGATAAAGTCTGTAAGAACGTTAAAGGACTCTACACGTATTTGACAGAGGAATACCAAGGAACAGCTCTGTGTAAACTAGCAGTTAGTGTCAGGAAAATGTCTGGAAAACACAAGCATTTTTTGTGGGTAATTTTTCAGTTATTAACAACTTAGAAATGAACTGAGAAATTCTTTTGTAAGGATTTTAGTGGAAAAAAACAAACTCCAAATATTAATTTACCAATTAAAAGGGTGACTAATGGTTGGGATAGATTGCCAGGCTACAGAGTAACATTCATGTACTTGGTATTTTTAGATCAACTAAGGGCAGCAATCTAACAACAGATCACTGTTCTAAATACAGTGACCACACTCCCAAATCGATGTTTTCACATCACAGTGGCCTACAGTGTCCTTGGGAATACAGACTATGCAAAGGCTTGTCAGAAGAATGAGATGGAAGTATTTTATTTTTTAACATGTTATTTGGTTTTAGTGGTTTGAATTAAATATTTCTGATAAGAAACAAATATTAGCATCGGCAAAGCAGACATCATGAAATTCTGCCCACACGTAATCAAACCTAGACTGTACCTGTCTCAACATCAGAAACAACAAAAGGAGACTATATTAGAAATGATAGGAATCATCCTGGATAATTAATTTAGTGGTAAGGAGCAGGGCACAGAAAGACCTACTGAAGCACAACTGTTGTTTTTTCCCTCCCCTTTGTTCTGCTTCGATCACTATATTCTCTCCAAATTTGACATGGCACACATAGCTCCTCTTGTTCTATTTAAACTTTCTTCAGTTTATGAAACAGAAATAATTTCAGAAATTTAACAACTCATTTGCAAAGCTTACCTGTATAAACAGTCCATATAGTCTGCTCCCTTGCTATATTCTTCCCAGTATCTGTGATACATAACCAGTACTTGTTCCTCAGATTCCAAAACTCTCTGTGAATAAAGAAACGCATGCACACACATCCCTGAAGTTAGCAAGAAAGTAGTACCCATAAATTGAAAGCTGTAATAGGATTACTGTTTCAGAATAGCCACAGAAGCAGAAAGACCACCACAGCTAAATGTCAGCAACTCTGAAAATAACACTGTTGCTATGACCAGAAAACTAACAAGTATTACTGTGAAGTTCTGATAAGCCAACTACAACAGCAGAAGTTGTTTTGCTTCGCATTCTAAAAGAATAACCTCTGAATACATTCATTTCCTATCTGCCTTTAGAGAACAAGCATGGTTCATTCTCTTGCAACATGCTGGTGGATGCTACAGAACCACTTCCTCATGTGCCAGCACGCCAGTTTTAAACCCATGCAGCCATGTGGCACACCAGAACAGTCACCTCACTCACTGTGAATATTTAAAACAAGTATTACTTGAACTTAGCTGAAAATCCATCATATTTACCAGTAATCCTGGAATTTAAAAGTGATTAAAAGAGCACATGTAAGTGCAAACTTAAACACATCATAAATTCCATAAAACTGGGCACAGATCTTTCGGAATGTCAGCCATTTGTGTTCTAAGAAGCTGCTGGTGTAGTGAAGGAGGATGAGATCCTAGGAATCAGCTCCAGAGTACGCAGTGTTAAACTCTCAAGCAGTAAAAAATAAAAATAAAAATCTAAGCAGCAGCTACATAAAAGAGGAAAACAACCAGACTAAGGTGGAACCAAGATTGTTTTCCACTGCAATATGAATTCCACAAAGATTTTCCAAAATTAGTTCAAAGACAAATGGTGGGCAGCCAGTTTAAAAAGTGGACATATGCTTTCTATTACTTCCCAACAGTTTACATTGAGCTGGCACCTGCCCAGCCTAAATGAGCTCATCCAGCTCACTAAATAACTGAGCTGCATGACAGTTCTCTTAACTGATTTAGTCCACCAAAGCATCAGAGGTAGCCTCCGTGCAATCAGTGGAACTACCTACCACGACGCCTCGCCTATCTTGTAAAAATAATGTACCCAAGTTCAGCAATACTTGCAATTCTTCATTCTCTGAATGAGCTGTGTCTATGGGGTATGTATAAATCTACTCCTCTTTTTGCTCAAGTATGAGGAAACACTGTTCATCCATCCTATACATGCAATGTGATGGATCATGACTCTCTCAAATCTAGGCTTTTTATCTGATAACACAGAATTTACAGCCATATCAATACAGAAGAATTGTTATATGTCATGATAAACAGTCATTGCTTTCTGCCTCCCGATTATTATTTTTTTTCCTTATTTCCTATATATTTTATAAGTTTTCTTCAGTAGAATGGACACAATCTGTCTTAAAGACATTAGAGTGAAATTTTACACTTAACGAAAGGCTAATTACAACATCCAACACATCTGGAATATAAAGAGATTTCTATAACTTGTTTGAATATAAACACTAAACAGAGAAGAACAAACTTACTTCTCAAGTCAACGGGTATATAAAACACACGAATACAGACAGATCTCTCACTTCCACAGATATTCTCCAGACCACTGACATCCCTAATTTAACCTCAAAAAACCAGCATAACTTCCTGTGAACAACACAAAAACCCTCCACAAAGTTGAAAACAGGATAAGCAGTGCTATCCACACCAGTAACTGCGTGGGTTACCTTGTGCAAATGGCGTACGTGATTTTCCAAGAAAATCTTTGTCTCAGTATAAAGTCTCTCTCCAAGAGGTTCAGGATAGGCCACACACAAAGCATAAATGTCTCTGGGCTCTGAGTCAAGGTTTATATCTGCTTAAAGTGTGAGAACTGACGAACATAAATTTAGGATTTACAGGAACTCCCCCCAACAAGAATGTTTAAGAAAACATTTTTGAAGATAGAGCACAGAAGACCAAATGGATTTTTATCAAGTTTGTGCAAACCCTGATTCACAAAGACTCTAAGCTTACAGCATCAATTATTATAACCTCTGTTTTAAGTAGTGGAAGCTGAAGGAATGTTAGATCTAAGATCCCAAAAATTCTGACAGCCCCGTGCTGACCTGACTTCTACCACTTATTTATCATATACAAAAAATATATTTACCTAAAAGCAAACATTTATCTGAATCAAGGATCAAGGTAACCACTAAAGAAGTGTTAATTAGACAACAAGCATGCAGCAGAGCACAACATGAAGTGAAGCCAAATTCCAATCTCTGTGCTTGCCCATCTCCTTGTCCCCCTCAGATCCATACCAGTTTACAGTTTAATGCCTTTATTATAATACCCTCAGCTTCCTAGGTAGAACAATTTTGTGGAACGCTGCAAATTACGTCATCACAACAGTGAATTGAACCAAAAAACCTTTTGTTTATTTAACTACAATTATCATTTTAGTAGTCTTGTTTAGACCACAGAGCTACACAAAATCATTATGCCTGCTCACTTAAAGGGCAGCAGCAAACACTTGAAACTGAGTTATCTCGCAAAGCTGTATCAAGCTAGGAAAAAAAAGTCACTTCACACACTCCTCCAGCACCTTGTCAGGAAAATCAATCATAGTTAAGAACTTTCAATAAAGTCAAGCAAAGCCAACAGCTGGTATCTCTGGGAAACTCACTACTTCTAAAAAAAATCATTAGAATGATTTGAAAAATAATCATGCTTTGTCATTTAGTTTAGGCACTGCATAAAACTAGTCACATTAGAAATAAAAATAGCCTACATTAATCATTACGTTCTTTAACAAAGAGAAAGCACAAGAGCTGTTTTCCTTTAATCTACCTTAAAAAAAGCACGTGCCTGTCTAAAAGCAGAAAAAAGGTGTAAGGACAGTTGACAATTTACTTGCTTCATCTACAGAGCAGTATAACAAGCTTTCATCACCATTTTTCTAAAAGAAGGGCTCCTCTTGGACACTGAAGTATTGTTCAAAACAGAGAAGATACTGATGTAGAATTGAATTGAAAAAGCCTTTACACGGCAATTGAACACCCAGAGAACCAACAACTGGTGTTTGCTATTGAAATAACTGAGGTTATTTCATCCTTGCAGATCTTTATCAGAACTCTCCTCATAATGTCAAGTACTAAATGGAAACCTTCATGAACAAAACACACAATATTCACTGCATTGTGCTACACCAACTTGCACAGTGGTAACCAATAAAATACCACAAAAAATTCAGCAAGCTAAGGGCTTTCTCAAACTTAGTTTGTATAGAAAAATCACTCCTTATAAATCACCTCTGAACAAATGCAGTCTAAGGATGACCTGCAGGTGAATGCATCCTCAGTAACATTCATGACCACAAGCTCCTCACCATCAGAGCAAGATACTGAGGAAGTAAATTCCAGAATTAGAAATCCTAAGCTACTGCCAAGTCAACAGGACATGACTGTTCTCTTCAGATCCATGACTACACTACCCATTTGGATCATCAAAACAAAGTTACACATATCTGCTACAGGAGTAACTTGCTTTGAAGTGAGAGAGGAAATGCACAGTCCTCATTACAACAGCACAAAATAGTAACGGCAGCTTATCTAACAACAGTAGCAGTTAAATCTGAGTTTATCTTGCCTCTGCACCCCAGGCTTTGGTTAGGAATCCAGCTGACCATTACTGTTGCAAACAAATGTCTTAGTTGTAAAACAGCTGTTTAAAAACAAAACCAGCATCTGTATTTCATGGAAAACATACATCTTCCACATAAGCCTCTCTTTTTTCTAGATAACAGTCAAAGTTCAGTGCAAGTGGAAAGAAATGGAGCCCACCACTGCTCCTTGACAAGCAACACTCAGTTTGCATGCCTGCTGAAAATAAATAAGTAGCTTCATCACAAAAGCACTGCCACAGACACTTCACACACCTTCCTATGCCAGCCATGCATACCACTCCACACAGACTCCCACTTTCTGGATGGTGAGTTCCTTCAGATTTCTACAAAAAAGTCAACAGTCTCAAAAAGGTATCACAGTGAGCAAGAACGTAAGAATTGTGTAGCAAGGCTTATCTGTTGCTGTTTGCTCACCTAACTCTATCGTTCAGCTCAGAATCCAATTTGAAGTGCAGTGTTCAAAAGGTGGTGAATTTCTTAAGTAAAAAAAAGATTCGAAGGATCAACCATTGAATATTCCTCATGTTTTATTCCATAATCTAAAAGCATATTTCTTCTGTGCTGCTGTCCCTCAGAAGATGAGAAAAGGAGCCTTCCCTGTTCAATAATTTATCTTCCATGCTAAAAGCCATCTGTCCTTCCAGTCCAGCTCCTTGTAAGGAAGGCTGAGAAAGGTCTAAGGAAGATGAAGCCAAACCACTGCTTAGGGCCCTCCAGCCTGTGTCAAGCACAAGAAAATCAAAAGCCTTATGCTTTCTAAGTGTTCCAGTCCTGGCTACTGGAATGGCATTACCTCAGAATTGGGAAACTTAACCAATTCTAAACAAAGAAAAATAATTATTATTAAAAAAAAAAAAAAAAAAAAATACTGTATTCAAGCAACAAATGCTCAGTTACTGCCCTTGGGATAAAGTATCTATGTAAGACAATAAATTAACATACAGTTTTGAACAAATCTAAAGATGATCAAAGCAGAGCACTCTGAAAATGTGTGTGATTCAATCTTGCTCTGCAAAAGCACACACATGACTACCAAAACTCACGGAGCCCTCAGTCAGAACCTCTACTGCATTGACTTATTTTCTCTTCCTTTCCTTTCAATTGGTTTCTGTAGTAAAAATACATGATTATACATGTCCAGATCAAAAGTTTCTGACTCACCATAGGATTCTTGTGAAATGAGGGATTAACAGAAAGAGAGACAGAGAGAGAGAGAGAGAGCAAGTACAAAGAAAAATAGAACAAAGCAGGCCGTCAAGTTAAACGGCCTTACAAACAATTTTGTCTGATGTACAAGCATGCTGCTGCCCCTTCCCCCCCCCCATCCTAAATACTGATATTCTAGTTATTTGGTTGGTGCAACATCCAGTTCTACTGCTGTAAAAACATCAAGACAATTACAGGAACATCCTGATGTTCTACTTGCCCAAAAAGTTCTACTGCTAGACAGCAGTTATCAAAGTACAGCTATCAAAGCTATAAACCACCACTCCCCTATTCAAACTTGAGCAGACTCTTACCTTAAAGAACAAACTCTAAGCAACTACATTGTTACAAACAAAGCCTTAGAAGTTGTATTAGACATATATCATAACCAAATTCCTGTAAATTCCATCTCAAGTAGAGAGATGCAACCATCATTCATTTACTGGACGACGTAACAACTCCAGAAACACTCTTTTTCTGCAGAGAACCTGAAAGGAAATCTGAAGGTCAAAGGTGGCCTGAGATGACTCACAGTTTAAATAAAGTGACATACAGTCTTTCAAGTCATCTTCTCTAGAAGATTGTTTAACTCTTTATACAATTGGGATTCTCAGATCATTGCCATTCTAGCATTTCAAATTTGAAATGAGCTGTGTATAAAGATAACCTATGCTTAACAATAAAATTCTCAGAGTAGTAAAGAAAACACTGCATTTACTTCAAGTTTTTGGAAAACAATAATACAGAAATTAGTTCTACAATATGACTGCATATTACAAACCTCCCAGCCCTAAAATACTGTTAGTCTGTGCACCCTAACTGATCTCAGCTGTCTCAAGCAGCACATGAGGAAACGATCACTTAGAATCAAGCTGCAGCAGATTGAAATCACATTTATTTGCTGCAGTTTATCCCTTGTTTCCATGTCATTGTTTTCACCACAGAGAAATTACACAGATCAACTGGTGCTAGAACCAATCAAACAGCCTCCATGAATTTCATTAGCACACAGTTCCAACATATTAGTCATATTTTTTTATTATGCTCATTAAGCAACAAGAAAAATAGAGTAAACAAACATTTCCTCATTCTGCTTTTAAGTCAGATCTGTGGAAAGGACAGATACATAAACCAATCCTAACATCCCTCTAGGTGCTTAGGAACACATTAAATCAAACTTCAATTAAATTCAGCAGAAAGCAAAAAGCTATCACAGAACAAGATATGTTTTACGAAGACCTGGCGTCTACAACTTATTAATATCTCAGGTGCTTGGGTTTTTTTTTTCTTTTTACACTGAAAACCCAAGAAAAAGCTTTCAAAACAACTGTATAGAAGAATGAAGACTTTATGTTAAAGCATAGAGCTTGGTCAACGTAGCAGGAGTAGTAACACAAAATAAACGTCACAAGTTACAAGTCACAGAAGCTCCTCAGGCCACTCTGCCATAGAGAACGCTCCCAAAGGCTCTCAACTGTACCAAATTAGACACTAATAATGCCACCTTCCCAGGAAGGTAATGAATAGATGACAGTAAGTGATGTTTTAAGAATTATACGCCGAACGATTCTTCCAAGCCTGAATCCTGAGTCTGCTATCCATAAGTGTTCCCTTCATGATGCTCAGTCAACTAAAGTAAAGCCTAAAACAGGATCAACAGCAGAGTTCACATATTGGTCCACTTAGAACTTCTTATATGGAAGCCCACACACAAGAAAAATCAACCCAACATCCCATTCAGCTATTATCTTAAATTTTAAACCTATTTTGGGCATTGTTTTATAATAGTTAGTCTCAAGCTACAGAATTGAACAGCTTATGGAAGACTGAAATGTGCAATTCTTAAAATCTGCTTAGAAAAAATTACTACAGCACAATTTGCAAGCACAGAAATTCACACTTAATACTAAAAGTCTAAGGTTTGGTGTCTAAGACAAGGTGGAGAGTCACACCCCCACAAATCAATTATAAAGTTTTAAAATTACAGAGCTTCTTAAAAGATTACTGCACAGTACATCTCCACAACTATCTTCTACATAGACTACAAGCAACTGAATTTGTATATACTTGCAGATAAACACTAAAAATCAGAGACAAGTGGGAGAGCAATTCTGAGAAACAGTGAAGAGATCAGAAAGAGAGAATTCAGCTCCCACATACAGAATAAGCTCATGCTGTAATAACATACAAAGGTCTTCCCAGGAGACTCTTATTTCACCTGCTAGAATTAGCGAATTGATATATAAGTCTAAACCATTCTTCCACCTTGAAATTAAACCAAACCAATCCTAACCAGATTGCCAGGGAGCAGCTACAAAGCCTCCAAAAATTTCTCACCACACTGTAAAGGCTAATGAATGCACAGATGCAGGGCACAGCTTCGTTTCTTTAAAAAGAAGTTCACTGAAACTTAAGTCTTATTACATGCCCATTTTAAATGTAAAATTACAACTATTCACTATAGCATCCTTCATGCAGTTGTAATTTGAGCAGCAAGACTGTATGATCGCAGCTACATTCAACTCTAAACTGTTCAGGACTAGAGAGCCAATAACAGAGGTAGAATAAAAGGAAAGGCTTTTCTATAAGCCTGTAGAAATGACTAATATGGTAGTCAACAGAATACTTAGAAGTGCAGAAGAAGGAGACAGGTGTAAGTGAAACAAAACAATCGCACCATCCCCTAGCTTTAGAGATTTGGATTCTATTCTGTCAGAGGTGCACAGCCCTGCCACACGCACACTTCAGCATACAAGGAAAACTCATTACCAAAAAGAGGAAATTTGCACACAGCTTTGTGAACAAGCATAGTGCAAGCTAAAGATTGATATTACTGAAAGCAAGTAAAACTCAGACTTTTTAACACTGTATCACATCAAGCACTTCATGAGCATGCAGAATTTCCCATCCTTTTGGCCATTTCTTCTGACTCACACACCTAATAGAAAGTAGAACCTTAAAATGTGCTTCGTGCCAAACATACCACACGGACACATGAAGACTGTCACTTAAAGGATACGAGAAGCGGTCATTCCACGTTGCTCTTTCAACATAATCCAACATAACAACAGCCTTAATTGTTGTCAGAAGTTTGTTCCATGTTTCATCGAAGTCAACCACTCGTGGTTTCAAGGACATTGTGGGGTTTTAGTGTTAATCTGTGGACAAATTCAATATATCAGGCAACATGGCACAATAACATCAAAAAATACATTTCATTTGAATTTTTCAACTTGAACTTTGTACGTTGCACCACATCAGCACACAAATACAAAGGATCCCTTTTCCCTTCCCATCCACCTCCCCAGTCAAACACTTATTTTGAACTTTACCAAAGGGAATGCTGATATTACATGAATCACCCATAACACAGTGCCAATCTACTTAACAGCACCACGCCTTGTGCAGTTCAGCACTTTACAAAACTTCCCATTCAGCAGCATAACATGAAGAAACTGATTTCCCTGTAAGTTTTTCATCAGTTACATCTACAGAAAGGCTCCCTCAGCTGCAGCTGAACCCAGAGAGAACCCAGAGTGGAAACACATTGAGTAGAGGATCTGATTATTTGAAGTTACTGCTGTCAGCATACAGTCTATGTTCAGCTCAAGCTTTCATGAAGCCATTTTGATGTTAAATTTTAAAAGCCACAAAACCCAAAAGCTTTGACCAAGATGACAAGAAAACACTTCACATACAGCATTATGCACAGCTTGTGTAGCCTACTGCACTGTGCAGCAGGACAAGCAGTGATTTTTTTCAAATAAAACATGGCTTGAAAATACATTAATATATTCACATAAAAATACTAGAAGAGATCTATTAAATAGATCTGGAAGAGTGACTGAAATAAATATAAATGAAAAGTAAGAGAACTCAAGGAAAGATGCCTTGAGAAAAACAAAAGCAAAACCACCAAGGCCTCCTCTTTCTGCATTCCTATTTGCCTCTGTTCCATACACCCAGCCCAGCAGGGCCCTACAAGTGACATTGCAGACATAAAGCATGCCCAGATCCCACTCAAAAAGATGTCACCTTAAGACTAGAAGGAAAGGAAGAACATTCCTATTTTATTGAGACAGACAGGTGACTTGTCACCAGATCCCAAACGTTCACAGGCAGAATGAAAAAAAAGAGAGCCACTGACAAATAAACCTGTAGCACCAGACACTTCTATAAAGGAAAGAACCAAATGATAGATCGAAAAGCTACCCGTGGAAGCAGCTCACTCCCATAATCCTGCTGGCTCTTTGTTTCTGAAAGTGCAGGACACACAGTTTCTCAATTTAAAGAAAAAAATACTAATAACATCAAACTCAAGTTTTACACCTTAAGTCTCCAAAACAGCACACTGACTGGTTAATTGGGCTCCTGAGCTGCTAGAATCAGGAATTTCAGAAGACTGTTTTCCTCTCTCTGCAATGCAACAGTTTCCGCTTCAAGTGTGATCAATTTATTACCCACATCTGCTTTGATTTCATAAAGAAACTGAACAGCAAATAACATCAAGGAAATGGTACGAGGCCTGAAGCTTTAAGAGCTTCATTCCTTCAAGCAGAAGAAATAAAAATCAATAAGTGACACATAAATACTCTCAGTTCTGCTTAAGCATACAAACTGTTACATTTGCAGCATGGCTATTGGTCACTTTTGGGAACAAAAAATCATCTTCAATTCATACGTGGCAGCAGCAGCAAAAAAGCAATGGGAACTGACGAAACAAATTGACGTCCACAAAAGGTTACGGTGAAATGCGCGAACTGTTGTGCGTGTCAAAGAAATGTGGACCCTGGTAAATATAAGCAATTGCAAAGCACTTTTCTAAGAAGGAAAAACAATCTTTACCCAAAACCTTTAATATTATTCATCCGGAAAATGCAACAATACCTTCAGGTGACTCCAAAAAGAAATTACTGCAACCTAAGGGGGAAGAAAGGCTGAAGAGAAAGCCCCACACTATGTCACAACAAATCCATAACATCATATTTAACATCACCAAAGCACAAAACATGTAAAGCACTGTGCACGCATGCAGGCAGTCCAGGGTTGCATGGTTTAACACAGAGCTGACTGGAGCTGGGCAATCTCTTCCAGCTTTCAAGTTGGTGCGAATCCAAAATCGGTTTTAAAGTGTTAACAAATGCAGCGTAACTTTCTCTGCTGTACACAGGGCGGGAGTTTGTGAGCTCCATGAAGGCGGTACACAAACGCACCGAGCACCAAACACCCTGTACTGATCCACGCACTGGTGGTCAAAGTGACACAAGAGCAAAATATCTGCCCCGGGGTTTACACCATTGAGGGGCGGGAAACCGTACCCGTCCAACAAGCCCTAAGGAGAGCAGCCGCCGCCAAAACTCATGAACGCACCGGGACAACGGACGGTCGGTGCCCCCTCTGCCCCTCTCTTCCAAGCGCCCCACTGTCACGCCGCTCCCGTTTGCTGATACGACCCACGCGCGTTTTCAGCCGCCGCACTCCTCGTCCGGACGCTGAGCCCGGAGAGCAGCGGGGCGAGGAGCGGACACCCTGCGCCTCCCGGCGCCTGAGCCGAAGCGAAAGCGGCCCGCGACGGCCGCCCGGCCCGCGCCCCACCGCGGCCTCCCGGGGCCTGTGTCGGGACCTCTCG